>NC_071515.1:20952954-21267272 GCF_027887155.1 Malaclemys terrapin pileata | reverse complement strand
GGGAAGTTCCAGAATTCTGGAGGAATGTTAATATTGTGCCAATATTTCAGAAAGGTAAACAGGATGACTGGACTAATTACAGGCCTGACAGTCTGATATTGTTCCTGGGCAAGATAATGGAATGGCTGTTATGGGATTCGATTAATAAAGAATTATAGGAGGGTAATATAATTCAAGCCAATTAACATGGGTTTATAGAAGGTAAATCCTGTCAAACTAACTTGATACATTTTTTGATGATATTACAAGTTTGGTTGATAAAGGTAATAGTATTCATAGAATCATAGGACTGGAAGGGACCTCAAGAAGTCATCTAGTCCAGTCCCCCGTACTCATGGCAGGATTATCTAGACCATCCCTGACAGGTGTTTGTCTAATCTGCTCTTAAAAATCTGCAATGATGGAGATTCCACAACCTCCCTAGGCAATTTATTTCCGTGCTTAACCAAGCTGACAGTTAGGAAGTTTTTCCTAATGTCCAGCCTAAACCTCCCTTGGTGCAATTTCAGCCTGTTGCTTCTTGTCCTATCCTCAGAGGTTAAGAAGAACAATTTTTCTCCCTCTTCCTTGTAACAACCTTTTATGTACTTGAAAACTGTTATCATGTCCCCTCTGTCTTCTCTTCTCTAGACTAAACAAACCCAATTTTTTTTCAGTCTTCCCTTATAGGTCATGTTTTCTAGACCAGAGGTTCTCAACCTTTTTCTTTCTGAGGCTCCCCCCAACATGCTATAAAAATTCCCCGGCTCATCTGTGCCACAGTAACTGGATTTCTTCATATAAAAGCCAGGGCCGGTGTTAGGGGGTAGTAATCAGGCAATTGCCTGGGGCGCCATGCCACAAGGGCCCCCACAAAGCTACATTGCTCAGGCTTCAGCTTCAGCCCCGGGAGGTGGGGCTCAGGGACCTGGGCTGCAGCCCCATGCAGTGGGGCTTTGGCTTTCTGCCCTGGGCCCCAGTGAATCTAATGCTGGCCCTGCTTGAAGGCCCCCCTGAAACCTGCTTGTGGTCCCTTAGGGGGCCCCGGACCCCTGGTTGAGAACTCTTGTTCTCAACCAGGGGTCAGTAATGTTTGGCACGCAGCTCGCCAGGGTAAGCACCCTGGCCGGCCGGGCCAGTTTGTTTACCTGCTGACACGGTAGGTTCGGCCGATCGCGGCCCCCACTGGCTGTGTTTCACCGACCCGGCCACTGGGGGTGGTGGGAAGCTGCGGCCAGCACATCCCTCGCCCGCGCCGCTTCTCGCCGCCCCCATTGGCCCGGGACGGCGAACCGCAGCCAGTGGGGGCCGCGATCGGCCGAACCTGCCGCATCAGCAGGTAAATAAACTGGCCCGGCCCGCCAGGGTGCTTACCCTGGCAAGCCGCGTGCCAAACGTCGCCGACCCCTATTCTAGACCTTTAATCATCTTTGTTGCCCATCTCTGGACTTCCTCCAATCTGTCCACATCTTTTGATATAATATACCTAGATGTCTGTAAGACATTTGCCTGGGTAACTGCATGACATTTTGATTAAAAAACTAGAAAGATATAAAATTAATGTGGCACACATTAAACTGCTTAAATGCTAGCTAACTGCTTGGTCTCAAAATGTAACTGTAAATGGGGAGTCATCATCAAACTGGTGTGTTTCTAGTGGGCACCTGCAGGGATTGGTTCTTATCCCTATGCTGGTTAACATTTTTATTAATGACCTGGAAGAAGATATACAGACTTTCACTGATGACTGTATATGAAACAAAAATTGGAGAAGTGGTGTAAATAATGAAGACCGGTAATTGAAACAGAGCGATCTGTTTTGAATGGTAAACTGAGTGCAAGCAAACAGTATGTGTTTTAACATGTTTAAATGTATAATATTGGAATTAAGAATATAGGCCATACCTACGTGATGGGGGATGACATCCTGGGAAGAAGTGACTCTGAAAAAGATTTGGTGGTTGGCCTGGATAATCAGCTGAACTTGAGCACCCATTGTGACAAAAAGAACTAGTGCGATCCTTGGATGCATAAACAAGAGAATCTTAAGTAGGAGTAGAGAGGTTATTTTACCTCTAAATTTGACACTGATGTGACTGCTGGAATACTGTGTCCAGTTCTGGTATCCCCAGTTCAAGAGGATATTGAAAAATTGGAAAGGGTTCAGAGAAGAGCCATGAAAATGATGAAAGGATTAGAAAACCTGCCTTATAAGGATAGGCTCAAGGAGCTCAATCGATGTAGTTTAACAAAGAGAAGGTTAAGGAGTGATTTGTTTACAGTTTGAAAGTACCTACATGGGGAACAAATATTTACTAATGATCTCTTGAGTCTAGCAGAGAAAGGTATAACACTGTCCAATGGCTGGAAGTTCACTCTAGACAAATTCAGATTGGAAATAAGGTGCAAATTTTTGACAATGAGAATAACTAACCACTGAAACAATTTGCCAAGAGTTGTGGATTGGATGCTTTTATAAAAGATATTCTCTAGGAGTTATTTGGGGGAAGTTTTATGGCCTGTGCTATACAGTAGGTCAGACTAGATGATCACCACGGTCACTTCTGGCTTAAATCTATGAATATGGCTAGCAAATTGGGGAGAATGTGAGAAGGAGGCATGGGGGCTGCCCGAAGCTGGTAGCGCTGGCTCGGGCAGCTTGGCTCTTAAACAGAGCCGAAGTCTGAGTCAGGGGAGGAGCAGAGCAGCTGGAGCCTCGGAGGGGAAGTGCCCGGCTGGGGGCGCAGGGTCCGGAGGCATAGGGGCTGCCCGAAGCCCGAGCGCTACCGGCTTCATGGTTTGCCGGGCAGCCTCCAGACCCTGCGCCCCTGACTGGGCGCTTCCCCTCCCGGGCTCCAGCTGCGCTGGGGAAGCGCCGGCCGAGGGCGCAGGGTCTGGAGGCTGCCTGGCAAACCGTGAAGCCGGTAGCGCTCGGGCAGCCCTTTTCACGTGGCTGGGAGAGAGGAGGGGGAGTTAGGGCGGGGACTTTGGGGAAAGGGCGGAGTTGGGGCGGGGCCGGGGGTGGGAAAGGGGCGGGTCCAGGGCCTGTGGAGTGTCCCCTTTTTTTATTTTTTAAATATGGTAACCCTACTGTACATACTCATAGAAGCACTAAATGAAATGTAAACATTATTCCTGCAGTCAAAGGTGCTGAAGCCTTACAAAAAGTGTAAAGCAACAGTATGGTATTGCCACCCTCAGGGGTGGCAGGTTATATGGGCCCATGGTGCCCGGGCTTCAACAATATTAAGGGCCCAAGGGCCTGCCGCCCCCACGTGCTTCCCTTGAGTGTCCCGCGGTCCCCACTTGCTGCCCCCGTGCGCCTCCCCCAGGCCCCATAGCGTCCCTGCCTTTCACCTGCAGCTCTGCACTCCACTCTGCTCTGCTGGCTCCTGGCATCGACTGCAGCTGCAGGGTCCTAGTGCCCCCCATGCACTAGTGCCAGGGCAGGCTGACTCTGCCTATCTGCCAAGGACCCTTCCCTTTTCTAGCATAGGGCCCCTCCTGCCCCAGGCGGGGCAAGGGGCAGCCCCATCCCCCACCCCCAGTGAGGCTACAGAGAGGGGCAGCAGCAGGGGAGGAGGTGCACATGTGATGGCAGACCTCTCCCCTGCACCCACCACAGGGGAGGTGAGGGGGCTTCCTGGACCTGAGAGGGGCCCTAGGAGCACATGCAGTGGTGCGAGGTGAGTGTGCTGCCAGGTGCTATATCCCCTTATCCTCTGTTTGGGAACTTGAAATATGGTAACCCTAGCAAAGGATCTAAAAGTTATCGCAATATTTTTTGTGATCTTGTGACCCCCTCTACAATAGCTTTGTGACCCCTTTTTGTGTAGGGACTCCCGGTTTGAGAAATGCTTCCCTAAAGGCTATTAGTATGTGGAAACAGGGTCCTGTTGAAAGTGTCTAAAATATAGCTAAAGACACAAAGTTATGTGGGTTTTGATATTTACTATTCATTTTTACATTCTGAAATATTTTTTTTAAAACACACTTTTCAGTCCTTGAGATGACAGTTTTTCATTAGTGGAATAATAGTCTCCCCTGCTGGAAAAGCTCTAGCCTTTTGCTGTATATTGAAAATTAAGAGATTGTTGGTATGCTTTCCTGACAAATTAAGAATGATCAGTGTTCTGTACCATGAGTTTTCCATGTCTGATATGCATTGAATGTATGTTTTAAGCTACAGTGTTTATTTTCATGTTATGGAAAGTTGAAGAAAGATAAAGACTACAGTTCAGTGCTCTGGGGAGTGAGGGGAAGAGAGAGACTTAGACAATAAATCCCCAGAACTGGAAATCTCAACTTGTGGTGCTTTTTTGCTCTATGCTGTCACGTAGCAGCTGTGTGCCATCTTGACTCCGGTGGGGAGGTCCAGTTTCCTCACAGTTCCTTCACTCTGGTACTGCTGATCCTGCTGTTTTTCTGCTTCATTACACTAATCTGTGCATTGTTGGTGCCTTTTCACTTCCAGCCCTTCAGACAGGTTCAAAGGCTGCTTTAATGGAACCACAGAAAAGCGCTACAGCCCCACAAAAATATTCAACCAATTTAGCAAATATTCAATAGTATGATTACAGAATTAAATTCAGCTGCAATGGTACAATGACAGGCTTAAATGAAATCCAGACTGAAGTTCAACCTCTTTGGTGAGAAGTTGATACAGTGAAAAACCTGTTGTTCTATTTAACGGACTGCTAAATTATGAGCTGCTGGAAGTGAGTAAGAATAGCAAAGCTTTCTTGTTGCAGTTAATAATTATGGCAGAAGTAAGTCTTTCTACACAAAGATTCTAATATAAATTCTTTTTTTAATCTTAAAATGTAATTTTTTTATACTCTTATGTTTGAAATGAACCAAATTAGTTGGTGCTACTATTGGAAAACCTTCAATATCAAGATGAAATATTTTAATTAAATTTAATTGAGCAGTAGCTATTGTGTAGTCATTATTCACTTGTAAACATGGTCTGCCTCAGTTGACAGCAATATTATATACAAATTCCAATTTAATTTGTGGTTATCATCATTGTGACAAACTTGTTTCCATATAATCTGGTTTCTGTAACATTCTTCTATGCTAATCCAGACCATGCTTTATCACCGCCTTTGGGGAAGTGGGCTTGCCAGTTATGCTTCTGGTTTGTTGTGTTTTTTTTTTTTTTTAATTTATTTTCCATTTTCCTTTATGGCCACTTGTCCAAGGAATCTGGCATGTGGCTACTTCAGTTTTGCTACCACTACACTACTGACTTAAATATGTAAACTCGGTCAAACATCAGAATAATACTGCATTTGGAGGTCATGTTTTGGAATGTACTATACAGGAAGAAACGCCTTAATGTTATACGTCAATCATAGACCTCTTTTCCTTTTCACAAGAAATCATAACAAAGGATTGTTAGCTCTCTTTGTGTTGAGAGCATTTATTATGCCTCAAGTTCCTACTTGCTAGGGGCGCCTCCTTAGTTAAACTGCATCACATATGGGTGGCCTGTTGGTCTCAGGGAATATCCATTTGGTCCCTGGAAATTTTGGTCCTGAGAGAGTTTCCCTGTACTTTTATTTGATATTACAAACAATATGTAGTGCATCTTTTGATGCAGCATTTGAACAGTAGATGTTGCAGGCTGCCTTTCCTAGGTAGCCCTAGTCTTCGGGTCTGGTCTGGCATTATGCTAAGGAAGGATAATTTCTTAAATGTTAATAAGTTTCTTTAAATATTTTTATGTCACCTAGACATCCTAGGCAGTTATGCTGAGATGATAGGATCGTTCTTTGATTTCTTTTTGATAGTTAACTACAGTTATTGCTAGACTGTTCAGCTGCAGCTTGGCAACCACGGGAAACTGTATGGAGAGTCTGGTCCTCTCTCCATCTCTTTGAATGAAGGTGATGATTTTAGAAGAAGTGAGGGAATATAGCAATCTATATATTCAATTCAGGAAGTCCCCTGCATATGTGGATTGAAGTTATCTTTGGGGGGGAATTTGAGGCTTTTTAACAGGGCATTGGGTTGAGCCCTCTAATTGGCACTGGTTCAGAAACAACTAAGCTGCATTATTAATTTAACAGGTTTTATAAATGCACATAGAGACATATAAGTACTTTTCTAAATAGAATCACATTAAATGGCATCTATTTTCTATAATGATAGTTTGTATTGTTTGGGTCAACCCTGTAACTGGGGCCTTTAAAGAGGAGTAATCATTCTAGAGCACTATCTTACAAGTAGATGTAGTGTGAACCTGCATTATTTTTTTAACTGTTTTAATGTTTGGTTTTGATGAGATGTGAGCTGATATTGCAACATCTATCAAGTTATATTGAACATTGTCAAACTCATTAGATTACTGCTTTATTTCATTAATTCAAAGCATCAATACTTTGATTATGGTGAAAATGTGTATTTGCTATTTGCCCAGCCAGAGTAGGGTAGAAAATACATTAGTAACAGTTTTGTCTTGGCTGCTGCAGATGTCTGTTTTAAAGACATGCATTTCTTTACCCCCTGTACAATTGTAATACTGCCATAAGCTTTTAAATCTGGGTAATACTTCAGTCAAACTGTGTGTTAATTATAACAACTCATTAAAGATAATGGTTATGATGGAGGAAAAAGGATTGAAATTACCCTAGATTAATTTAGCAATATCTGGGATACATTCTTTTCTAGAGTCCTTGTTTGTCTCTTCTCTTTGGAAGTAAAAGCCCTGCTGTCAGGCACAGATTTGCCTGTGGTTCCTGTCTATGTGGTGGAGGCTGTTTGTGGTGCTGGAGAGGCATCTGTAATGCTGGGGAGTTGCCAGGACCTCATTAAGTGCATCTTGGATCACAGCCAGACGTCCAATGCCGTGGAGCCTCAGCATTTTCTCTGAGAACCAAGAGAAGCAATTGGAAAAGGGGGAGGGGAAAGGAAGAAAAGTCTGCTTCACCTATGAATTGCTGTGTTTTATTGTGTTAAATGGGTCTAGCTGAACTCTTGGAATTAAATTTAGCCCTTAACTTCTACTAGCTGTTGTAAAGCTGAATAGAGCATCCCCTGGCCCCCTTCTTCCTTTTTTTTTTGTTTTTTTTTTTATTAATGAGACACAACAATTGTAATAGGGCATTCAAACTTCTGTCCTTCAATACTGTTAATAAAAGTGACTTTTCTTTTGCAGTTTTATGACCCAGATGAGAATGAAGTAAACATGGCCAGTGTAGTAAAATAAGGCAGTTTAAAAGATCCTTTGTGACGTTTGAGCCTCAGATTTTCCATATCTTTAAAATTGTACATTCTGTCGAAAAGGAAATATCAGTTGATCCTTATGTCCTTAAATTGCTCACTGTAAATGATGTGAATGAAATGCTAATGTACATACATTTGTGCATAACTTTCTGTAATGCACATGCCTAGGTTTCTTTAAGTATATAATACATGCAATAATTAAAATATTATATGCTTCAATTACACAGCTGGAGAAATAAATGTTTAACTGCAAGAGGCCATATTTTAAGATCTTTTTAGATATTTGAGACCTAAAGTAACTCAGTCCTTTTGAGATCAAACAAGAAAGTTCGTAGCTCTCTGAAATGAAGTTCTTCTAATGCAGAAGGAAAAAGTAGAATGCCACCTGTGATCATACTACTAAACTAAATTCAAGCTATTAAAAAGTACATCTTTGTGGTGCTGGTGTAGCTTTGAGTAGTGCTGGCCATAAAAAGCTCTTTGTACAGACACAGGGTAAAAAGTACTGCCTTATCAAATGTTTTGAACAACTCACATGTAAAATTGTACACTGGGACTATCTAAGCGTGAAGGGAACCCAGAATAGTTTAGTGTTCAGCAGTTATGTGATTATAATGTGAATTGATCTCACTGAATGGCTTAGAAGAGTGTGTTACTTGGATACGCCTCAATCAGTCTCTTCTCTGTCTTCCTCATACCCCTTCCCATAAAGTCTCCAATACTGATTGAAAAAAGACATGAAAATTAAGCTACAGTGTGATACTATCCAGCACTGTCAACTGTGAAAGGTATTATTTGTTCATGTTCGCTGATTTGTTACGTAAATTAGCAAAATAAATCTCTTCCAGGCTTTTAAAATTTTGTTTCTTTTGCAAATACCTGAGTTGTAAACTAATACTGGGAGATCTAACAGGATATCCAGGAAAACAGCAATCTGGCCAGCACAGCTGGGCCAGAGGGAGATCATTTTTCCTGGAGGAATGGTGGATTTTGTTGTTGATTATAGTATGTATATGGTAAACTTCCATACAGCACAATTTTTGTTGTACACTGTGAAAATGGAAACTAAAAATGTGCCAAGTTATCTATGATACTGGATTGCGAAGTACATGGAGACACAAAATTCATGTACTCACAAATGCCCCCAAACTAATCTGTTTGTAGCAGAGCTCTCAGAATAAGTTGAACTGTTTGTGGCTGTGAGTACACTACAGCTTTTCTGTGAATTTTACAAGCAATTACTATGGACAGCTTTGCCCATTTTATGTTCCATACTTATTTTTTAGTATAAGATTTTTGTACAGCAATGAATATGTATTGTAGGTATTTACTTGACATCACTGTTCAAGATATGGGAGTTATTCTCATATTTTATTTGAGCTTGTGAAAATGCTTCAAATTGAGATGAACTATAGTCAGAGAAATTGGACACTGGTAAACACTGTTGCTCTTTGTACAGCAGCAGATTGGTTAATAGATTCATGCTGCTGCTCTCTGCAAAGGAGCCAGGTCAGAACAAGAGGCCCACTGTTCCTGTGTGTTCTGGGATGTGGATATATTCATAGTTAGTTGGGATCTTTCTCTGGGGACAGTTGGGCAACCCATGGTTGTTGGGTGTTTTTAGTTTTTTTTTTTTTTTTTTTTACTACTTTTGTTTTGGCAGTGCAAGCTGTAATATTGATGAGTGATTAAAACACTTTTTAAAAGAAGCATTGAATTTGTGTAAAACCATTCTGCAGTTTCTGAAAGAAAACATTGTTACTTTCACGTTTTTTTTCTTTCCTCTCACATTGACACTTACTGTTGATGGTGGTTTTTTGTTTTTGTTTTGGTTGCTGTTTGATTATTGAAAAAGGCTGCTTGATCAACTTATTATTTAGTCTACCTGAACTGTTCCACCTCTTACACAGTAAGACTTTAACAAAAAAAAAAAAAAAAAATGGGGTATAAACAAGGATAAACAAATCAGTGCAAGCAAAGGAGTCCACTGAACAACCAAAAAGTAATACATGGGCTGGCAAAAGTTGACCAGCATTTCAAGTCGTGCTGTAATTTACCAGAGAACCCTCAATTTAAAAAAAAAAAAGACATACTTTGTAGGCTAATGTTAGTATATACCAGACTACTATGTGTTTGCTGTTAAAATAAATTTTAGTTATGCAAACTTTGAAATTATTTGGAGCAAAAAAATAAAAGTTCAGAAACATTGGCGCACACACTGGAAAAACTGTGTTTGTTGTACTTAGTTTTTAAGGCTATTGATTTTTCACATATCTGTCTCTGCCACATAGAAAAAAACGCCTGGTTGTTGGTAATGGTCAGGGGAAAATGATTTTGACCACTGCAGCACACTCCTTTATTAAGGAAAGAACAGGAGTTAGGTACTTGGAAGAAGTATGGAAATATATAGTTTAAAAAAAAAAAGAGGTAGTCTGTCTATACATAATCACATCACATTAATTTTATAAAGAATTATTTTTATGTGACCAGTTAGTCAAATTAATGTGCAAAATAGCTTGTCATTTCCACTACTCACATGTCTGACTAAAGGAGTGTTCCTTTTATATGACAAAGGATGAATATAGGACTTTGGACGACTCAGATAAGGAACCTATGTTTAAAAGGGACCTATATTTAATTTCCATTTTAACTATCTCATCCATTTTAACTGTATAAGCATAAAGTACCTAAACCAAAATTTAGCCAGTTGGATCTTTGGACTGTTGATTTGGATTTTTTTTAAACTGTAGGTGATGCACCTTTCTCGCTGTAATAATTGGAGTCAACATTTTGGTTTGTTGTGATTTCCGTTGGAATGCTCAAAATCAGATTGCAAGCCTATACAGCCAGCCTTATGGATCTGTGACTCCTAGATCCATCATCCAGCCTTTTTTTGCTCCTAGAAATAGCTCCTAGAAAAGAGTCTAGCAAATAATTTAAAATTAATAATTTTATCCATTGAATTCTCTCTTTCTGGTCATAATTTCCACAATCAGTTATGATTTCCTTGAATTTATTCAAATATCTAAAATATTTTTTACTCTGATTATTCAAAATTTGAACTTTCTTTCTTGCAGCTGGTTAGTCCAGTTGCACTACATTTTTTTCTATTTCTTGCTTGTGTACAAGAAGTGCTTATATACTCATCCAATTTTGCACATGCGGATTTAAAATTTGGTTTTCTTAAATATCTATCTTTGTGACTTTGCAAAAAGCAAATTGCAAACATTTTTGTCAGTGAAATTTAATTGCTCAGTTGTTCATGGAAAGTGAACGCAGATTGTAAGCAAGACAAGCCAAATTCATTTTAACATTTCAAAGTTATTGTTGTTATTATTTCCATAGTTATTGTTGTTCTAGCTTTTAATTATTTAAAAACTTATTTTAGATGTTATTACTCAAGCTCCCCACCACTGGGCATCCTGAATATATTTAAAAAAGCACAAGAACTTAAGAGATGCAAAGTAAAAGTGGAACAAAGCAACAGCATTTCTTCATCACCCGTAGTGACAAATACAACGTAAAACCTCCCATTGAACATTCTCGCTAGTTGGAAATCCCACACTTCATTGCTTCAGTCCTTCAGCAATGCTTGCTCAAAAAGATGGGCTTTGCTGTGTGCCTTTCAGGTCAGCAAATCCAGGCTATTGTGGACTTTGGGGCACAGAGCATTTCAAAGGAAACAGGCTATTACCAAACGTCTTTATAACACAGAGGCATCAGGCTCAGGGAACTTTGCTGATAGCAATTGTGGCAGGATGACATACCGTAGCACATTTAAATAATGTCTAGCCCTTTTCTTTGCAAAGATAGCCTTGAAAATGTAAACTGATTACTAGGACTGAAAGGTTTTTTTCCCCACTGCTTTTCATTTTATTCTGAAGGAGAGTCAGCAGGGATGGTCCCAATGGGGAATCCCTGAATTCCTTTCGGGTTTGCAGAGAGCCGTCATTTTGGGGTAAGCCTATGTTGGAATTCCTTCCAAGACCTTTCCACTTGGACTATCCAGAGCACTTTGTTCAGTTCTGGAGGAAAACTTCATACAATTCTCTTGGATCCAAAAAACTCAGTTCGACTCCAGCTCATCACTCTCATTACTTTATTAGGCATGTAACAGCTCTTTCTTTCCATGCTGGCCAGGCCCAGGTGCAGGTAATTTAGGTTCAGGGTGATATCACAATTCAGGTCTCACAATTTATCAGGTCACACTACACAATTTATATTCATTTTTCCTATTAACAGCTATGCTTCTTGCATGTGAAGACCAATCGCTTTGCAGCTTGCATAAGGCAAACTCATCATGTCACTGTGTTTCTGCCTACTTTTGTTTATAATAAACATATTCACAATAGTTAGTAGTTTCAGAAATTACTTGTTTGAGCTTATTCAGCAGTTACTTGTTACTTGTTCAGGCTTGGCTTGTCTTAACTTGGGCCTGTTCACGTCAGCTAAATTATCCCTACAACCTGTTAAAACAAAAAACAAACACACAAACAAAAAACCCTCGACCCACAAAAATATTTTCCCCCTTTTCCCCACTCATAAGAAATAGTCCTAGCCACCCATCGGTGTCTGCTATGACTAAATACTTTCAGGACGACTAGAGGGAAGATTAGTTGAAGCACCTGAAAACTTAACTGACGTCATTTATATGAAATGGAGGGGGAAAGGGGTGACTTTTCAGTCCATAACCTGCTTCCTGCTGCAAGGTTATTTGGACAATTGACCCTTGCACAACTCATGTAAATATTAGCATCTGAGCCTTCCACAACCAGCTGGGGTGCACTTACCTGTAACAGAAGACTGAACAGTGTGCCCTTGTTGTCAAGAAGGCTAATGGCATTTTGGGCTGTATAAGTAGGGGCATTGCCAGCAGATCGAGGGACGTGATCATTCCCCTCTATTTGACATTGGTGAGGTTTCATCTGGAGTACCTGTGTCCAGTTTTGGGCCCTACACTACAAGAAGGATGTGGAAAAATTGGACAAAGTCCAGCGGAGGGCAACAAAAATTATTAGGGGGCTAGAGGACATGATTTATGAGGAGAGGCTGAAGGAACTGGGATTGTTTAGTCTGCAGAAGAGAAGAATGAGGGGGGATTTGATAGCTGCTTTCAACTATCTGAAAGGGGGTTCCAAAGAGGATGGAGCTAGACTGTTCTCAGTGGTACCAGATGATAGAACAAGGAGTAATGGTCTCAAGTTGCAGTGGGGGAGGTTTAGGTTGGATATTAGGAAAAACTTTTTCACTAGGAGGGTGGTGAAGCACTGGAATGGGTTACCTAGGGAGGTGGTAGAATGTCCTTCCTTAGAGGTTTTTAAGGTCAGGCTTGACGAAGCCCTGGCTGGGATGATTTAGTTGGGAATTGGTCCTGCTTTGAGCAGGGGATTGGACTAGATGACCTCCTGAGGTCCCTTCCAACCCTGATATTCTATGATTCTATGAAGGTTCTTCCCCAAATCTTCATTTGTAGCTGATCTTATGGGAAGATTGGACTCTTAATTTTGAGGGATGACGGAAAAGGTAAAAAATTGTTTCCAAGGCTCACCCTAAAAACCTAAATATTTATTGCTTTTTGTTGGTTCCAGACCCTGTGAGTATTACATTACTGGAGATTCAAAAGTAAGTTGCTGTAGTAATGCTGCAGCAGAGCTTTCCATTGTTTTATTTTTTCTAAAAACTGTGTATAGAGCCAGCATATATAACACCAAAAAAGTGAAATGTGATGAGATAGAGATGAACAGTTTCAGATCAGTTTAGATCGTTAGTATATGGCTGGTCAGAAAGGGGTTTTTGTTTTTGTTTTTGTTTTAATTACTTGCTTTATCCATCCGAGGCAACTTGATAAAAGTCAGTGTGGTCGCTCTCCTTCTCCATGCTAGTATAAATAGTAAATTTCTTCTAAGGCTTTTGTAGTCAGGAATGTGAATTCTTGTGAATTTCTGGTGTGGGCAGGATAGGATTAGGGTGTATCTCAGCAGAAGGTGATTGTGGGGTGCATAGATTCTGTGGGATTCTGATGTTTAAGATGCTTTACAGACTGGTTCCTGCTCTGAGAAGCTTAAGTCTAATGTAGATTATAACACAGCAAGACATTTAGTGTCCTACTTCATCTTCTGTTCCATTTTTAATTAATTTGATGGTAAATCCAAGATGGAGAGTCTGTATCAACTTTTAGCTTGATTGTATGAGATTTACAATTTGTATCTGATTTACAATTTTGAGTTGAATATCAGTATTTGAAACTTAATTGGGTGTTGTTAATCTAGTACAATTTACGTAAAAAACGAATGTCAAAATGTGTACACTGGAGGGTTCCAGAAGTGAGAAGTGAATCAGAGTTGCTGATCTAATGGATTTGTGATATTGTGGGATTTTGGCAAATGCAGAGGTCAAGTCTCCTGTGAGTGTGGCATTTAGATCTGGTATTTTTGGGAGGGAACTACTAAAGTAAGCCTTTCTACCCCTCAAAAAATCCCACACACCCCTCCATTTCATTTGAAAGAATATTGGAAAGGAGATTTTCCCATTGTCATTCACTGCACACACTATACGAGGGGTAGGATTTTATTTCTTTTGTCGAACATAAATGCATTTATATGGGCATAAATAAATAAATTTATTTAGTGCTGGATGTGTCCCTTGCTACAAATTTTTAAAGTGTGTATTTACTACTGTTGCCTGAGTCCTTAAACAAGGCTGAAATGTGTAGTTTGGCATGAAGAATAGGCTTTACAGGCTATCACATATTGCAAATTCCTTTTCTGGCTCTTAGAACCAGCTTAAAAGCAAGGCAATACAAGGGTGTCATCTTTTTTGCCTTTCAAAGGTATTTTTATGGTAACATTGATTACTAAATCATTTCATGATGTTGGTACAAAAAGGCTGTTCTGTTTAGTTTGAAGGTCACTAAAACATTGCTACTGTACAGTAAGGCAGTGGTCTCCAAACTTTTTTGATCGCGCACCCCTATCAGTAAAAATTTTTTGACCACGCACCCCCTGCTGCGCCAGCTCTACCATTTTACCTAGACAAATACAAAGGAGAGGATTGATGACTATTAACCAACACAGATGCTGAAGTATGACTATATAGGGCCGATATTCCCCTATAAAACTAATTTCCAAAACAAAGTCTTACTTAAATCTGTTTTAGGTATTCCCACACCATCCAGTCAAAGTCTTTCTTAGCATCCAAAGAAAGCCACTAACAGGAAGACTTGCTAGAATTAACATTATACATCAAATTCAGAGTTCTTCAGACTATCAGAAAGATGCCTGCCAGTAATGAATCCAGATTATTCTGGGTGAACTCATTTGGGTTAGAGGACATCCATCTTTTTGCTAGACCCCTGTCATAAATTTTAGAAATCGGTTTGTATGATGCACAATTAGTAAGATCTTTTCCTTCTTGAGGAATAACCACTATTTTTGCCTCTTTCTATGAATTCAGAATGTCATTCCCCAGCAAAATAACATTAAGCAATTCAATTAAAACAAGGACCAGCATTTGCTGTAGAGATCTGTAATGCTCCCCAGAAAACCTGGGACTTGGCGCTCTATTGGATTTTAAATTCTTAATTACATTTTTCAAGGTCCCCTGCAGCAATTTGCCTATCAAGATCTGCCACATCATCCTTTGAGAGCTGAAGACGTTTCATACTTCTGAAATATCTATTTATGAGTTCAGAATTTGGATGTTCTGTAGTGTACAAGGTATGGAAAAAGTTTAGCAAATGTTTGAGATCTGTTTGATGCCAGTTACTTAATTTTCCTTTTTATTTCTAATCAGCGGGATGGCTGATTTATCCTTTCTTCTTTTTGTGGTAACTTTTTGACTAAAAGCCTATCAGCTTTATTGCCTTTCTCATAATAATTTTGTTAGATATAGCTAAGTGTTCGCTCCGCTGTATCTATTTGTAACAGGTTAATCTTCCCTCTGACCTCAGTTATTTTCTTGAATACTCTTTTAGATGTTGTAGATTTGTCTGCCTTCTAAACCATGAAGTTCTTAATCAAACTCTGTTCTTCAAGAGCTCTTGTCTTTGTGAGGTATGATGCTTTATTTATAAGGATCCCCCACATTATCACCTCTCCAGCATCCCAGACAACACTCTTATTTATCCCTTCCTAATCATTTTCTTCTATATATTTCTGGAAATTTTCTTTCAGCTCTTGAATTCTAATGGAGTTACACAACAAATCTCTGTTCATCTGCTTGGTCCTTCTCTCCCCTCCCCCCCCCCACCTCACTGAGTGCCAATTTTGTAATCTAATACATGCAGCTCCACTAATTGCTCCTATTTAAGCCAGAAGGAGGAACAGGAAGTTTTGTCTGAGCAACAAGGTGGCTTCCTATTGTCGCTATGTTGGCCCCTGCTTGTGACTGTCTCCTGCACCCAACCCTGTTCCTAGTTCCAGCTCTACTCCTGGCTCTTGCCTTACTTACACATTTGCTCCTGTTTCCACGGTGCTCTTGCTCTGTGCTTGATCCTTGCCTTACCCCCTGCCCTTACACCTTGCTATTGATCTTCAGTGACCACTCCAGGCTCTAACCCCGGCCTTTGACCTTGATTCCGGCTTGACCTTTGGCTCTAGCATTTGGTATCTGACCTCAGTTCCGACCCTCAGCTTCAATTCCTGATTCTGACTCCGGCTTGACCCCTGGCTCTGGTAACTGGCAGTTCACTCTGGTGCCTACCCTTAGCTTTGTTCCCTAACCTGGATACCTGCTCTTCCCTTAGACCTGACTCCTCCTCTGACCACTATGCCAGACCATAACCTACCTGTCTGTCTGTCTGTCTGTCTGTCTCTCTCTCTCTCTGTCTACTTGCTACTAAACCCTGTTATTGACTTGAATTCCATGGACCAGATTCTTCAGCCACATTCTCAGTAGCATTTACAAGTATAGTCCTTTTTACTATAATGAGACTACTTTTGTGATTAAATATTACTCAGTGTGAGTAAAGATTGCTGCATGTGGCCATACTTCACGTACAATTCCCAGATGCCTTTTCACGAAGTTCTTTATAAATTATTTAAACAAGAATTTCAGAAGACGTAGGATCTTTGTGGGTTTTTTATTTGCCTTCTCCTGTAATACTTAATACCCGTAATCTTGGCTTTCCTATAGAATATCTCAAATGTATACCTTTCTGTTTACAGTTTTCTTTTGTGCTGTCTTTTTTTACCTTTACCTTTGGCCCTGTGGTCGATTTTGAAATTGGGCTGCTGATGGCTTTGTCAGGATAGTCCTCTCTCTTTTCTTTTTTCTTTTTTTAAGTTAGCTTTTTCTGTTTAGAGAGATCTTAGTCCTGCATGAATAAATGCTTCATTATTTTATGCATGAAATGTTGTTTTTTCTCCATGAGTGATTTTACTGTCTTGATGTCACTGAATGTGAACAGTTGCAAATTTCGCTTGCTGGGATTTCTTAAATTTCTTGGTCTCTCTCCATGTAATGAGACAGTCAGATTTGATTTCCTTTGTTCTCTGTTTAGGCTTTTATTTTCCTCTTGATGCACAAGGATTTGTGCATCTTTGGCAATTCATTTTATTGCTCCCAGTTTTACATTATGGTCTCCGGGTGATATTATGGTGTATGTGTTCTGACAGAATTTCTGACAGAAAGCAATGTAAGATACAGCACTAAGACACAAAAGTGGAATGTAGAGATTGGCAAAATACCTAAATTTCCCTCATTTTGTGGGTTTTAACTGAACTGATTGTAGGATAGTTTCTTCAGCTGACTTTATAAAAAGGCTTCCTTGTCAATGAACAATACTGCTATTGGGTACAATTTTCAAAAGTAGCTAAGTCATGTTTCTCCTCCTCCTCCTCCTCCTGTGTTTCGCAACTGTGATTTTTACATAGCTCTTAAAAAAAAAAAAAAAAAAAAAAAAAATAGGCAAGACACCAGAAAAATATCAGTTACTTCTGGGGAATTCTGCACCAAACTTAAAATTCTGTGCACAATATTTTAGAATTCTGCATATTTTATTTGTCAAAATAACCCAATATAATCATGCCAGCTTTCAATTATTTTGGTGGTTTATTTCAAAATACATGTCAACAAGTATGTCTGTAACGATACAGACAACAAAAGATTCAGGAATTTGTTTTGACAAATAGATTCTTTACTAGGAATATTAATACAGAACTTTAAGTAATAATTCATTTAAACTACAACACAAAAATGTATTTCCCACACCTCTCAGAAGCAGTGCAAAGGCTTGGGGCAGTCAGGGGTAATGGAGGAGCTGAGGGAGAGGGAGGTAATTGCAGGGAGTGAATATGGAGCGTTGTTGGGTGTAGGTGGGAGAAGTATGGCACAGTTTTGGGTTTTGGGGTTGGGGGGGGTTGTTAGGGAGTTGGGGAGCCTCCCCCATGCAGACCTTGGCTGACCCCTAGCCTCTCCCATTCAACCAGGAACATTTGCCCCCGTCCTTGTCTGTTCCTGCACCCCCACTCAACCTCCTCTCCTCCCCCTGCCCCCCCTGTGGCCCTCCACCCTCTCTTCCTGTTCCCATGTGGTCCTGCACCCCCATTCCTATTCAGCCCCTGGCTCAATACTGTCACCCCAGTCTGTCCCCTACTAGCCCTTCTGAATCCCAGTCTGTGACCCGCCCAGCAGCCGCGTATGTCCTGCTCGGTGTGGCCCCCCCAAATCTTGTGCCTCCTTACCTGGCCCCACGGGCAAGGTGCTGTGAGGAAAGCAGCCTCTTCCCCTCCCTCTCCACGAGCCATCTGCCCTCTCTTCTGGTGCCACAGCAGCCCCTGGTGGGCAAAAGGTATCATTTCAGTGCCTCCCCAGTAGAATCTATTTTCTGTGGGGATGAGGCGGGGAGAGTCTGTGGGGAATATGAATTCTGTGCATGTACAGTGGTGCAGAATTCCCCTAGGAATACATAATAAATTCCAAAAAGAAAGAGGCTAAAATAGGGTGTAAATGAACTGTGTTTAGTGCATCTTAGCAGCCTTCAGTTGTATAATCCTTCTGCTTGATATTGTTGAAAAAGTTCACACGTTCTTGGGCAGAAGAAACTTGGAGACTTTATATGTGTCCTTTCTCAGCTTGGGAATGGAAAGTCCCGTTACTGCAAACAGGCCTGAGAGAGGGACCTCTCTGCAGACAAGCGATTGAGGATGGGACTATAGCTAGATTCTTTCGTTTCCAATACTCTGATTTATCAAGACGTTGCATCTGAAAGCAGTGTGCTCCAGCTATTACAGCTCCTACATAGGAAATACAGAGACCTTGGATTCCCCAGAAGGTGAGATAGACCAAGCAAACTAGAAAAGGGGCAGGTAGAGAGATTATCAGTCTCCCTTGCTTAAAGTTTTTCTGAACGGTGTTTATATATCTACCAACCCATGCAACAAACCTCGATGCCAACTCTGCCCACATATCTACACCAGCAACACCATCACTGGACCTAACCAGATCAGCTACAACATCAGCGGCTCATTCACCTGCACGTCCACCAATGTTATATATGCCATCATATGCCAGCAATGCCCCTCTGCTATGTACATTGGCCAAACTGGACAGTCACTACGCAAGAGGATAAATGGACACAAGTCAGATATCAGGAATGGCAATATACAAAAACCTGTAGGAGAACACTTCAACCTCCCTGGCCACACAATAGCAGATGTAAAGGTTGCCATCTTACAGCAAAAAAACTTCAGGACCAGACTCCAAAGAGAAACTGCTGAGCACCAGTTCATTTGCAAATTTGACACCATCAGATCAGGATTAAACAAAGACTGTGAATGGCTATCCAACCACAGAAACAGTTTCTCCTCCCTTGGTGTTCACACCTCAACTGCTAGCAGAGCACCTCACCCTCCCTGATTGAACTAACCTCATTATCTCCACACTGATATATACCTGCCTCTGGAGATTTCCATTACTTGCATCTGAAGAAGTGAGGTTCTTACCCACGAAACCTTATGCTCCCAGTACTTCCGTTAGTCTCAAAGGTGCCACAGGACCCTCTGTTGCTATATATCTACTGAGTGACATAACTGTGCGCCTGTGCCCTTTCCCAGCAGCTCCCTCTTCACAAGGCTCCAAACACTCCAGTCTCAACTTCCACTTCTGAGAAGGTACGTCAGCAAAGATGAGGCTATGCGTCTTAACTTACAGGTCTCCCAAGGCCCTGTATTTCATTCCAAATGATACTGAACCAGTCAGTAATGAACCATTACCCTTGTAAAAAGTGTCATGAGTCTTCTAATGACTGGATGGTCAAGGACTCCATTTTTTTACACTACCTCTTAAAGGTGACAATTCCAATAGCACATTGGCTAACACCGGGGTCGGCAACGTTCAGCACGTGGCTTGCCAGGGTAAGCACCCTGGTGGGCCGGGCCAGTTTTATTTATCTGCTGACGCAGCAGGTTCGCCGTCCCGGGCCAATGGGGGCAGCAAGAAGCAGTGCGGGCGAGCGATGTGCTGGCCGCGGCTTCTCACTGCCCCCATTGGCCCGGGACGGCGAACCGTGGCCAGTGGGGACCGCGATCGGCCGAACCTGCTGCGTCAGCAGATAAATAAAACTGGCCCGGCCCACCAGGGGAGCCGCGTGCCGAACGTTGCCGACCCTTGGGCTAACAGATCACATTCAGCTGGTTACCATGCTTAGATAATGGTTCAGTGCCAACTGAAAGGACCATTGCCACCATTTCCTTCCATGTATAGATTTCCTCGGTAATTCATCATCGCAATCCTAACCAAGTCAAATTCTACTGGGTAGAATTGAAAGATAGAAAATTAATGAGACCTTAAAAAATTCTCTTTTGGCTTTACCGATTATGAAGAAGGAAATTTCCCAGTTCTTTTCTGAGTGGGTTTCTAGTCAGTGTTACTTACCATAAATAATGATACTGTGTAATTAGTCAGATGTCTATGGAAGAACTAATATAAACTAACGTACCTTAAATTAACATACTGCCATAAATATTTAGCAGCTCTTTTAAAAGTGCTAGTATTTTCAGGCTGAGCAGTGTGCAGGATATAATATAATAAAAGGATTCGAGCATTTGAGGCTCTCTAGTCATGGCTGTGCTATTCAGAGTCCATATTCTTTTATTTTTTTTTTTTAGGGTTTTTTTTGGCCTGGCTCAGCTAGTTACAAAGTGTATCCACTGGAAGGGCTATTTCTCAGTGGTTCTTCAGGCTTTGGTGTATCACTGGGGCAACAGAAAGATTTCAACATTGGATGGTCTGAAAAAGGACACGATGCTAGAATATTCAGAAATTCATCACTGTTTGAAAAGCTACAACAATTAACTCCTTTCCTCCAAAACATGCAATGGACATTAATGGGGTTGCTGTCCTAATTGCTGTGGTTGATCCTGCGTATCTTTTTGCTTCTCTGGCTCATGAAGCCATATATTGACAATCTGGACAGAAGCAAGAAGCCATTTAATTACTGCTTGTTTAACTGCAAGATGAGTGTGGAGTATTTGGCAGATTGAAGGGCTGGTGAAGATATTTAATAATGCGTGTTGGCACCTCTGAGAAATACTTGTCTTGCATTATGCGTATGTGGTGTATATTGTACATTTGTGAGACAAAAGTACAAATAGTACTAATTTTTATACTGTTTTTTTTGATACCTTCAGTGACTGGTGCTATTGCAATGAGAGGACTGCATGTATTGCTGTAGCTACATCAGTGTATGTAAGCATTCACGATGATCCTATATATTAATTTAACTTCAACCAAGGTAGAATTTTCCTAGTAAAATGGGGCAATTATATTAGTTTGCTATAGGTATTTATTGATGGGAGACAAAGGTGGGTGTGGACTTGTGCCTTCCCACTGAAAAAAAAAAAAGAAAAAAAAAAAAGTGTTACCATGCCTTGACTTTTGAGTATAGACTAAGGCTTGGTCTACATTGGGGGCCGGAGGGGATGGCTCTAAGTTATGCAACTTCAGCTACACGAATAATGTATCTGAAGTCGACGTACTTAGATCTACTTACTGTGGTGTCTTCACTGTGGTAGGTCAATGGCTGACACACCCCGACAACTCCACTTCCGCTTCTCGCTCTGGTGGAGTACCGGAGTCGACCAGAGAGCGCTCAGCGGTCGATTTATCCCATCTAGACTAGACACAATAAATCGACCCCCGCTGGATCGATCGCTGCCCATCGATCCAACGCATAATGTACACATGCCCTAAGCCTTCGAGAAAGGGAAAAATGGACTGTTTAGTGAGAGCTGATCCTTTTGTCTCTAGGTTCCGCAAGGTGTTTTTCTACATTAGGGCCCCTGGAAGATGGACCTCTCCTGGGAGTCTTAATGCAGTCTCAAAGTTCTGAGCAGAGTGCCCCTCTGGAATTATTATTATTTATGCAGGATATTATGACGACACTAATTTAACCATAAATTCCTTTATTAAATCCAAAGGCCGAATGCTATTTATACAATTGCTCTAAACATGAGTAAAAACCTAAATAATAAGAAATTTACTATATTCAAACAGTAACAAAAGTTTATAAATCTGCTGAGATTCATATTGGTTGGCTCCAACATGGTCAGTAGTGAACCCTTTAAGAGTTTGTTTTTTTATGCCCTTTAATAAACAAGTGATATCATTGCCAACAACAGACTTCAACTAAAAACCAGTTTGAGACAGTTCACCCTTATTTTTGGTTTTAATTCAGATAAGATTTAAAACCTAATTTCTCCCCGAGGGCTTTCCTCCCCTCGTCACAGTTTTTTCCATTGCACCTGGATTCACGTAGGCCCTAATTTTTGAGATAACACTGATGTATATAGAGTGGGAAGGTCCATGATGGCTCCTTCTAAGATAGATTTTCTTTATCTTATTTAAAACCATCTTTAGTCATTAAGGGACCTTTCTTTTTAGAAACTTTTTTTTTCTTATTACAGTAGTTACTTCTTGTACCAGGCATTCTTCGTACTCTATTCTTTTTGGTCTTACAACTCATTATTTTAAAGGCCCTCCTTCTACTTGCTAGTCAGGGCTTTACTTTACAAACACATATATTTTCTTAAACAGCTTAAGCGAACTCTAATCCTTTAATGTTATATTTATTCTATGCCCTCTTTAACTGTTTAGGCCTTGTCTACACTCAGGAATAACCCTGTTTCAGCAATCAGTGAAGCTGCCCCAACATATATCCCAGAGGCCTTGTCTAGGCTAGTGTGTGAGAGCAAGCTAAGATGTGCTAGCATGTTTTAAAAGCCTTGCCTTTCTATACCGTGGTAAACTGGTCCAGTTCAAGTCCTAGGCTTCTCTGTTAAGCTAATGCATGCTAACATCATACCTTAAATTCTAGTGAAGACAAGGCCAGTATGTAGAAAAGGATATGTAGGAATTTACACCAGTTAAAAATCAATATTTACCTCTTTTTGAAACACTGTTCCACAAATTAAACATAAAACTATTATCATCAAGTACCAACAAATCTATATTTTTTTCACAACACACAATCTTAACTCTGACTTGGACTTGTTCTTTATTAGTCAAATGTAGTAGGTCCTAGCCGGGGCTCGACCCTTCCGGACAGGAGGGGAGCCACACCGACTCACTACTGTGGGAACAAGCAGTCAGTTAGTCCCGAAACTCCGGCTCTTTAGTGCAGAGTCGGAGCAACCACGGTTAAAGCTCAGGCCCTTGACTGCAGGGGCTGAGCGAGCAAATAGATCAGAGCCCAGGCCCTGGATCAGGGCGGGGCAAACACAGTTAGCTCAGGCCCTTGGTTGCAGGGGCTGAGCGAGCAGGCAGTCAGAGCCCAGGCCCTGGATCAGGGCGGGGCAAACACAGTTAGCTCAGGCCCTTGGTTGCAGGGGCTGAGCGAGCAGACAGTTCAGAGCCCAGGCCCTGGATCAGGGCGGGGCAAACACAGTTAGCTCAGGCCCTTGGTTGCAGGGGCTGAGCGAGCAGACAGTTCAGAGCCCAGGCCCTGGATCAGGGCGGGGCAAACACAGCTAGGCTCAGGCCCTTGTTTGCAGGGAGCTGAGCGAGTGAATAGTTCAAAGCCCAGGCCCTGGATCAGGGCGGGGCAAACACAGTTAGGCTCAGGCCCTTGTTGCAGGGGCTGAGCGAGCAAATAGTTCAAAGCCCAGGCCCTGGATCAGGGCGGGGCAAACACAGTTAGGCTCAGGCCCTTGTTGCAGGGGCTGAGCGAGCAAATAGTTCAAATAAGGTACGCCTAGGCTTCTGTAGCCGAGCGTTGGGTGAGGGGGAAGCCTGCCACCCGTGCGGAGGGTGGCAGGGGCGAACGCAGGCCCACCCACTCCACTGCGTTCCAGCCCGGGGCCCTAACAGCGGTTGCTGCCGCTGCTGGTCAGTGGGGTATCCAGACCGCAACACACTGACATAGGCTCACACTCAGTTGCAGCCGGACCGGGGTCGGCTACCCCCGGGCTACTTCCGTGATCCCCCTCAAAGCCTACCTCGTTCGTTGCGCCGGGATCGGGCCAGTCCACCTGCATGGGCTCCTCTCTGCCCGGGCTCGGCGGCAAGTCTGGTAGCTCTGCCGGGAAGTCCGGCCAATGGTCCTCAGGCGGCTCCTCTGGATAGCAGCAGGGGCGAAGGGGTTCGGGTCCAGTCTCACCCTCAGGGTTAGTGGGGTGCGGTTCCCAGGGATTCTCCCAGTAGCGGGCGTGAACGGGCTCCGGCGGCTCCTCCTCGTAGTGGGCCCGGGGTAGCTCAGGCCAGCTAGGGTCCAGGCCTCGGTCTTCGACGGTCTCCTGGCCGGGAGCTCCCGGCCGCACGTCTGCTCCCTCCGGTGGCTGGCCGCCGACTGAGCTCTGGCGGCCGGCCTTTATACTTCCTGTCCCGCCCCTTGATTTCCGGGGGGCGGGGACAGGCGGTGGTGGTCCCACCCACTCTGGTGCCTGCACGTGGGCTCCCTCTTCCGGACAGGAGGGGAGCCACACCGACTCACTACATCAATATATAATGAATATATCAAACTGATGTGTGTATAAAGACATATTTTAAAGTTTGTGATGCATTTATGTTTGTGTATGATGTGTATGTATAATACACATGTATTCCTCTTTTGTATATAGTCATCTGTATTTTAGTATTTGTGATAACTCTGATATATCTAAAGGCTTTCTAACTCAACCTAAACATTCATGGCACAATTATTTGTTAAGCACTACAGAATAAGTGAAGTTTGAAGTTATTTTTATTTTCAGAGATAAGATGAGCTCAAAACACGTTAACATTTTTTGAAAAGTGAATGACAGAAAATTTTAAACAAACCTTCTCTTTCAAATTACTTGTTTAATGTGTCCCAGTCTTTCCAGAATTCTACCCTGGAATCTGATGTGGTATGTGAACTTTGAGGTAGATTTGTTTGGTTTTAGTAAAGTTGAGGGAAGGGTTTGAAAAGTCAGATTAATAATGGGGAAACTAGCTTTAACCTAAGTTATGCAGAGTCCAGCATCCCACCATAATATATATTGCAATATACTGTATTTCTGTTCACATCACTTGTTCGCCTTGAATGTTTTTACTTTTTTGTTAGTTTATAATTTAAAATAAATTACTAGAAGATGTATAAGAAAATGTTTTACTTTATTCCATTTGTTGCTGTACAATGAAATTTTGAATTACTATCAGATTATTCTTTTCTAGCCTCATCTCTGAAAACAGCAAGAACTCCTCAAAATGCTTTCCAACTAAACCAGCCGTCTACAGTGGCTGCTAATCATTTATAATGGCATCCAGGCATCTGGCTTGTTGATCCTTTGATTGAAGTATTAGTTGTCTCAGAGGTCCTGAAACCTGTCAGATCCTGTAAATTAGTGTGCTGAATCTTGTAGCATAAATTAGCACAGATAAATAAGATACTCTAAAATGCACATTCAGTTTAGGACGGTAGTGTCTTTTCTTTGTGCTAATAAACTATTGTGTAACTACAAAAGGTTGAAAAAGCTACTGGGGGGAAGCTGTTCTAGACTTGATTTTAACAAATAGGGAGGAACTCATTGAGAATTTGAAAGTAGAAGGCAGCCTGGGTGAAAGTGATCATGAAATCATAGAGTTTGCAATTCTAAGGAAGGGTAGAAGGGAGAACAGCAAAATAGAGACAATGGATTTCAGGAAGGCAGATTTTGGGAAGCTCAGAGAGCTGATAGGTAAGGTCCCATGGGAATAAAGACTGAGGGGAAAAACAACTGAGGAGAGTTGGCAGTTTTTCAAAGGAACACTATTAAGGGCCCAAAAGCAAGCTATTCCGCTGGTTAGGAAAGATAGAAAATGTGGCAAAAGACCACCTTGGCTTAACCACGAGATCTTGCACGATCTAAAAAATAAAAAGGAGTCATATAAAAAATGGAAACTAGGACAGATTACAAAGGATGAATATAGGCAAACAACACAGGAATGCAGAGGCAAGATTAGAAAGGCAAAGGCACAAAATGAGCTCAAACTAGCTACGGGAATAAAAGGAAACAAGAAGACTTTTTATCAATACATTAGAAGCAAGAGGAAGACCAAAGACAGGGTAGGCCCACTGCTTAGTGAAGAAGGAGAAACAGTACAGGAAACTTGGAAATGGCAGAGATGCTAAATGACTTCTTTGTTTCGGTCTTCACCGAGAAGTCTGAAGGAATGCCTAACATAGTGAATGCTAATGGGAAGGGGGTAGGTTTAGCAGATAAAATAAAAAAAGAACAAGTTAAAAATCACTTAGAAAAGTTAGATGCCTGCAAGTCACCAGGGCCTGATGAAATGCATCCTAGAATACTCAAGGAGCTAATAGAGGAGGTATCTGAGCCTCTAGCTATTATCTTTGGAAAATCATGGGAGATGGGAGAGATTCCAGAAGACTGGAAAAGGGCGAATATAGTGCCCATCTATAAAAAGGGAAATAAAAACAACCCAGGAAACTACAGACCAGTTAGTTTAACTTCTGTGCCAGGGAAGATAATGGAGCAAGTAATTAAGGAAATCATCTGCAAACACTTGGAAGGTGGTAAGGTGATAGAGAACAGCCAGCATGGATTTGTGAAGAACAAATCATGTCAAACCAATCTGATAGCTTTCTTTGATAGGATAACGAGCCTTGTGGATAAGGGTGAAGCTGTGGATGTGGTATACCTAGACTTTAGTAAGGCATTTGATACGGTCTCGCATGATATTCTTATCGATAAACTAGGCAAATACAATTTAGATGGGGCTACTATAAGATGGGTGCATAACTGGCTGGATAACCGTACTCAGAGAGTTGTTATTAATGGTTCCCAATCCTGCTGGAAAGGCGTAACGAGTGGGGTACCGCAGGGGTCTGTTTTGGGACCGGCGCTGTTTAATATCTTCATCAACGACTTAGATATTGGCATAGAAAGTACACTTATTAAGTTTGCGGATGATACCAAACTGGGAGGGATTGCAACTGCTTTGGAGGACAGGGTCATAATTCAAAATGATCTGGACAAATTGGAGAAATGGGCTGAGGTAAACAGGATGAAGTTTAACAAAGACAAATGCAAAGTGCTCCACCTAGGAAGGAAAAATCAGTTTCACACATACAGAATGGGAAAAGACTGTCTAGGAAGGAGTACGGCAGAAAGGGATCTAGGGGTTATAGTGGACCACAAGCTAAATATGAGTCAACAGTGTGATGCTGTTGCAAAAAAAGCAAACATGATTCTGGGATGTATTAACAGGTGTGTTGTGAGCAAGACACGAGAAGTCATTCTTCCGCTCTACTCTGCTCTGGTTAGGCCTCAGCTGGAGTATTGTGTCCAGTTCTGGGCGCCGCATTTTAAAAAAGATGTGGAGAAATTGGAGCGGGTCCAGAGAAGAGCAACAAGAATGATTAAAGGTCTTGAGAACATGACCTATGAAGGAAGGCTGAAAGAATTGAGTTTGTTTAGTTTGGAAAAGAGAAGACTGAGAGGGGACATGATAGCAGTTTTCAGGTATTTAAAAGGGTGTCATAAGGAGGAGGGAGAAAACTTGTTCACCTTAGCCTCTAAGGATAGAACCAGAAGCAATGGGTTTAAACTGCAGCAAGGGAGGTCTAGGTTGGACATTAGGAAAAAGTTCCTAACTGTCAGGGGGGTTAAACACTGGAATAAATTGCCTAGGGAGGTTGTGGAATCTCCATCTCTGGAGATATTTAAGAGTAGGTTAGATAAATGTCTATCAGGGATGGTCTAGACAGTATTTGGTCCTGCCATGCGGGCAGGGGACTGGTCTCGATGACCTCTCGAGGTCCCTTCCAGTCCTAGAATCTATGAATCTACAACTGTAGCAAAAAAAACACACGCATGGGACTAAAACTATTTTATTTTAAAAACAAACAAACCTAAGTTCTCTTGGCACTGGATGGATTTGTAGGTCAGTCACCAGAACTTGTTCTTATCAGGTTTATCACCATGTCAAATAATTCAGTCTCAGAAAAGAATCTCTTATTAGGAGAGTTACCACAAACAAGATTTTTATTATATAAATCTATCAAAAACAATAAAGAACTATTATGCATGTAAGATTTACCTGGAATATCCAGTGTAATGTACATTTATAACAGCATATTCAGTATAGCAATAATGTTTGACATAGCAGCAATTAAAAAAATATACACGTGGATTATATATCTTTACTATATTAATATGTATTTGCATGAATTAGAATTTTAGAAATTAGAATTAGATATTTGTTTTGAACTAGATTACGAGGGAAAAAATGAATTCATTTATTTGAAAAAAGAAATCTCAGTAATCTGTGGTTTTAAATTAGTCATTTTTCTTGTAATCTGCTACTTTGAAAGCAATAACATTTTAATGTAAATACCAGAGCACTATAAAACCTTCAAATATTATGCCTTCTCTTAAAAAAGAAAACCCCCTGAATATTGATTGAGCTAAAGAAATACAGTAAATCATAATGGTTAAATCTGGAAAAACAATGAACAAGAATCCATGTTTTAGTGACCTGTGAAATTAGATAACTGATGGTTGTTCAGTGTTCTTGTAGCAAAATATATTCTGTTTCAGAGGTTTTTTTTGTTGACTCTAGTGTAATTACTGGTTTGCTAGCCAGCTCCATATCCTCATTTTGTGCTTTTGGAGGATTCAGTAAAGATAGAGGCGTTGAGAGCAAAAAGCTCTCTCTTACTGGGAGATTGTCTTTCTTCAGTAAGTCTTGAGTTTTTTCTCCTTATCCTTTCTATCAGGTAGTTGAGAATGACAGTTATGCTGTTGTCCTACACATTAACTTCAGTTCTGTTTTTAATTCGTCATATTGGTGTATACACTGCCTTTATGTACACTGGAGCTTAATGAGATACAACTGACTTCAACCACTAGTGGATCACAACCCATTCTGGGGGAACCTCTGTGGGCAGAATCATTCTTTTCCTTTTGATTATTCTTTCATATCTGCCCAATGTAAAGATGTAATTCTTCCTTACTATTAGATCAAGACTACAACAGCCAGATTTTCTCAAGTAACATTTTCCCCTGTGTAAAATGAATTACTGGTCATGTTTCCCAGATGTTTTTTATTTCCAGGAGGTAGATTACATGTTGGCCCCACATACTCTGATACTGCAAGTGTGGAATCTGTGAGGAAATCAGTTCTTGTAGCAGGAGTGTGGTTATGGATGCAAAGAAAATCTGTAGAGTGTAAATAATGCAGTATTGTCTTCGTAAGTCTGTAGACAGACTGAAACCGTAACTCAGGGAAACATGACAACAGTACCACTCAGCTTAATGAGTCATTAATTCTGAAACCTAATGAACTTAAATGGCAACACTAACTTTTCACTGTTGATCTTTTTAACAAACATACAGTAAATATTCTTAGTCTACCATATATCTCCTTCCAGACCTTCTCTACTCAGATTTTTGTACCTCCTCATTATGATGCATGAAGCAACTTCTCCATTTCTGCACCTGGGAGAGGGATTCTTGTTGTTGTTGTCCTCCCTCCCCACCCCCTCCTCCAAGAGCTATGTGTTCTTATTAATGAAAGCTTTTCACTTAGAACACACAGTACCAAGGGTGGAGGTAGTTCTCAGTTCCTGCAGCAATGGGTTCCACAGTCTTGGACCAATCCCTAGTAACACACTGTCCCCTCCATAATGAGCTTTCACCTTGCAGTGGATAATTTTGCTGTGCCAGCAGAGTGGAATTGATGGACCAAAGTGTTGATCCCAGGCTATGGGACGAAATCATTAAATACATTGAAGATTACTACCTTGAAGTTGACCCAGTATTCTCTGGGGAGTTATGAGAGGGCAGGTTTGATGTGCTTGTAATATCCCATGTTGCTGAGAGGCAGGCTACTGCCTTCTGCTCCAGTTGTAGTTCTGTCAAGCCTGAAGGTTTCAAGATAACATTGCTATAGTCTATCCATCAGGATAAAAAAAAAGTGTGTACTGTTGAAACTAGGACATTGTCCACTAGATGGTACAAAATTTCCTCATCAGTCATGATGGTAGAACATATTTGCCAGCTGACAAAAGTTTCAGCACAGTTAGCAAGACCTCTGACTTCCCCCAGAAGCTTCCTAAAAAGATTCCACAGAAGGGGAGTTCTTTGGAATACATTGTAAAATACATATATAATATATATTACAGTGTGTGTATGTGTATGTGTATGTATATGTATATATACTGCCTTTGACTAATTTTAAAGATATTTGAAGAAGCTTTCAGGAAAAAGACTTGGTAGTAAGAATCTGGAACTGCCTTTGGAAAATTAAATGTATATTTTATAATGCATTTCCCATAACTAACCCTTCCATTGATATCTTTATATATACTGAAATCATAATTGAGTTTCTACAGGAAGTTTGTCACATCTGTGTTCTGGGAGAGATACCACTACTTTGCTTTACTTTGCCCATTGCTGCAAGGCTTCCTGTGTTGTTCCTTGCAAATACTTCACTGTGACAGCTCAGATAAACAGAAGCCAGGCAATCATAGCCAGAAAAAGTCCTTGAACGCCAGTCCAGGGCAAAGATAAGGAATTCTGTCTTTTCCAGCTCCGATGAATGTACAACCGCCACTAGGAAAAGTTTGTGTGACTCAGATTCTAATTTACTTCTCATTTGGCATAATTGCAAAACAGTAGTGTGTGTATTAAGAAAAAAAATAAAAAAAAGTTGATACTGTACCATCTTGGTTTAACTCATGCAGAAGTATTGTTTAATGGCTTCAGATACGTTAACTATGTTGTTTCCCAATAATAATTGTATAATATGGATTGTGTGTATATTAGAACTCAGGTTAAAACATGTTTTGCTCCAAGATTTTCATTAAAAAATTTCTAATTTTCAAAAGTTCTATCTGCCCAGGTACGTAAACTCTAATTGGTTTTTGCTTTATTATCAAACATCATAGAAAGGAATGGGTGAGTAGATTTTGTGTTTGAGCTGGTACATTTTAGTTTTGCAAGGTTAATAGAAGTGTTTATGTATACACACATTCACATTCTTAAAGGGCAAACAGTGGAGACCACTTTGGTGCACCTTGACTGAAACAGCTAATATTTTGACTTAAAATGTAAGAGTGTTTGTTTTAGAATCAACAGTGTTGGGTATCCATGTTCTACCTAGAATCATGAAAAAAAAAAAATAGAATATAGGAGATGTTTCTTAGTTGTTAATCATAGAAGCATTCTGCCTTACGGAATTTGACTTCATGTCAGGGTTGGTTTGGAATTGCCATCATCTTGGCTAAACATAAACAGGAGTCTTTGCTTAATAATTATTCAGACAGACAAAACTCCACTGAAGTAAATGTAAATGTAAATAGGTCCACTAACTGGAAATACTGCACTCACCTGCTCCAGGTTTAGGACTAGATAGATTTTCATATTTAGTTTTAATGGGAAGCAGACTTTAAGGTTAAATGTAAAACAGATTAAAACTCAAAAGGATTAATTGTGCTTGCATCATTTTACTCCTTTACGTACATGTGAATTGATTATGTGCAATGTTCTATTTAGTAAAATGGTCCTTTTCTCCTAGTAAAGAGAAAAAAGAAGGGTTATTTCCAGAGCTCAATCAGCCTGTCTTAAATATCTCTCACTCAGCCTGTCTTAAATACAATTATTTGGGACCACATATTGTTTAGCATTTTAGCATGGCCGTATGGTAAGAGTTGGGAATGATTTGCTGTATTTGTCACATTGTATGAGATGGAGAAAGAGACAAACTGAACTTTTCCATAAGCAGTGACCAATGTGATCTCATTGTTTCCTTGTACTCCCCTGTCTATCTGAGAATGTAAGCTCTCTGGGGCAGGGACTGTCTTTTTATTCTGTTAGTGCCTAGCCTGATCCATGATTGGGGCTGTTAGGTGCTACTGTAATACAAATAATGCTAATAAAAAGAACTGTTCGGCATTGAGCAATTTTGAAAATTTGCCCCTGATTTAGATGCTATATATGGTAGCTGAGCTATTTTGAAAATCTGGATCCAGTTTTGAGCACTTTAGAATCGGAGACATTGAAAAACATTCAAAATGCTAAGCATTGAAGTAGGGATGTCAGACTAGTATGTCAAAATGCAGTAGGTCAGCGGTTCTCAAACGTTAGCAACCCGAGGACCCCCATTTTGATTTAAAAAATTTTGCGGACCCCCAGGCACCCCACTCAGCCCCAGGCCCTGCTCCCACTCCACCCCTTCCCCCAAAGCCCCACCACCACCCCACCTCTTCTTGCCCCTGCTCCACTCCTGTCCCTCCTCTTCCTGCCCCCGCTCCTCCTCCTCCTCCCTCCCAGTGCCTCCTGCATGCCCAGGAACCAAGGGAACTCCAGGGGGCTTGTTGGCCCTGCTGCTCAACTCATGCTCCTCCCTCCCAGTGCTTCCTGCACACTGGGGAACAGCTGTTCAGCAGGATGCAGGAGGCACTGAGAGGGAGAGGGAGAAATTGTTCAGCAGGGCTGGCAGCCCCATCCCTGCTTCTCCTCCTCCCTCTCAGTGCCTCCTGCATGCTGCTGAACAGCTGTTCACCAGTGTGCAGGAGGCACTGGGAGGGAGAGGAAGGAGTTGATCAGCAGGGCCAGCAGCTCCTCTGGAGTACTGTTGCAGACCCCAGTTTGAGAAATGCTGCAGTAGGTTATTGAAAGTGACATTGTTTCTTATGAAGTTAATTGGAGTACTGAAAAGCTTTTCTAAATTCAGATAGCTGGTTCAGCTTGTGTCCCAGTATACCCAACAACCATATTACTAATTGTCATCCACAGTAAAGGCTTTAGGATGGAAACCTTTCCTGAGGATCATAGGAGGTCTGCAGGAGATTGGCTTTCCACTTTCAGAGCTCTGCAGAAACCGAGCTTTACAATAAATTCTGCAGGTTGGCAGCGATAGTGTCAGGGGAACTCTATAGGATTTCAAGATCTGTGGAAGTGCTGGTGAAGTGGGAGTATTAAAGATTTAAAGCTGTGTTTAAAGTTACTGCATCTCTTCAACCTCTCTCCTGCTGGTCCTGCAAGCTGGTGGAGTTCTTAAATTATGCAGGGCTTTGCCCTCACCCCAAGCTGGATTGAATGGGCATGAAGAAAGCCATGCAAAGGTAAAATACTTCACGGACCTCCAGAGGTAGCTGTGTCCTGAAGTAGTCTGAGGTTCTAGGAGCTCCTCAGACACTCTGTCATGTAGACTCAGAGCACGCAAATTTAAAAAAAATCCATGAGACAGCCTTCTGACTTGTCCTTTAACTATTCAGTGTATTCCTTTTTTCCTTCCATTCCCTCTGCCTGGCCTGTTCTTTCCCACAGTGTCCATTCTAGTTATTATGATCAACTAAAGTTTTCAGGTTTTTGGGGCAGGCATGATGTACATGTGTGGATTGCAATTATATATTCTTCAAATATAAAAAATGCTATGTGAACAGTTAGGGTTGCCAAGGCACAATGCTGTAAAACTCAAAACCATAAAATACAGGAAATGTAGTTTAAAGCCATGTCCCTTCATAAATCACCTTATCCCTTATGAACACCCACAGACACTCTCAAACAATACTTCAACAATTTTACCAGCGGTAAAAACCTGAAGTTGAACTAAACTCTAAGATTATTACAGAAGACAAGGTATTTGTCCGGAGTTAATAGTGTTCAGTTATGCTTTTTTCTCCATTAATTTGTTAATATTAGATACATACCTTAAATGAGTGTAGTTAAACACAATGTGTGATTGGAAACTTCTACAATATTGTATTTTATGGTTTTACCATTACAATTTTATTTTCATTTACAGTTGCTTTCCAGTAATTGAGTTCTCCTTAGCTCCAGGGAATAATTTTGATACAGGCCATTAGAGGCCTCTGCACAGGGCTTAGACTCTTGGATTGGCAACCTCTTACAAAGGGATGGTGTGGCTTATGCCAAGGCATTTCCATGCAGGAAATGTTAGCTGCGCCCTGTGTGACTATGGAACTTGTAGTTGTACAGTGTATAAATTGGAACTTGATTATAATTTGGGGAAAGCTAAAGATACTGTGTTATAAGATTAAGCAAATAACTGCTAAAATAGGATTATAAAAAAAGTGAAAATCCATTTTGGATTGTTAACACTCTCCCTTCCCTGGTGCTTTAATCTGCTATTGCAAACCATTTAGCTATTTTTCTTTGTCAGTGAATGTTTGTGTGAGGGAACGTCAGTCATGCACAGTTACGGTGAGATAATCGTATGTTTAATGTGTGAGAAGAGGTTTTTCACTCCTGGTAAACCTGATCCGTTACCAATCTATCCAATATAGAATTTCTAACTTACCCTCAGTATCTGTTTGTTACACACTTGTCCTTTTATTTTGCACTGTGATAATATATTGTTAAAATCAGTAGATGTGTATTATAAAAGAAACAAAGGAGGAAGAAGGAAATCCACAGAAGTAGATTAGTTTTTACTTTCTATACCAGTGCCTTAGTTCAGTCACAGCTGAATGTTTTTAAATAAAAGTCAAATCTTCTTGTAAATACTGAATCATTAGACCATATTTGGAGAACTTTTGTTACAGTCTCACAATACAGACTCTTTAGAAATAATTCCTGTGAAAATTTCCATCATCTTTCTTATTGCGTAAAATGGTAGAAATCAGATATGGGAAAAAAACATTAGGTCAGCTGGTCTGGTCCTCTGCCAGTGAAGGTTTGTTTTTTACGGTATGCTACTTTCTGAAGTCCCGGCAATGGCTTTGGCAGAGGGTGACTGACCCTTTAAGAGGTAATGGGTCCCACCCCACCTGTGACACAGTCAGCCTTCCTCCTGAGGTGGGGAAAATTAATGTAGCCACATAACAGGAAAGTTATGTGATTAAATCAGCTCATGCCTGGAGATAAAAGAGAACACTACAGAGAGGTAAAGTGGAGGAGAGGAGGCCAGCCTACTTTGCCTGTTTAGGGAGAAGGGACAGAGTTGAGAAGGGACAGCTTGGAGAAGCTGAGTGAAGGTCAGAGCTGGTTGGAGTTACCCCACACAGATCCCAGAAGGAGGAACTCCTTACCTAAAGAGGGAAACCTAGGTAAGTTAGCAGCCCAGACCCTCTAGAAGAAGGGTTGTGGGACTCCTGACTCAAGGAGCAGAAATATACCTGAAGTATTACAAACAGACCCCAGAAAGAAAACTATGGGATCTCTGAATCAAAGGGAAGAACGGTTGGACTTGAGGGATGAAGAAACAGTGTGCTATGTTGTAAGAAACTCAATAAATGAGACCCCATCTAGGGGTATCTTACTTTAAGTATTCTGGTCTGGGAGTGAGATTTTACAAGAGCCAGATGAGGGAGCTAAGGGCAGTACATCTGCAGGGCTGCATTATGCCCGAAGGGGGTGCCCTGAAATGGCCCTCTGGCTCAAGTTTATTTAAAATGACTTGAGAAGAATTATGTACCAGAAATACCTTTTTCCGATTTATCTCTGTTAATAAAATGCAAGTTACAATTTCTTGACTTGTTTATTTAGCTTTCTTATAAGAAAATGGGATTAGGGGTAAAAATTTTAAGACCCAATTTCAAAGGTGATTTAGGCACTTAGCCGATATCTTGTTGACTTATAATGAGACTTAGGCTTCTAAGTGCATATGTCATTTTTGAAAAAATGGGACCTAGGCTTCTAAGTCACTTAGGCACTTATGAAAATGTTATCCTTGCTATCAGTGCTATATGAATGCAACACTATACTAAAATATGTGCAATTTGGAGCATGAAAAATCAGGTGTTAGTGTGATTTCTTCCCAACCCCCTTTTGAATATCAAGACTAATCTGAACTTCTATTTAAAAAAAAATTGCTATAACCCTTTTTGCTGTGAATATATTTTTGAAAATGTAAACTGTTAATTGGTGTTATATTCTCATGGTTATCTTTCTTAAAGATCCTGTGGCATAGGCGCCGACTCTGTGGGTGCTCCAGGGCTGGAGCACCCTACAGGGAAAAAATGATGGGTGCTGAGCATCTCCCCTATTAAAACCTCCCACTCCCTCCCAGCGCCTCCCATCCACCGCAATCAGCTGTTTTGCGTCGTGCAGGAGGCCCTGAGGGAGCGGGGGAAGGAGCGAGAATGCAGTATGCTCAAGGGAGGGGTGGAGTGGTGGCAGGCGGGGGTGTGGAGCCTTGGGGGAAGGGATGGAGTGGGAAAGTTGGCACCTGTGTTGTTACAGCTACTCAGGGCCGGCCTTCTGTAAAACCCATACACAGTTCCCTTGATTTTTAAGAGGTCACCCCAAACCAGTTCACAGCTGTGGTTGGTGCCACGTGAGTTGTCACTGGTGGCACCATGGTTGCTTCAAGTTCTCTTCCAGTCAGCTCCTGCATTTCAATACCTGAAAAAGCCTCTGGCCTTGGAGTGGTGGAAAGTGCAGAGGAGTGAGAGGCAACCTGGTGTACCAGATTAGCCACAGGATTGAGGTCAAGGGAGACACATGGATTCTGATCATTGCATGAATGCTGACATACTCTGTAGCCTGAGGGAAGTCATTTAACCTTTGTTTCTCTGTCTAGAAAAAAAAGAAATAACCCCTATCTCACAGGGTTAATGTAGTGATTAAAATGTGTAAAGTTCCATGTGTACTTAATTCCCCTCTAACACTTCTATGAAGTTACTTCTGATTCTCACCAATGTGAGAGGAGAATCAGATTCTGTAGATGCTAACATTCACCAGACTGGACACACATCTCTCCTGTAGCTATGGTTTTAAGCTCTGTCTAGTTGCTTATTGGCAGAATTGTTGAAAAACTTGTTTAAATGTTGATAACTATGCATGGACCCTAGTGCAAGTAGCTGACTTCCATTTCTACATTAGGACCCAAGAACTTTTCTTCTTCCACTCTGTTTTTTTAATATAAAAATGATCAGTTAAGTTTGGGAGGGAGATGGGCAAAAAGAATTTCAAAACACTTGATATCCCCCACATCAAATCCTTATGCTGGCCTTTAGCAATATGCACACAGAGGACAGGAACTGATTGAATTTGAGGGAGAAAGTAAGGCCTTGTCTAGACAAAGTGTGTGACAATTTGTGGTGTAAATCTACAGCACACTAGCGTGCCACACACTAGCTGTCCATATGGACCCTGCTGCCTCTCACTAGAAGTTCTCTGGTGCACTTTAACTAGTCCTGTTTCAAAGCAGAGTAGATTAAAGTGCACTAGGGAACTTTTAATGTGCAGTAGCAGGGTCCATAGGGACAGTTTGTATGTGGCACACTAGTGTGCTGTGGATTTATACCCCAGCTAGCTGTGCACTAACTAGTCATATAGATAAGCCCTAGGTGATGGTAGACTCTCTCACCCCTCCCTCCCAGTCCAACAAAGATACCAAGGCTAGATTCAATGTAGTATAAAACAACTGCAAAAATATTGGCTATAGAATAAAGGAAAAAGAGCATTTTATTTTACTTAGTTTAAGTGCATATCTGAGTCTGTTCTTATGCTGTGTGCTCATAACTCAGGGCTGGCCCTGGTGTTCTGCCTGTTGAGGCAGAAAAGGTTTTCAGGCCCCTGCCAGAATCTCTCCTTCACCCAGCAGCTGAGAAACAAAATTATAAAACAGCCGCATGGAAAAGAAGTGAGATGCCCCTCTGGAAGTGGACAGTAACCACCCTTCTCATCTGCCCCTAAAAACATCCCTGACATAGCTCCTGCTGCTGTTCATTGATTGTGCAATGCAGGAGCATCGTGCAAAGGGGCTTGATCATCTATCAGCCCTGGGATTAGGAAAAAGAAGAGATCCTGAACACAACAGTCCAAGGACATTCTGTACCTAGAGTTAACATACAAAAAGGATAGCAAAAGCCAGCCAAACAAACAATCCCTATAAACCAGCTGATGAAAGGTAAGTTAAATTGAAAATAATAGGACAAGTTAAATTATAGCAAGCTAAATTATATAAATAGGTTACTGTAGGTTCAGAAGTGGTGAATAAGGCCACAGATAGCTAGGAAAATGAAATATTCAAGGCTTCTACAGCTTTGGAAGCCACATGTATTATTTATTTAATTCAGACCTACATTTGCCTTAAATTTGTAATACAGAGTCTTAAATTATTAATTACCTCTTTTAAAATCTGGTAAATTAAGTATTATTGGAGTATTTAGTGTTACAAATTTTAAAACAATTGTCAACAACGATATTCGAATACTATGGATTTACAGTGGACTGAACAGACCACACACAAATGTGTTCATAAGATGAACACTGAAATAGAACACAGGAAGTTTGAAAAAGGAAGTAAACAGACTTCTGTGTCAAATCAACAACAAACATTTAAGTTGTGTAGGAAAAGAAAGTAAAATGGAAGCAGGTAGTGTTAAGGAAAAAAAATATGATACTAAAAAATTGGGGTAGTAAGATGATGCAAAGTTAGCAATTTGAATGGGATTCACAGAAAGTACAGACAAAAGTAATTTTTTAAATTTGATAACCAATACACATTTTGTTCTGTAGGAAAATTTGGGTTGGCTGGCTCATCAGGAGATGTGGACTACAGTTTGTTAGTACAGTTTGTCAGCTGCTAACACAGTAATTTTGTGTAGAAATCCAGTCACTCTGTGTGCCTCGAGTGTTGTTTCACAGTGTGACCACTCTTACTTGAGCTAGGCTAACTTTTGAGAGACGTTAACTCAAGTGTATATAGATAACTTTAGTTAATTCTACAGTGAAGACATAGCCAAAGATATAATAACTTTTTACTTCTTGACAAATCCATATTGCACCATTTAGCTGTTCTTCACCTGAAAGTATCAGAGGGGTAGCCGTGTTAGTCTGAATCTGAAAAAGCAACAGAGGGTCCTGTGGCACCTTTAAGACTAACAGAAGTATTAGGAGCATAAGCTTTTGTGGGTAAGAACCTCACTTCTTCAGACCCTCTGTTGCTTTTCACCTGAAAGTAGTTGCCCATTGATATTTCAAAAAGCAACTGAGATATCAGTGCACAGAAATCTTGTTTTCCAAAAAGGCTAGCATTTCTATCAGTGCTGATAATGCAGTCTGCACACTGCGCTGCCTTAGAGAGGGGTAGAACACAGACTTCTAACTAATCACTTTCTTAAAGATGGGTATGAGAATGTGAAGGACTAAAACATATCCAGGTTCAGAAAACAACAGAGGCATGTATCTTCTAGGGTTCGATGCTATTTTAGTTCAGCAGTATCTTGTAATGAAGTTAAATGATTTAAAGCTGTCTGCATTCTCAGTCGCTTCATCATTTTGAAATCGAGATTGGTACTGCCAATCATTGCAGTTTTGGCACTGGTTTGGATTCACAGGATAGCTTTGTGTAATTGCCAAGTATTTGAAGCTGCTACTTTGCAAAGTGAAAGCAGAATAAATCCAAATAACTTTCATTAATATAAATTTGTAGTATTTGGGGCATGAACTAATGTGAATGAAATATTCCCAATGACCTTCATATTAAATATGAACTCTCACATTTTTGGTATACTGCAATATGCAAGCCATATTAAAATATAAATCAGAACTCAAACAACTTTCACATTTGTTTCTCCCCTTGTGTTAAAGGGCAGGAAAGGTTTATAATTTTCTAAACACTTTCTTCTCCACTACTCTGACCCTTTGGAGTTTCCTGTTTATTTAATCTTTTTAAGTCCAATTTTCTTCCACAGTAGGATTCTTGGGGCTTGTCATCACTACTAGCTAAATTGGCGCTGTTGCGATTGATGCAGCGGGTATCAATTTAGCAGGTCTAGAGAAGACATAAGTCGATGGCAGAACGCTCTCCCTTCAACTTCAGTACTCCTCCCTCCCGAGAGCCACAAGCTATATCGACGGGAGAGCATCTCCCATTGACATAGTTCGACTTAGTGGTGTCTACTCCATCCTAAGCTACTTCAACTTAAGTTACATAACTTATGTAACTTAACTAGTGTAACTTAGATCGACTTACCTTGTTAGTGTAGACCAGACCTTATACAGTTGATTGTTTTTCTGGTAAAACAGGGTTAGCTTCCTTTGGAATCTTTCTGCAGTGCTCCTAAAACTGCCAAGGTTTATCCTCCTGGAAGCTGGGCTAGAGGTGAGGAATGAAAAATTTCTAATTTTTGGACTCTTTCCCATGCTTCATATCACATTGTGCTATTAATGGCATCCTGTTAGGCAAGGTTTTGCGTCAATTTAAAGTGCAACAACATTTAAGATCACTAGTAATTTAAGGTTTTTCACCATAAATCAATATTTCAGATAGTCTTTGTCTAAAATATTATTTCTTTGCTGGAGACAATACATTTTCAGAGAGGATTAGCCTGTAATAAGAATCCTGATGAATTTACATTTGGTGCTAATACAGTGAAACCTACAAGCATGCGTGAGAGGAAACAAGTGGTTACTAAAATGCATTCTTTTCTGTTGAGCAATAAAATACTATGTACAAAATAAAATATGACACAGGATTCTAAGTGATGATTCTTGAAATAATTTGTTTCGTACATTAAATGTCAAAATAATATCAACAGTTTAATGAGTAAACTTAGTTGTGTACTAGTATGTGTTACTTTAGTCACATGTGCCCCTTTAACGACTAGTGGTATAAAGATGCATACTGCTACTTGGTGCTTCCAATGAGGTGAAAGTGTCTTCATAATGTTCCCAAAACAGATTCATGCCTTAATGGCACAAAAGCACCCCAAAATAGCATATGCACTGCAAAGGGGGACAACTTTTACCATTCTGGGCTTTCTAAATTTAAAATCTTATTAATTAAAGAGGCAAGTCATTTTGGACCAAAAATGTAATCTGCTTTCAAATTGTTGCAATCTAGTGGGGATTCCAAGAGAGATAGATAGTGGGAGTTATATAGAGGCAGAGAGACTATTTTTGGAGAGCTCCTATCACAAACAACCATATCTTCTTCCTTTGCTATTCTGCATGCTCTTTCCCCACCTCCTTCTACTTGTCCCATTATAAATATAACTAGTTGTATCAGTAAATAGGTATAACGTTTTGATCATCTGTGTTATTGTCAACTATCAACATGTAGCAATTCTGCCCTATAATGTTGTTTGCAAGTTTTTGTTTTCTTTTAATTTTCATTTCTGACTTTCACACGTGGTTGCAATATCAAAAATCCTTTCCCCTGAGATTACTCTCTTGCAACCACAAATGTTGATTGCAGCCTGACTAACAGAAATAAGAATAGAATCTCAGCCTGACTAACTGAAATAAGAATAGAATATTTGAAGTGTAGCAGTGTCAACACTGGAATCCTTCGTCTTCCTTTTCCCCTCCCTTAGGAGTGAATGCAGCACACAGTATTGAATAGACAGGAAGAGAGGACATGTTGATCAAATACTAATGCAATTGACTTCCTGTGGTATTAATGAAAACATGACTCATGTTTTAAGTATTTTAAGTTGGATTCTTGTAAAATAACTTCCGATATTGCTATTTTAACTTTTTTTAAAAAAAGTCACATACATATGATTGGTATAGTACAAAATAATTGCAGAGAACGTTAATGTGTCAGAGCATGTCCTGACACGGATGAGTCTGAAATCCCTATCACGGATGAGTCTGAAATCCCTATCAAATTAGCTTTAGTAAGCAGACAACAGACACAATTTAAATGTTTGTCTTCTCCATCCAGAAACATTGAAACTGGAATAATGATAAATATTCAAATAGCAAAATATGACCAGATGTTCCTGCATCCTGGTCTGACACAAACATCCAGCATAGTCATGAAATGTTCAGGTGTCTGTTGGTGAACGTTTGAAAATGCCAGTAAATTAAAATTTATTTCAGAAAGTGTTAAGTGTCTAAACTTTCTGGTTCCAAAGTGCAGGAATCCCTAAGTTGTGGGAGACCATCCTCAGCTTTGTCCACCAAAGGGGTTAAAAAGTTTAGAAAATCCCCAGTGTAGGTTTTTGGCTTCCTTGATTGGATCCAAACCTAAGGTACCAGTCACAATGAATCCACATCAATAATTTATAACCAAGCATGAATACTTGGCCTCACAGGTGTCTGTCTCTGTTGAAAGAGTCAGTCCTTGACAGCATAGTTCTAGATATCTGGTACTTCTGGTTCCTCTTAAAGAAATGCAAAAGCATATCCATAAGGCTCTGGTTTTGGAAGTCACTGTCACAGCAAAGAGTGACATTGAAGACTGAGGCAATAGTACCGATCTTCACCCTCCCTGACATCCAAAGCTGCTGTTTCCGTGCTTGAAACCTCTTCACAAGTCTGATAAGGGTCTTGATACTTCCTTGGAGCCAGTGGTTGCTGCTGGATCCATGGTTAAGATGGTGGCCAGATTCAGCATGTCGAGCTCCTGGAACACACTCATTTGAATCAGTTGTTGGATCTGGGAGCCTCTCAAGCAGCCCTGGATATGTTTTATCCTCAGTGCTTAAAGATAGAGAAAAGAAATGGAAGGCAATGGGCTCAGTTCCTTCTTCTCTGGGAAAGAAAAGGAAAAAAAAAAAAAGGCTAAATCACTTTCCTTGTCTACACAAACTTCCTGGCAATGCATGAATCTCCCCCTAGAACTCCTATTGGTTTCTCAGGGAAATGTCTCAACTCTTTTGGATTTCTGCTTCACCAAGCCATTGTTGTCCTTGGAAACCTCATTGGGTCAGGCCTCAGATACGTGCTCTGGATTTGGAATCAGGCCACGACCGACACAACAGGCTACGACAGATCAGGGAACCCTGGAAGCATTTGAGACTTCATTCCAACCTTTCTGATGGCAAGATTACCTTCTCTCACACAGGGTTTATGATGGAGAATTCCTTACAGGTGAAGACGACTTCTGCCTCCTGCTAGTGTATGTGTGGGGCACAATATAAAGGGGGTGGACGTGTGACCACCCCATGTGTCTCCTCTGGGAAGAACTTCCAGCCTCACCTCCCTAGGCCAGGGCAGCCAATCCTGCTGGCTCCTGAGGGACTGGGGCCACAGGAATGGGGAACACATGCCTCGGGGCCTGACCTGCTCCCTCCTGAGCATAGGCCAGGGAACCCCCAGCACCTTCCCCAATGACACCCTCCCGCCATGCCCGGCCCGGGGACCATCACGCTCTTCCCACCCCACCAGAGTTACTGTACTCTGTTCTTCTCCCACTATGCTCCCCTCTCCCCCAAGCACGTTTGGTCCCTCTCCCTGGCAGTCGGGCCAAGTGAAGAGCAGAACGGAGCTGCTTCTCACACGGCTGAAGGTGCCTGCTCTGGATCTCTGTCAGTACAGTGTGGCGGCTGCTTGCGAGAGCCCCACTAGGGAGGTGGCAGTGGCCCACTCCCTTTGCGCCCCACAGGGGTCAAGCGAGCCGGAAATGTGCCAGAGAGTAGTGGGGGCTCTGGCTGGCTTGGCCCCTGTCCCGGGCAGCTGGGCCTGGGAGGGGGTGGGCTGCTGCCATCTTGTCAACCCTTCCTTGGGTCTCCTCAAATGCACCCCACAGATGTCAGCCCTCAGTTCTTCACCTCTCTTGGGGTGGATTCTGCAATTCTCCTATTCTTAGATCAGGACGTGAGTTACAGCCCCCTGGGTACCAACCATGACTACTTCAGCAGGTCCAACTAGCGTTTGGATCCTGCTGTTGACTTCTGTTCAGGAGCTATGATAGTAGTTAATACACAGTGACCACACAGCTTCTTCAAACCGTATTATTTCGTATTAACACCAGGATTACAGCATTCAGAGACATGCATTAAAAATTACACAAAAAGAGGCCTGGATCTTACCTGGCCTTTCAGCAGCTCCAGGCTTAGATGCCTAGGCCCATTTTAGAGACAGACTGCCTGCGTACAGCTCCTTTTTTTCTACCAGTTTCTGTGTTAGCCTTCCTATATGCTGAACAATTGTTCCTGGTAGGAAGGGAAAGGGGGGACCTTTTAGTTGTTCAGGATCTTTTGGTCTTTAGCATCTCCCACTAATTGTTCCCCAGGGGTCTCTTAGTTGCTTTGAAGGTGTACCCATGACAGTCTTATCTCAGTCCTAACTTCAGTTTCCTGCCTAGGCCAGCCCTGTCTGACTTAATCCTTTGAATTAAAGGAGGCAGCAATACAAAATTGAACAGGGAAACCAAGTCACACATAATATTAATAAGACTAGTACTGATACCTCCCAGTTCGTCACACCTAGTCAAAACAGGCACTCATTCCTCTACCACTATTTATTGGTATTGCCAGTGCTTGTAGTTGCTTTTTATTCCCCAGAATGCTATTTGTAGAGGAGAATATATTTCCTTTTTAGACAGAAAGCTCTTTAGTGCAGGGACTGTCATTTACTATGTTTGTACAGTGCCAAGCACAATGAAGGCCTCACCTAGCTGAGACTAAGTACTACCACAACACAAATAAAAATATTATTTAAACTTCTGAGTAGAAAGCAAACATAATAGCCTTTCAATCATTTAAACCACTCTAGCAGTTTTTCTGGATTTATTTCATGTAAATTAGCCTCTTCCTTAAACTAGCCACAATGAATGAATTCTTTTATAAGGAAACAAAGTCTGGGTGGCTTCATTGTCAGTAAAGGCTAATTATTAAAGGTCCCATGTAGCAGCAACTTGGGAAGGTAGAAAAAAATTTTTTTCACATGTGATCCTAGCTGTATTCAGCTACCACATGCAACTAATTTTAAAGTCTGCAGGGTTTCCCTAGGAGAAGATGATAAAATTTCTCAAGGATGCATGATTTCTTCCCCTTCCCTCTTGAAAGTCATACATTTCAGTGTTTCTGTGATAATTCTCAGATTTTACTTTTCAACAAGGAAATTAGCTTCAGTTTGGGAATGATAGTATTGTACCATCTTTTCATACATTTGTTTCCTTGGCCAGTCCCATGTCACGGAGCAGAGAATGCAGGACAGCTGAGTATTCCAGGCGTGAAGCATTTGTTCCTGTGAATAAAACTACTGCATGTGACTGGCAAGTACTTCTTAGGGCAGCATATGCTAGTCGATAGTATAAGACCTTTTTGTCTTCAGCATTGTGACTGACTATCCTCATTTGAAAAGAAAGGGATATATATGAAATACTAGATAGCCAACTGTATTTTCAGGCTCATACTACTGTTTGGCATATTCACATTATAGTAAACTCCACTTAGTTTAAGTGTGATATGTCCCTTGTAGAACTCTAATTAGGGACTTGTAGTGTAGCTGAACACTGTATTATAGGTGAGGCTGGTAGGCCTGCCAGTTTTTCAGGTTGTCCATTTCCCATTTTAAGACCCTATTTTCAGTTGCTTATAACTTTGCCAAACTTTAACTTTTTGAGCTGAAATTTTCCATGATGGTTGTCTGCCTTGGGCTGGATTTTTTAAAAAACAAACATATCAGTTCAGCTGTTTCCAAGACAAGGCTAGTGAAAATGTTGTTTCCCCCATATTAAAAAAAATATTTGAGAAGTTCTAAGATCCCCATTCATCAGAGAAGAGACTTCGGATTTGGCAAGGGGCGTTAGCTTTTGTGTAAGGGATGTAACATTTGCTTTCCCCATGAAAATCTGCTCTAATTTGTCTAACTTCTAAACTTGTGGAAAAATTGCAGTTCACACATTCAGTAAAGACTAATAAAACATTATCAGCTAAATTCTCTGAAGATTCTGTCCACACTGTGTACACTCCAGCCCAGGCCCAAGCAGGACTTCCCCTATAGTTGTAACTCTGGGTTGCTGTAAGCAGACCAGGCCCCGGTATTGAGGGCAAAGAGCCTGTGTTTCCTGTGCTCTTAAAGGGGGGCACACACTTGCCAAAGCTGCATGAAGGAGGAAGCTGTCTAATTCAAATTCACATGGGACAAGAGCCAGACCTGCAAGAGGAGGGAGAGTAGATTGAGACAAGGAGCTGGACAGGCAAGACTGGAACTGGCTGGGAAAGGGGATGAACTTGGGAGCTCAAAGTAGGAAATGGAGACTAGGAGCCAGTATGTGAGAGGGAGACTGAGGTTGGATGAGGAGCCAAGGGCTGGTTGAGCAAGACTTCTGGGACTGGGAGCTAGGGACAGAGACTGGGACTGGTTGGGCATGGAAATTGGAAGACAGAGGAAGAGACTGGGACTAGATGAGCCAGGAGATTAGCAGCTGGAGGGAGGAGACTGGGATTGGCTGGGAAAAGAGACTGGAACTGGAAGATGTTGGGTGGGGCGTGAGGGATTGAGATTGGATGAGAAGCTGGGGGGAGACTAGGACTGAGTGGCTAAAGAGACAGACAGACTGAGTACCAGTGGGGTAGAGGGAAAGAGATGAGGTGGAGAAGGGGGAGACAGATCTGACAAGGAGCTGGAGCATGGGGAAGGTTTGGGACAAGGAGCCATAGAGGGAGGTTGGCTGGTGAGCCTGGAGAGGGAACGGGGATGGTGAACCTGTGTGAGGGTGGAGCAGGTGGAGGTTAGGATGATGGGGAGAGTCAGGAGCCAGGAGGAGAGGAACTGGGACTGGCTGGGCAAGGAGACTGAAATGGAGAGTCTGAAGGAGTGAGATTAAGATTGGGATGGGGAGTTTAGAGGAGTGAGACTACGACTTGCTGGGCAAGGAGACTGGAACTGGAATGAGAAGCTTGAGAAGTGGAGATCAGGACTGGCTGGGTGTGGAGAATGGGACTGGGATGAGAAGCTAGGTTAGGGAAGAGAGAGAACTGGGACAGGAACAGTTTGGAAGATGAGGTAGAAAGGGATCAAGCTTGGGGGGAAATGGGCAGAAGACACTGTGCCCACTAGACACACGTCCTTACAGAGCCTAGAATGGGCCCAAGAAAAATTCCTGAGTCTCCCTATTCTGCTGTTGTCAGCAGAGATCTGTGAAGCCTCCTGGCAAAGTATCCTATCCCCCTCTACTGCTGGTCTACATAGAGGACAACAGCCTCCTACTACTATCAGTTACTCAGCTTAAGTCTGCGTGGTGTATCTAAAGGTTCTCACCCTGCTGATGATCCATGTGGTAGTCAGTACAATATAACACGATGGATTTTCTGTATTTTCAATTTTTTTTTAAACCTATAACATTATATACAAAAATAACCTAATGCTAAAAAGAACATTATTAAGGTTCCCAAGTCAAGCCCTTAAGTTAAGAAATGCTAAAATTTAAGGCTGCCTGTGCAACATTAATTTGGCTCCCTTGTGTGTATGCATTATGATACAATCTTTTGTTATATTTTCATATCCTACTTTTTCCCACAGGACCCCTTTCCGATTCAGTGCACAGGATTGACCTGATCTTGGGGTGACTTAGGCTCTTGTAGGTGGTCACTAGTTGTGTGTTCCTCATTTTCTGGTGCTTGATGTGACAGGGTGCCTGGGGAGGGTCACACTGGGAGTGCCATCCTCAGGGTAGATTGTAAGAAATAGGACAGACAATCCCCAAATCTGGTGGGTTGCTCTATAATTAGATTCACCAAACCCATAATGAAACAGCGTCTGCAGTACCACACTGGTTAATCAGAAGTGAAAACAGACCCCTTTAGATATTCCAGCCCTTGGCTCTCATCCAGGCAACACAATCTAATATAGTGAGAGATTATTGAAAACCCATTTTACCATATGTGAGGTTCTTTCTAATCGTAAAAGATCAGACACGCGTCCTTGGGTCAGTATGAATCTCAGATCTTACCCAAATATCATGCTGCCAGTCAATCCTTAGTAAACTAACTAAAGATTTATTAAGAAAAGAAAAGAGTTATAAGAACATGTCCATCTAGGTGTCCATCTAGCCCAGTATCCTGTCTTCCGACAGTGGTCAGTGCCAGGTGTCCCAGAGGGAATGAACAGAACAGGTAATCATTAAGTAATCCATCCCCTGTTGCTCATTCCCAGCTTATGGCAAACGGAGGCTAGGGACACCATCTCTGCCAATCCTGGCTAATAACTATTGATGGGGCTATTCTCCATGAATTTATCTAGTTCTTTTTTGAACCCTGTTATGGTCTTGGCCTTCACAACATCCTCTGGCAAAGAGTTCCACAGGTTGACTGTGTGTTGTGTGAAGAAATACTTCCTTTTATTTGTTTTAAACCTGCTGCCTATTAATTTCATTTGGTGACCCCCTAGTTCTTGTGTTATGAGAAATAGTAAACAACACTTCCTTATCTACTTTCTCTATACCAGTCATGATTTTATAGACCTCAATCATATCTCCCCTTAGTTGTCTCTTTTCCAAACTGAAAAGTCCCAATCTTATCAGGGCTGCCGGGGAGGGGAGGGGGGGCAATTTGCCCCAGGCTCCCTGATCCTCTGGGCGGTCCTGAATCTTAATCTCTCCTCATACGGAAGCCATTCTATACCCCTAATCATTTTTGTTACCCTTTTCTGAACCTTTTCCAAATAATTTTTTTTTTTTGAGATGGGGCGACCACATCTGCACACAGTATTCAAGATGTGTGATAAATGATTAATAGATCATATACATAAATATGATTGCGAAGTCCTTATCAGTTTTGTAGCAGTGACGGAATAAACTGCTGGCTTGTAAAGTCTCTCTGGTAACTTCCAAACGATTGGAAGGTTCTCAGTCCATAGTTCAAGATTCTCCTTTAAGTTGTAAATCCACAGTCCAGAGAATTAGAGCAGGGAAGAGGCAACATGGAGATGCCTCAAGGTTATATCCTTTTGCCATATGCATGGAAATTTACTGACCCAAGATGGAGTCCAGAGTCACATCAGCATATCACATGCTCCTACATATTCTGCTGAATCACAGGAGGTGGACATTGGCTCCTTGGTGTCTGAGGCATCCTCAGGAAGAGCTATCTGGATGGGATGAGTTTCTTCAATGGCCCATTGTAAGAGGAGTGTCCTTGGTAGGCCATCAACACATAGAATTTACATTAGGGCTAGATAGCTTTCTGAGGGGTGTCACCCAGGAACACAACACAGGTTTAAGATGCAAGTACATAGCCAATATTCATAACTTCAGGTACAAAGATGATACATGCATATAAACAAAATAATCATATTTAGCAACTCATAACTTTTCCATTGACACTTTACATGATATACTTTGTACAGGATTTGTTGCAATTGTATAACAGTGGTATCAAGAATGATACAAATGGTCATCTTTCATATATATATATATATAGCATCACACTTGACTTGAGACACAGGGGTCTTACTTGCAGAAGTGCGGAGCAGTCCCAGATGCAGCTGCCATCAGTGGGAACTGTGCTTTGAACATAAAGTGCTATATAACACTAAATCCTCTGAAAATGTAGTCCAAGGCGTCTCATATTGAACACCTAAAATTAGTGTGTACTCTGACCCTAATGTCTCCGTGCTTCAGTTCCCCATCTGTAAAATGGGGATAATATCTCACCTCCAATGTTCCCTCTAATTTTTTACATCCATATGTGGAATTAATTTTGTTATGTGCACAATTATGGAGATGATGAGTGGCGAGGTTGGGGCCGAGAGGTTTGGAGTGTGGAAGGGGGCTCAGGGCTGGGGCAGAGGGTTGGGGTGTGTGGGGGTGGGGTGAGGGCTTGGGTTGGGGGTGCAGGCTCTTGGGTGGGGCTGGGGATGAGGGGTTTGGGGTGCCAGGAGGAGGCTCAGGGCTAGGGAAGAGGGTTGAGATGTGGGGGGATGAGGGCTCTTGGTTGGGGCCGGAGATGAGGGATTTGGGGTGCGGGAGGGGGCTTAGGGCTAGGGTAGGGGATTGGGGTGTGAAGGGGTGAGGGCTTTGGCTGGGGGTGCGGGCTCTGGGGTGAGGCTGGGGATGAGAAATTTGGGGTGCAGGCTGCCCCAGGGCTGCAGCGGGGAGAGAGGACTCCCTCGAGCCCTCTCGCAGCAGCAGCCCAGGGCCGGGGGAGAGGCACCTCTCCTCGCTTGTGTGGCCCTTGATAGCTGCGCAGCTTAGATGGAACTTAGCTCACCTCACAGGGTGCTGTGACAATAAATAAATTAATGTTTGTGAAGCACTCGGTTACTATAGTGATGAGCACCATAAGAAAGCCAGTGAGGAAAATAATTCTTCATAGTAGGGTTTGAATAAGGTGCAGTAAATAAGATCTGGGGTCGCACAGTGAACAATGAGCAGAAAACAAACATTGAGTAGCTGCTCATTAAGAGAGCATCATCCATCAGGAGCACAGAATGAGGGCAGAGGTTCTGTTTAAATAGTATGTTGTTTTGTAATTAAAGATCGGTATAATAATACATATGCAGAAGGGGGTCAATTTAATGTTGCACAGATAACCTTAAAACGGAATTTCCGAACCTTTGAGTGCTTGATTTTGCAACCTTATTATTGATATTGCAACTTTAATGTTGTTTTTGTGTGTAATGTAATATTCATAGATACCACAGAGTGTTTCTGGGATTATTATTTATAGGCAAGTTTGCTTAGCAGTCTACCTTTATATGAGGTTCTCAGGATAAGGAATATCTTGAGTTTTTGACCCCTTAGTGCCTATTTATGGTTTTATAATTAAGAGTAGTTTACTTCCAGTTCTGGAAATTTTATTTAATCTTATTGCTACCAAACAGTTATAAACACTTTTGGGTTGGTTATAATATGGGAATGTTATTGCAGTATTAATCAAATTTTCATAAAGACATACATCTTTGTGGGACAGCAAAATAAATGCATTTAATAATTTACAGTTTTATGTTCTAGAATTTAATGATTTTTTTTTTTTAAAGTTCAGAGTTAATTATCCCAAAAGGTCACTTGTCTATTAAACAATGCATCCAGTTAGTAGTAATCACTTCCTGGAATTGAAGGAGCCAAGATTACAGCTGCTTACATGTAGATGTGTACTGCAAATTCTTCACAGGAAATTATCTTTGCTACGGAGCATAGTGTAGACCAGTATCATGGTAGTGTGCTTGAATTCATGTGTCCACGTTCCCATGCATCAACTTTAGTGTGTCCTTTTCACAAAATTACTTTCAAAGAAAAGTATGTTGGTGGTGTAAAAAGTATGTTCATTGTGAAAATTGGAACTAATTTAGATACTTTGCATTTGTTGACTTTCAACTGAGGTCCTCCTTAAAGATATTTGTTGTTCTGTTACTAATGAAAGTATGATATAGGCTTAGTATCATGAACTATGTCTTTATGAAAGTGATGATGATATAAATAGAAAAAAGGACAAAAATCCTGTGAATAAAACCTTTGAATTCCTAGATATTCAAATATTTTGAAGTTTGTTGATCTTTTAGTATTAACGCTAAAAGGAATATATATACTCAGAGAAGGCTAATGATAATTATCTAAGATTAAGAGATAATTTGGCATAGGATCAAGGTATTCATTTTCATCCTCTTTTACTGGATTTTTAAAATATCCTACTGTGAATCCCACAGCGGAGGATTGTGCATGTGCTGCTGCGCCTGTCAGCGTTTGTCTACCCAGAAGCATTGGACAGGATCATATCATTTTCACTCTGCTGAAATGCTCTTTCTTGGCACTCTTTGCTAAATGTGGTATGCAGAGGCAGCAATAGGTGTGATGCTGGGGAGAAGAAAGTGGTCCCAATGGAATAGATTTGTGGAAGAGCAGAGACAAAAAGAAAATGGAATGGGCGATTCCATAGGCGGCACGTGATTCTTTCATTTGGGATGGCTGGGCATGAGCCCAGGAAGCTCCCTAAAAGTGTGTGTGTGTGGGGGGGGGGACACTGGTGCCTGGACCATGACCCCAGCTCCTGCTCCACCCTTGCTCAGCCTCCTCCCCCCCAAAGCCCCTCCCGTGCTCTGCCTCAAGGCCCTGCTCCTGCTTGGCCTCTTGCCCTGAGGCCCTACCCTCACTCTACCTCTTCCTGGCCCTACTCCCCCAAGGCGGAGAGGAGTGAGCGGCGGGTGGCAGGGAGCCTCTGGGGGAAATGGCGAAGCACGGGCGGAGTGAGGGCAGGTCAACGGTCTGGGCACCAGTGGTCCCCCACTTCTCACGAGCTTCCAGCAGCAGTGCTCCAAAGGTGGCAGGCCAGCACGCCTCCAAAGGGAGGCACGCTGCATCCGGCATTTCTTGACCATTTGGGGAGGCTTAGCCTCCTATGCCCGCCACCCGTCGGTGATGCATACACAATATTGGACTGGACTGGTAGTCCAGTGGGAGCCTATCAGCGTTCAGCTTGATTTAGCTCCTGATGCCAAAAGGATCTGGAAGTAATTAAATGATAATACACTTAGCACTGGCAAAAGGATGTGTACCATGTCGCTACCGAGCAATCATAATAGGTAGGCTGGAGAAGCCTCCCAACTGATGCACACTGTGCATTGGAATAATTTGTATTCCGTATCTGTAAAGTTTCAGAAATCTACATTTTTTTAATGCACTTAGTCATGTTTTTTTGTTGTTGTCCTCATATTAACCTTGGAGTAGACCTTAGCTTTGTTTGTGACTGCGGGATTACAGGTTAAAGGATAGATGTTCATATGCCGAGAACAAAATACTCTTGAATGTTGGCTTTTGAAAGACCTAAATCACCCTTTCTATGCTAGACCTAGTGGGCTGATTATGATGTATGCATATATGCAGACATTTTTATGAAAAATTGGTTAAAATCTAGAAATTGATTTTCCTGTTTTCTTTTCTTCCCAAGCTACCCAGAGTGAGGAGCGGCTGTGTGCATTTAAGGACGCATATCAACAGGACCATGGAACCAATGAGAATCAAATCTCTCAGGAGAATGGCACAATTTTATGTGTGAAAGGCACCAGCTGCTATGGACTTTGGGAAAAAACACGAGAAGGAGACATACATCTTGTAAAACAAGGTAAGTAACAGTTAAGCTTTGCTAATCCTTTTGTGTAGAAGTAACCTGTTGGTATGAAGGCTTTAATTTGCAAGGCTTTTTTTGCTAAACAATTAGATAAATCTTGTTCTTCTTCTTCTGAAACTTACTGTATGGCAGTTTATTAGGTGTGAACAGAAAGTTCCTTTTGAAAAAAGAAAAGTGCTTTGAAAGACTAATAGGTACATTTTCAGTGCATAGTTCAAGGCAAATTAGGCATAAAACACCTTTTTACCCTGCAAGTCAAGATTAAAGCTGCTTTCCTGGGTGAATTGTAGTACATTTCCTAAGTTGGCAATATGTCTGATAGAGAGTAAACTTCTCTTTAATCAGAGATGTTCATTTTACATTAACTGTATGTGTTTGATTATGAAGGACTCTATACATGAATATAATAAATATGTCACAAAATTATAATTTTCTCAAAAATACTTCCACTAATCAACCAATCTTGCTCACTAGAGAATTGGTATTTAGTGATCAAGGATGTTAAGAGAGTTATAGCTACAGTAAAAGTCATATTTACTCTGAGCAAATGCCATTTAATCCAGGTGTAGAACTTTTAGGCCATTTCTAAGTCATTTTTCAGCAGAGACTGATAATCACATCTGATAACCACACTGTAGTAGTTTAGGGAAGTGTGTAAATATCACTGGGAACCAGGTAAAAACACCACATATATTTTTCTTGTAACCTAACTCAAACTGTGTTCCCAATCTCCAGAGCTGAAAGGCTAGAACATTAATTTAATCTTTCACTAAGTCTATCTCTGATTCTCTTTAATCAGTAGTTAGAGGTATCTGAATGGTACTTTAATCCATTCTGGATGTAGAAAATGTTCTTTTCCACAAAATTTTTAATATATTTAGAGGAAATGATTGGGGCTTGATCCACTTCTGCTGGCAACATCGCTGCAGATTACAATCATTTGCATGATAGGGCAACTATGCTTTGGGGTCTGCACCTCAAGGATATTTGCTCTTTTGTCCTCTAGAGTTTCTACAAGGGAGAACAGTTTTAAATTGTGGCCAGCGTACCTCCTGGGCAACACTGGGTTACTGTAGATCTCCTGGAACGTGTGATGATTGTGGGTGACTCATACTATTGAATGGCCTTCTCCAGGGAGACTTTCCATTGCAAGGGGGCTATATGCACTGGATTAATCCAGTCGAAGGTAGCATAACAGAGGGATGATTTGAACACTTCATATTTAAAGACACAGTGTGCAGTGTCCCAGTCAGTTACTCTTATTATTTTAATCATGTTTTTTTTAAATATATTTGGGGGGCGGGTTTAATTAGGGGTAGAGGTTGGATAAGGGATAATGGCAGGAATGGGGGAGTTAGTAAACCTAAAAATAAGAGCATAGGAAAAGGAATTAAGGGGAAGAAGGTTGGGAACAGTGGTGAAGGGAAAGTGATGGGGAATATTGCAGTAAATTATTAGAGCTGTTAAAGAAGACAAAGCTACATTTGGAAGGGCTTTCAAATTAAAGACAAGAAACTTTTTCTTGTAGTGCTGGTGGAACTCAGAGTGAGGTAATGTGGTCAGAGCAGCAAGCCAGAAGGATAATCTTAGCAGCAGCATTTTGAATGGATTCGATGAGACAAGTTTGCTTTAATGAATACCAGAGAGGAAGAACTTGCATTTGTCAAGACACAAGATCAGAATAGACAGAATTTTATAGATATTACATAAGAATAATCTGCAGGATTTAGACATGGCCTGACTTTATGACTTTAGAGAGAAGGTCAAGACAAAGATGACATCCAGATTGTGGGTCCAAGTGACTAAGAGGATGGTACTGTTGCCTGTGGTGTCAGAAATGTAGGAAAAAGGGAGGATCTGTGGGGGAAAGATCAAGTGCTCTGTTTTGGCCATGTTGAGTTTAGGGTGACAGCTGGATACCTGTGAGGAGATGTCAGAAAGATAGGTAAAGATGTGGGTTTTGATGAATGGGAGAACAGGTGAATTTGTGAGTCATTAGTCTGAAGGTGGTAGCTCAGTGGTTCTAAAACTTTTGTACTGGTGAACCCTTTCACATAGCAGGCCTCTGAGTGTGACCCCCTCCTTATAAATTTTAAACACTTTTTTATATATTTAACACTATTTTAAATGCTGGAGGCAAGCAGGGTTTGGGGTGGAAGCTGACAGCTCTTGACCCCCCATATAATAACCCTGCGACCCCCTGTGGGGTCCCGACCCCAAGTTTGAGAACCCCCGTGGTAGCTGAAGTCTTGCAAGCATATAAGATTAACCTACTCATCTGTGGAAGGAAAGAAAGAAGAGGTCCAAGGATGGAGCCATGTAGGAACCCCACTGAAAGTTAGTCTGGGGGATAAGAAGGATCCACCAAATGAAACAGTGAAAATATGATTAGAGAGGGTAGGAGAAGAGCTAGAAGAGGGAGGATGGAATTACAAAAGTTGAGTGAGGACAAGATTTCAAGGAGAAGTGCATGTTCGAAGGTGTCAAAGGCATAGATCTAAGAGAGGAAGATGGAGTACTGGCCCTGAAATCTGGCCAGAAAGAGATCACTGGAGATTTTGGGTAGAGCAGTTTCAATGAAGCATAGAGGGTGGATGCTAGATTTGGGGAGTGTCTAGGATGGAACTGCAGAAGAGGAACTCCAGATTACAGTTGTAGATGGCACATAGGACGTATTTGGAGATGAAGGGAGGAAGAGAGGCTAGGTGATTAGTTTTAAGAGTGTGGGGAGCCCAAGGTTGTTTGTTTTAAGATGGGGGAAACTAAAGTAGGCTTATACTGGAACAAGAGAAGCCTGATGAGAGTGAGAGGTTGAGGAGGAAAAAATAGTTAATTAATTATATTTATTAATTATATTTAGTATATAAAAATGTAAACACTGGTGCAAAATCAATTTTGGTACCATTTGGTACCATTTCACTTCCTTCCTTTTGCAGGATGCTGGTCTCACATAGGAGACCAACAGGAGTGTCAATATGAGGAGTGTATAGTAACAACCACCCCTTCCTTGATTCAGAATGGAACGTATCGCTTCTGCTGCTGCAGCACTGACTTGTGTAATGTCAACTTCACTGAAAACTTTCCTCCTCCTGACCCAACTGATACAACACTTTTCAGTAAGTCAAAACTCCTAGACCTACATGATTTCATGCTTTAAGTATAATTAATTTGAGAAAAGACTTATTTTTCATGCTACTATAGAGTATTGATAGAAACCTAAAGCTATACTGTGCTGCTTTTGTTGTTGTTGTTAAATTAAAGTACATTGGCACTTCACTGCTGCTTTTATTCTTTCACAGAGGTCATACATTATCTTGCTTTGTACTTTCAAATCATTTAGGTCCTGTACACGCTGGGATTGGAACTATGCAATCTCTATAAGAACGTTCAAATATGGCTGTTGCTTAAAGAATTCTAGCGTGGTTTTCTGCCTCTTGTGGTCAGGGGTTATTTTCTGGTGCATGCAAGCCAAATGGTACCTTAGACTGTCCCCTTGGGTTGTCTGTCATGGGGTTATTTGTCAAAAAGACACTGTCCATTCTAATCAGGGAAACCATGGTAGAATCCCATTAGCAACAATTATATATAAATATGGTTATAACTAGCACCCTTCTGATCCCACTGTGAAAAGAGCATTTTAGATTCTGTATACAGTGTATTGTAAAGTTGTACACTGTAGTGCCCAAACACTTAAAGCACAGTATGGTTTGGTCAGAGTATATGGGGTCAAAATGTGTTCCTTGATCATAGTACAGTCTTGGATTTTGTAGGGCTGTAGTAAACTTCAGGAACGTGATTAAAACACATTCAGAATCTACATAGCAGTACTGTACCACCTTGATAAGCATATTGGGGTACTACAGTGTTGTAAACAGACTGCCCAATATAGTAACTTTATATACTGTGAAGAGATCATATCTTATAGCATAAGTGATAGTAAGGAGATGCAGCTAAAACCAAAAGAGATGCTGCTTTGATTAAGGTTTAGATAACAGTACTGCCAGTAATCTCCAGAAATCTGAACTGATGAACTTTCATTGCTTTCACTTTGACAGAAAAGAGTGAGAATTAAAATAAGAGAAGAGATTTCTGTGCAAGATGAGTTTCCTCACTGGAATCTTCACAAACTATTCTAATCTCTGTTCTGTTTTGTAATTGTGTAATTTGTGACTATCAGCAGCTCTTGCCTGCAATACATGTTTCACACCGCCCAACTTAATAGTGTCAGAGAACAGAAAAGAAAGGGGGGGGCTGTAAGAGAGCAATTTGTATTAATCCCTGTCATGATTGCTATGCCAGGATCTTTTTGTCCTGTCGGCAAATTGAAATAGAAGAGCCTTGAGGTGGCTAGTGTCATTCCCAGGAACCTGACCTGACAGGAAATCTGGAGCTAATTTTGTTGCATCACTCCTCAACAGAAAGAGGTAGAAAATTCCTGCAGTTTTAATGGCTTAATCTATACTTCCGTACAGCCTTCTTCACTGACCATAGAAAGCCCTTGTAAATAAGGCATTTTGTGAATGTGGAGTTCTGGATTATTCATATCTACGTAAAATTAATGGTCTACCTCTGGAAAATGGCTACTTTTTTATAAGACCTTTTCTTTGTTCACATCTGATATTTGGTTTAGCCTAGAACCTCGCCCTGTATGGCATTGAAATTCTGTTAGGAATTCTACATGGATTTGACATATTAGGTAGCAATATTTAAGCTTTTACGAAGAGAAAATTTATAAATTACATAACTCAAATGCTGAAGAATGCCTGTATGTCTGATAAACGTGAGAAAATTTACAGTTTTTCTCACATGTTTATCAGACACACAGGCAATCATCAGCGTTTGATTTATGTAATATAGGTAAGGTGATCCAACCCCATTTTCCTTGGATTCTGCTAAAATCAGAAATCTATTTATTATGTATTGAGAAGTGAAAAAAATAACTATTTACGAGAGCATAGCTTAGAAAGTAGTGCCAAAATTTCAAAATATCCACTCCTGAAAGTAATCCTTATCCAAATTCTTTTAGTTCTAATGTAAAACACAACAAAATGTAAACATTTAATAGATGTGGTTGCAAAGTTTAAGTAATGTGAAAGATGGAGATTCATTTTGGAAACCTCACACTGCAAGATAGTAAGTCTTTTTTTCTTAGACCAACCTGTTTTCATTCAAAATAGCTGATGCATGAAGGCTTCATACAAGACTTAGTTGCTACATATAATCATTCTCTTTCTTATGGCTCTTTTTTTTCTCCCTACATCAGTGTGATTTGATTTCTAGCAACTGGTACAATTGTGACAATCTCTGTGGCAATAACTCACTTATGCCAGAGCTGGACGGGGAACAATTTTCCTGACTTGAGAATTTTTTTTTTTTAATTTCAAAAAGTTTTCCCATCCCAAATTTGGGGAGACAGTCAAACATGTCAAAAATTTTCATGACCAGACAATAAAAAAAAAAAGGTGGCTCTGATCAATGAAAACATTTTGTTTTGATAATTTCAAAAGATTTCTGTTTCAATCTTTTAAATTTTTTTACTATAATTAGCTTACATTTTAAAATTAGTCATTTCCAAATAGAAAAGGAATTTTTTGTTTTGAAAAGGGTCATTTTGAGAATTTCGAATTTTTTTCCAAAGAAGTTTCAAAACAAGAAATTTGCCAAAACTGAAATTTTCTTATGAGCAGATTTAGTTTAGACAGTTGGCATTTTCTGATGGAAGGATGTTTAGTTGAAAAATTTCCAACTAGCTCTTCTTACACCCTGATCCAGTAAAGCATTTAAACTATACTTAACTTTAACCATGTAAATAGTTCCATAGAAGTCAAAAACATGCTTAATTTTCTCGAGAGATTGGAGTCTTACATACATTTATAAAATTCCGTTCAGGGCATTGAGAGGTAACCATTGATATTCTTTTGTTGTAACTTTTCCTTTCATGCACAACAGAGCATGCACAAATAGAACTTTGTTTCATATGACATTTTTCATACTCATGATATTCTAATGCACAATTTAAAAAAAGAGTTGGGCATTAATAAGTGTCTATGTAAGTAGTCATTAAGGGCATGATATATCCAAGTTTTCAAAAGTGGCCTCTAATTCCTGGAATACCAAATATAAATTTGAAAAGTAGGTTGATTATTAAGAGAATCTGAAAACATTACAGACATAAATAATTTAAAAGCTAGTCAGTTTAGAAAAGTGAGTTGTTAATGCTTACAGGTACTGTACTGCCAGTGAGTCAGCCAATTTTATGGTTTAACAGTTGTGTTTATTTTGCTTTTCAATTTTTTGTATTCCACCTGTAGCTGTGTGTGAAAGACATGCACAAACTGACTGTAGGGTACTCAAATACACAAAATAAAAAACCTGAAAAAATCGAGAAACTCTTTATTTTTCTTTGATCTTTTTCAGTTACAGTAATTTTTGGTCTTACAAATAAAAATAGTAGGTCAAAATTTCCAACAAAAGGGGGATTTTATATTTAAATTTCAGCCCCATCATTTTTTGAAAGATACTTTTATAAACAATGAAAAATGAGATGTAGAATAGAATGGTTCCTGAAATCACTGTGCAGTGTGTTCAAATTAGAGTTGTTACAGGAGCCGAGCCATTGCATTGAATTTTCTGACCATCATGCATGTAAAATCTCAGCTAACTAACTATTCTTTTTTTTAAATAACCAAAAAGAAAAATAAGGTCCTGGAACTTTTATTTAACAGTTCAGTCGTTCATTTAAATAATCTCTCATTTGACTAGCCGTAATACCCACCCTTAATACTTTTAAGATAGTATGGGAGAGACCAAACCTTTTCTGCTTGGTAGCCAGCATTTTCAAATCAAATTTTGTATACTCTGTGGGATGTAGTGCACTATATATTGCCATATCCTGCCAGTATAAAGCATCCAAAATTGGGGATGTTTGTGTCCTTCAGATGCTAAGGGTGCAAGAAAAGTAAGGAATGACATTTATGCGAAGCTTGAAGATTTATATCTACTGTATATTATTTTGAGTTATAGAAGTGTATAATGTCTTTTTAAAAAATCTACACTTTTTTTGGAAAACATTTTATTTCACACTCTGATAAGTCAAACTTGATCAGATGGATTTACCAAAAAAGGTGGTAATAAATAATGACTGACAGGGGGCAAAGTTTGACCTTGTGGTTAAAGGTTTCTAGAGATCTGGGATTGATTCCTGGGCTCTGCCAAAGATTTTCTATGTGATCTTGGGCAAGTCACTTAATCTCTCTGGGTCTCAATTCTATATTTGTAAAGTGAGCATAATATTTCCCTGTCTCACTGAGTATTGTGAGAACAAATTCTTTAATATCTGAGTCACTTATATACTATGATGTTCAAGTGCATACAGGAACCTGTATAGGTAGAATAAGATTGTATCCTTGATCATACGTATATTATCATTAAAATGTTGAAATTACTAAAGCAATGAAATTCAATATTAAGATTGTGTTTCTGTAACACATTCTGTTAGGTATATGATATATTTCTAGCTTAGGGAAACTGTGTTGATTTTTGTTCTTTTCATAGTAAATGTCGACTTCAATTATTAGAGGATTTGGAAGGTTATTTAAAACAATAGCATAAGGTATTATTTATGTAAAAGATTTGACTAACTCCCACAACAAAACAAGTAGGTGTTTCTCTGTTTTGGATTGCTGATTTAATGGTTTAACATTCCAGAGATGCATCATGACCTTCCTTTGCTTAATGTCCTTACCACTAAAGTAAAACATTATTTGTGTAAGAGTGCATACAAGTTTGTGAAAACTTTCTTGCGAAAGCTACACTTTTTTTTTATTTTTATAAAGTGAATAGCTGGGTCAGGTGAGTGAAGGTGGCATCCTGATGCTGCTCCTATTGTATGCAGTGTAGTTGTAGCTGTATCGGTACCAGGATACTAGAGAAACAAGGTAGGCGAGGTAATATCTGTTATTTGACCAACTCCTGTTGTTGAGAGAGACAAGCTTTCAAGACTTTAAGAGCTCTGTGTGGCTCAAAAGCTTGTCTCTCTCACCCACAGAAGTTGGTCCAATAAAAGATATTGTTGCTCCTATTGAAAGTTTAGAATTAGATCATTTCAGTTGCCCTAATCCTGCTCAGTCTCGCTTCTTATCTTGAACTGTTTTTCTTGAGAGTAGGATTTGATACTGGCTCCTCAAAATTGACACTCCTTTTTATTTCAGTTTTTCAGCAAATGCAGAGCCTGAGCAATTTCATTCTCGGGTGATACTAGTTTTATACAGATGGAGCACTTCTCTCTATTTTGGCAGTGTTCTGTCTACTCAAAGACAGTGATTTGTCAATAAATGTGCTTCCCTATTTGAATTCTTTTCCTTGCCCATCCTCACATGATAAATGGTCATGATTCAGAGTAAAGTTACAGACTGCTGGAAAATGGTCAGTCTCTTGTAGAGGAGAGAAGTAAAAGCAAGGTCCAAGTGGCATGCTATCCTTGATCTCTTGCAGTGTGTGAGACGGATGAGGCCGAGTAAGATCTGTGCTTCAGCATGTGTGTGTGGAGTGGGCCAAAGTCACAAGTTTATGTAATCTTTTCCGGGTTAAGAGTGTCAGGATGAGAAAGGGCCACCTTTCTGCCACTGCTCCTCCTTGTCCTGGTGGAAAGGACCAGATTAGAGAACACTACCCATCCTGATTCTCCTCTTCACTGGTTGTGGGGAGGATCTGACCAGTAGAAGTCACAACATCCCACTTTGCTTCTTGGGAAGTGGTTGGAGGAAGGATTAAGCCACTTCTCCTTGTGCACTTGAGCGAGAGAGAGATTAGGCTGTTGGACACTGTGATGAGTTCCCCCCCCCCCCCCCCCCGGGTGCCACTGAGCCCTCTGACCCGCCAGCCTGGATTCCTTCTCACATTGTGCTGCTGTGACAGGCTGCAGACCTGCTCCTGGTCCTACACTTCCTCCAGCATTCACACAGGTAGGGACACACCCAGCTGCAGTTACATGCAGGTTCTCTGACCAGCTACTGCATGAACAAACAATAGAGAGGCTACAGCCAAAATAACCATGAGCTTCCCAACCTAGGACCCCTCCCCCCAAAATATAAAACCAGAATTATACCATCTTGCAGTGCACAGGGGTTTGTAGAGTGTAAGATCATAGATTTCACCCCTCCCCTCCCCCCCCCCCCCAATGTGGAGAGGAATATGCAACAGCCTTTGCCACTTGAGCTACGATTTCCCATGCATTTCACTCAAACTCACTGGTTTAGATAAAGAAAAAACAATCTACAAAAGACAGATTTTAAGTGATTATAAGTGATAGCAAACAGATCAAAGCAGATTACCTAGTATTATTAAAAAAAAAAGCAAACTAAGCTTAATATACTAGATAGATTGGATATGAATTAGCAGTTTCTCACCCTGAGAGGTAGTACAAGCAGGCTTGCAGATTTTTAAGGGACAAGCTGCACTTGCTTTATAGTTTGGAATCCCCAGGTCTTTACAGGCTAAAAATCCCTTCAGCCTGGGTCCAGCACTTGCCCCAGTTCAGTCTTTTTTCCTCAGGTGTTTCCAGGAGTCCTCTTGTGTGGGGAGTGAAGAACAACAGATGTCTCTCCCTGCCTTATATAGCTTTAGCCTATAGTGGGAGTCCTTTTGTCCCAAACTCAGTTTGTGGAAAAACAGAGACATTCCAAGATGGAGTCAGAGTCATGTGGCCCGGTTACATGCCCTTGCATACCTTGCTGAGTCATAGCAACCATTACTTACATGCTGCCTGGAACGTTTACAGGAAGGTTAAGTTCTTCCAGGATCCATTGTGTTTGCTGATGGGCCATCAGCACTGTCTGGCTTCTTCATTTTTATACCAAAAAGGCTAGTTGTGGATGTCACCCAAAGTAAGCATGATTGAAATACAGATACATAGTCAATATTCCTAACTTTAGATACAAAAATGATACTTGCATACATAGGATAATCATATTCGGCAAAGTATAACTTTTCCAGTGACACCTCACATGACCCATCTTGTACAAAATGCATCATAATTATGTCATAATCATATCATCATAATATCACTGTGAAGAATATGGGGTGCAGTGTCACAGACACCACACCTATTTTTTCTGCTTAGTGAAAAGATGGGACAGAATGGATCATTGTCCTTTCCTCAGTGTCTTGCAAGGAAATGGCAGGTTGTAGGAGGGGTAATCTTGAAGTACTTACTGGGGATGCTGAATGTCCTATGAAAAGGGAATTTGCCTGGAGAAAGCTAGGTGTTTCATATGAATGGACCATGCCTTTCATGTCTGAGTATCATGCACAGTGAAAATGAGTATCTTAGGGAGTGGATACAGGTGAGTGCACATGGGTTTGGTATATGCCTTTGCTAAGGGAAAGCATGCAGAGGGCTGCACATGGGAATAGAGCATAAGAAGGAGGTATCTATGAGGGAGATTGTGGCATATGCCCTTTAAATGGTAAAATCGTTTAAAAAAAGTGGTTTTGATTCTTTTTCAATTACTGACAAAGCTTTGCAACATTTTTTTATACCTGCTCCTTAATCTTTTAACTGACTCTTCAATTCTTTTTCTAATTTTTGTCTGAAAATTGAAAAATGGTTTAAAAATCTAAGAAGGTAGACTTGTTGCCAGGGGAACCAGAATGGGGGGGGGGCAAGGGGCAGTGACCCTCCCACTTTAGAAAGTGGATGGGCCTGGCCCGTCCACTTTTTGCCATGAGCCTAACCCCCTAACTCTCCTCTTTCCGCCGAGGCCCTAACCTCTGGCCAGGACAGAAGCTGGAGTCCAGCCCAGGTAAGAGCAGCCCAGGGAGCCTGGGCAGCTGTGGGGAGCTGCAGACCCTTCATCTACCCAGAGTGGGGGCGGGGGGGCTGAGAGCAGCCCCCGGCCCATATCCCTACCCCCTGGGCAACCCACCTAGGGCAGGTGGAGGGTCTGCGGCTCCTCACAGCTGCCCAGTCAGCTCTTACCAGGGCCTGGCTGCAGCTCTTCAGCCCCTGAGGCCCTACCCCCAGGCCAGGCCAAAAGCTAGAGGTGTATCGGGGTAAGAGCCACGGGGGCAGCTATGGTGAACTGCAAACCCACCACCTGCCATGGGCTGAGGGCCCAGGGGGTGGGGACATGGCCCTGGGGCTGTTCTCAGGTCCCCCATCCTGGGTAGGTGCAAGGGTCCAGGCTCCCTGGCCCGGCTCCAGCTTCTGGCTTGGCCGGGGAGGACCTCGGGGGAAGAGGAGGGGTAGGGGTGTGGCCACAGAGGGGGTGGGACCTCACGCCTCCCCCCCCCCACACACACACTTTTAGGAAGAATCTATCATCCCTGCTTGTTGCCATTGGTTATTTGATTGTAGGAAGTAAATTAAAAGGTTTTCTGTTTATTTAATATGGGATGCAGACTGAGTGCAGAGAGTGACCATGTTTTGGAAGCACAAAATCAGGACATGCTAATTAAGACCAGCGAGGGTGGACATTGAACGTGAGTAAAAAGGTTTCAGCATGTGGGATTAAGAAATGGGGGGTACAAATGGAGGAGATGAGAATGGTGGCAGGGAGCCGGTGTGGAGCAGGTTAAGGCAGTTCAGTATCCACCTACATGTTTATACTGAGATTGGGACAAAATCCAGCTTTTGCAGAACCAGCAAAAACACTTCAGACAGTCTCTTAGAACCAGGATACCTGGTCACATGAGTCAGGTAATGTCTATTAATGATTGCAGTTAGAAGTGGATCTACCAAAAGCTGAATATCTCTTAAAGATTGACTTTAGCGGCATTTAATGTTTTAACCATTTAGGAACACCAGTCTCTCAACATCAAACATATCTTTACTGAATTTAAAATAGAAGCTTTGTGTGTAACTGTGGTCTGAACATTTGAAATGTTGTAAGCTGTGAAGACAGAACCTCCTGTAACAAGAAAAACTAAAGTCTATGTAGAGGTATGTTGATACAGATCTATATGCATTAAAGATCAAAATGCTGATAACAGACACACAATATATTTATCTCAGTTTTGTTTGTAAAAGTGGGAACATTTCAAATAAATTTTTCCTAAAGGCATTTCACTTTGATAAAGCAATAAATAGGGAATTTATTCACAATCTGCTGTTTTCATTTCATTGGATAAATGAGAGCAGCACAATGTGTCTGTTTAATCAGGACTGTATTAGCAGAAATCAGTAGTATGGTATAACACTGAGTTAAGAGAAAAAGGACCTTACCAGTATTCTTCAGAAAATATATTGGAAACTGAAAGAGAGCAGTGGGTAATAGAAAATAGGGTTTGACAGTTGCTTTGATATAACTTGCCTTGATATAACCTTGATTTTGTGTGTCTAATGACAGAGGTGAAGTCAGATTTGTTTTTAAAGTATAAAAAAAATTGTTTCCACTGTTTTTCAATTCCGATTTCTTATTTAGAACTTAATCCTGCAAGCACACATTTGCTTAACTTCAAGCACGTAAATGGTCTCTTTGACATCACTGTGTTAGATTGGGGCAGGGACCAAGTTGTCTTGTGTGTCTCTAAAGTGCTGCACATTCCTCTAATACTGTACAGACATATCTCCATTTCTACAATGATCAATACCCCCCACAACACACCTTTCAAGATTCTTGGGTCCTGCACATACCTATCACAACATGTGAGATACCTCATCCAGTGCATCAAATGACCCAACAACAATTATATGATTGAAACTAAACAATCACTATACTCTCAAATGAACTCACACAGAAAAGTGATGAGACAAAAACACTATCATCTGTAGCCGAACTCTTTTCACAAAGTGATCACTCCATATCCAACCTGTTGGTACTTGTCCTCAAAGGAAACCTGCACAGCATCTTTAAAGGGCAAGCCTGGGAACTTAAATTCACAACTGTGCTACACACTAAAAAACGGACTCAATAGGTTTACTGGTTTTATGTCTCATTACAGCAATGCGTAACACACTACACTGCCTGCTAACCCTTAACTGCCCACTTCATTTTAAGTGGTCTCCCACAACTTGTGTTTACCCCCTTTTTCCTTAACAATCTGTCCCAACTTTTATTTAGCTCAGCCATTCTGGTTTCCTTTCCCAGACCTGAAGGAGAGCTCTGTGAAGCTCGAAAGCTTGTACCTTCTACCAAAACGGAAGTGGGTCCAACAAAACATATTCCCTCACCTACCTTGGCGCTCTCTTATCCTGAGACCCACATGGCTACAACAACACTGCAAACAATCTGAATACAATGTAATAATCATCAGATGTCCATTTCTACAGTACATTTTGTATCTTTTATGTGAATGCTTCCTCAAAAGGAAGCCAAAGGCAAATACAGAGTATGAAAATGAAAATTCTTGGACAATGTTTTAGTGGAAAATTGGAGAATAAATCAAAAGGGCAGGGCAGGAGTTGGAGGTGGAATACTATATTGCCTCTTCTCTTTTTATGGCAAACAGGGAACAGGCAAGGATGATCTACTCTTCCAATCTTTAATCCAGTTGCTATGATGAGGAATTTGCTGATATATACATCTTACACACATTTTGCAATGCTATTTAATAGGCTTAGATTGAAGAGTAACTTTCAGGGTTCCCTGTGACTTGAGAAGTAGTGTGTTTGGGGCTTTTCTGGAATGAGGTGAAAGATGTCAAATACATTTTCTTGAAACACTCCATATTGGCCAACTTATAATACTGTTTCTGGTAGCAGCTTCTAAGAAAACTAAAACCTGACCTTTTGTCTCAATGGAAGGTGTAATAAATATGACGCTCTAGACTGGTGTGTTGTAGCCATGTTGGTCTCAGGATATTAAAGAGACAAGGTGGGTAAAGTAATATCTTTTATTGGAAATCAATCCAATAAAAAATGTTACCTCACCCACCTTGTCCCTCTAGAATGGGGAAGTAGACCGACATGACAAGACTATTTCTCCTTTTGCTGATAGTCTTGAGATCTTCTCTGCTATGTCTGTAATTGGTTAATTCTGCTCAGGATACTTGGTTGCTGTTTGGCAGACACAATAAAAAGTCCTATGAATATTATCATGGATCCACAAGATTGGTGCTACACCCCCCCAGCTTTAGAACAGTCTGTACACAGAACCTCTTCAGTGTAGCAGACCCCCAAGAGGTCTCACTCTTCCTGCACAGGGTAGGCCACGTGGCCTCACTGCCTCCTTAGACTGAACCTCTGGGGCTCCAGCACTCTTCTTTCACACCGTGAGCTCTGTTCAGTGAATCCAACTCAGATGGACTCCTGATAGAGACACTCTCCAGGAGTTAATGCACCTCACCAAGCATTTGCAGTGACTCTCAAACAGTGTTGTCATTAGAGTTTGTTTATTAGTCAGCTGGAACACAGCATAGGAAGTCCTTAGGTTAGCATAGAGAAATGAAGGTTAAAGCATAGACCATTCTGGTTAGCCGAGAGCCCAGCCCATTGAACCTCATTGTTCAGGCTGTCTCTCCCTGTCTGTCCTCCTTGGTCACTTCCCAGGTGGGAGCCCAGACTCCTTCCAGCAGCTAACTCTTATCCCCCCACCTCACATCTTCCCAGTACTTTGTTCTTGAGGTGGGGAAATCCATCTTCTTCTGGGTCGTTGGTTCTTAGGTGTCAATGTTCTACTGATTGGATTTGTCATTGTCTTCTCAGATTCTCCATTGATATGGGGCCAGTCATTTTTAATGACTTCTTTGGGCTCAGAAAGCTAGACGTCATTCATATCTATGTCTCTTAGCCTGCCCTGATAGCAAACAGTCCTTCCTCCCACTTCAGGTAACCATGCAAAATATAGAGGAAACTGATGCACACAAAAGATTCATAAAAATATTACAGAAAATTCCCCCTTTGTCACCTCTAAAATTAGTAATAGTAAAATAAGGGTGAGGGAGGCTGCATATATAAGAATCGTATTATACTCTCATGTGGGTAAAAACTGATTTCCAAATATTCACTTGGTCCTTCCTTCTTGAGCTGGCAGGGCCTGGGAATGCTCTGAGAACAGTATATTCTGCTCCTGGGAGGTAAGGAAGTGGCAATTCAACACACAGTTTTTGTAGTCAAAACAGTTAATTCTTGTAACTCCCTGTTGTGGACTCCATTTCAGTTCTATTACTGAAATGAGATATACACATATAAACACTCTTACATTGGTACAGCTGCCAGCATGCTGGACAGTTACATCAATTTCACTATATAAAAACTGGGTTTAGACCAGCCCTTAGTGCACTGTAAAAGCTCTGTCTGAAGAAGGCAGTTAATCCTACAGTGATAGGTATTTAAGAAGTGATTAAGGCTGGGTACCTTAGGAAGTCCACATGAATGTTTACAGACTATTAGAAGGTTCAAAAGTTCATAGCAAATAGCTCCAGAATGAAATATCAGCCTCTCAAAAATACTCTCCCTCTAATTCCCATTGAAGACAGATGAATCAGATAGTTTGAGTTTCTAGGCAATGCCATTAAAAAAAAAATCTTTTTCAAAAAGTGAAAAACCTTCCAATATTTTAACTTTTATACCTCCTAAAACAGTTGTCCAATTCACTTCAAATTTGGCATAGTATTTCTCTGACAACAGGAGACCACATATGGAAAATTAATTGCAGATTGAATTTGTTTTAAGGAATTTAGGGATGGGTGTTAGTCAGGTACAATGTTATCTAGGGAGTCAAAACCTTGGATCCATAATTAGAGGCACTGATCTTGACTCAGTAGCTCAAGGTTGAGTTTTGTATTTGTGTTATATAAACACACAAAAATGATATTTTTAAATTGAATCTAGAGTTGTAGAGCTAGTTTAATTTATGTAATTACATTGGAATTCCAAGAATGTGGACTATTCCTGTGTCACATGATTTTACTTTGCTCAGTTGTAGATAATGTAGACTAAGGTGTAATGCTCATGTTCTGTGACCTTTGATGCTAGAAATTGAGATGACTGCTCTACTACTGTAGTTTGAATATAAAACGAGAATATATGAATCAAGACTTCAGCAATATAATTTGTTGTGCTGCTCTGTTACATTATTAAAAGCAGTAATGTATATTAACTGAAACATATGGCAAGTCTAGATATGCCATCAAGATATATCATAGCGTATTAAGAATTTCTAGAGATGAAATTTAGTAGAGATACATTATTAAAGTATGTGAAGCTCAGAGATATCTAATGTGATTAACATACAGCTTGTAAATATTAAACATGCCATCTTCCCTCCACTCATTTGCTCCATATTTTACAAATTAAACATTTGTCTATAAAGCACAGACCCTGTGGAAAAGGTATTGCTTTCTAGAAGCTGATCAAACTTAGAATAACAAAAATGTAGGACTGGAAGGGACCTCAAGAGGTGATCTAGTCTATTTCCCCACACTGAGGTAGACCAAGTACGCCTAGACCACTCCTGGCAGGTATTTTTCTAAGGCCTGGTCTACACTGGGGGGGGGGGGGGGGGGGGGTGGAATCGATCTAAGTTACGCAACTTCAGCTACATGAATAACGTAGCTGAAGTCGACATACTTAGATCGACTTACCGTGGTGTCTTCACCCCAGTGAGTCGACTGCTGCCGCTCCCCCGTCGACTCTGCCTGCGCCTCTTGCGGAGGTGGAGTACAGGAGTTAACGGGAGAGTGCTTGGAGGTCGACTTATCATGTCTAGACTAGAAACAATAAATCGACCCCCGCTAGATTGATCGCTGCCCACCGATCCGGCAAGTAGTGTAGACATACCCTAACCTGTTCTTAAAAACCTCCAAGGATGGTGATTTTACAGCCTCTCTAGGTAACCTATTCCAGTGCTTTAGTTAGTTAGTTTTTCCTGCTATCTAACATAAATCTTCCTTGCTGCAAACTAAGCTGATTACTTCTTGTCCAATCCTTAGTGAACATAGAGAACTGTTGATCACCATCCTATTTATAGCAAACTTGTAGGTATTTGAATACTGTTATCATATTCCCCCATCTTCTCTTTTCTAGACTAAACATATACAATTCTTTCAACTTTTCCTCTTAGGTCATATTTTTTAATTCTCTTATCATATTTGTTGCTCCCCTTTGGACTCTCTCCAATTTGTTCAAGTCTTTCTTAAAGCATAGTACCCAAAACTGGACATAGTTCTCCAGCTGAAGCCTCCCGCTTACATATGACATTCCTATCAATACAGTACATTCAAGAGTGATATTTGTCTTTTTTCATGACAGCATCACATTGTTGACTCATTACATTTTTGATCCATTATAACCCAGCTCCTTCTCAACAATACCACTGCCTAGTCAGTTATTCCCCATTTTGTATCTGTGTGTTTAATTTTTTATTTCTAAGTGTAGTACTTTGCAGTTGTCTTTATTGAATTTCATCTTACTGATTTCAGACCAATTCTCCAATTTTCATAATCTGGAGATATTAGCCTCACTGGGAGTATTATAATTTATAAATCCATCTTCTATTCTGCTTTGCTATTACCATTCCTCTTACTTGATTTTGTCATGGGCACAGATTTACCATGTTTATTTTTCGTCACAATTGTTTGGTTGAAAGATTAAAAGGGACAAGGACAACCTTTAAGCTTTAGTTGTAAAGTATTCTCAGGTGCCATCTGCTAATACTATTGGCATTTAATTCCTACACCTTTTCTAACCTGAATGTGGTCATTGTGAGACAGATCTTAGCATGCAGAAAGTTTTCAATAACAAGAGGCAGATAGACAATCTAAGTAGTCTTGAGCACAAAATTGAATGCCAGTAATGTAGAATAATCTGTTTTAGATCACTATTAAATATGAATAACCCTATTCATGCAGAATACAGAATTATTAGTTTAAAAATCTCTCAAGGGAATTTATCTTTCCTGTTTTCTTAATTAAGTATTTTCTGTAAAAGCACTTGCTTCTGTCCAGTAATGTGGTAAATTTACAGATTGAAATTTGATGCTATAACAAAGCTTTGTCTAGCACTATGGCTTTGTCTACACTAATACTGTAAGTCTATCTAAATTAGTCTAGTTCAGTTACGTAAGTTACGTAACTTTAAGTCAACATAACTTGCATCGACATAAAGCAGTGTCTACGCCATGTTATGCTGATGGGATTTAGCACGGTAGTGAAGACAAGCCCTGATACAACATTTAAAAAAACAAGATTTTTTTTTTTTAATCTTGATTGAACTGATTAAAGTTTTCACCCAAGTTTTGGACTACACCCATTAAGTGATAGCCCACTGAGGTGCCAAATAGGATTTACAGGCCAAGTGGCTAATGAATGCTGAGACCACTGTTGAACAGTACATGAACATTGGTTGCTGCGTTCCTCTCATGAGACCCTCTGATGGTGAATTCTTTCATGTGATCCGGTCTAAGAAGTCACTACCCTCTATGGTATTGTGGTTCTTTTGTGGTACAGTAGAACCTCAGAGTTATGAACACCTCTGAAATGTTTGTAACTCTGAACAAAACATTATGGTTGTTCTTTCAAAAGTTTACAATGAATATTGGCTTAATACAGGTTTGAAACTTTACTATGCAGAAGAAAAATGCTTCTTTTAATCATCTTAATTTAAATGAAACAAGCACAGAAAGAGTTTCCTTACCTTGTTAAATCTTTTTTTTAAACTTTCCCTTTATTTTTTAGAAGATTAAGTTTAACACAGTACTGTATTGTATTGCCCTATGTATGTATGTATTTATGTATGTGTGTCTCTGCTGCTCCCTGATTGCATGCTTACAGTTCCAAATGCGGGGTGTGTTTGACTGGCCAGTTAATAAATCTAGTGTTCATAACTCTAAGGTTCTACTGTATCTGAGTGTCTTCCAGAAGTGGGAATTAACAAAAATGAATGTATGCCTAATCTGATAAATCTGAATCTTACTGCCTTACCAGAGGAAAGCTGTGTGTCAGAGTGTAGTTTTTCTTTTTCTTTTAACTGCATGTTCTTTATAATGTTCAAAGGGAAGGCAATTTCAAAGTAGTGCACTGTGTATTTGGACTGGAATGTAGCGAGTTTTGTGATAAATCTTAGTTCTGGTTCAAGTGTGTGTTACAATCGGCCTCTGAGAAAGTCTTACTTCTTGTGCAAACAAGCATTGCACTTGTTTTAGAAAGTTCCATTGGTTCTGAGGAGAAAGTCCCAGAAGGTGAGGCAATCTTTTAGGTATGCTGGGCTAATGCCATTTAGTGCTTTGAAAATAAGGACTGATTTAATAAATTTACATTTAACAATGTGTTCAGTAGGCAGCCAGCAAAGAGAGCAGAGAACACCATGGCAAGGTACTTTGGTAATGTGTATTGCTGATTAGGAGTGCTACTGCATTCTGCACTGATTGCAGTTTTTCTTAAAGCTGATGCTTTCAAGCCCAAATAAATTGTGTTTTTATAATCCAGACAGGAGATGATGAAGACACTCACTAAAAGCTTCACCAGTGACCCCATGTACATAATTGTGCTATTAAAATCCCTGCTGGCAAAAAGGAAGAGATTCAAGAAAGATCAAGGGGAAAAAATGTACTTGTGGTTTTTATATTTTGCAGGGTATATGTACAGCTGTTGATTATATTTTAATTGTTTAAAGAGCAATTCTTAATCACGTTCTGAATAGCAGTGCCACGGTGAGTGCAGCGAAGAGCAAGATTCCTAATTCTATAAATTCACATGAAGGGCCTGAGCAACATGCCAAAATAATAACTGAACATAAACATTCTAAAGAACTGTGCCCATTTCCTGCCTGTCACCACTAGTACTAGTGCAGCAGTTGCACACGTTTCACAGGCAGGGCCGGCTTTAGGCCGATTCAGCCGATTCGGCTGAATTGGGACCCGCGCCAAGAGGGCCCCGCGCTGCAGCTGTCCGCCCCGCCCCCAGCTCACTTCCCCCTCCTCCCCTCCCCTGCACGCCCCGCCCCCTCCCCTGCTTCCCGCGAATCAGAGATTCGCGGGAAGTCTGAGAGGAAGCAGGGGCGGGCCAGCAGCACGAGGTAAGCTGGGGTGGGGGTGGGGGCGGGAGAAGGGCTCCGGGGAGGCGCGGCCCCTTCCCGCAGGCCCCAGCGGCTCTGGCCCGGCTTGGCTCCAGCTCGGCCCCCGGGGCCCGGCTCCGGCCCGGTCCCTGCGGCTCGGGTCCCCTGTCCCCGTCCCCAGTGCGGCGGGGCTCGGGTCCCCCCCCCCGCGGCTCGGGTCCCCCCGTCCCGTCCCCCCCCCCGCGGCGCGGCTCGGGTCCCCCCGTCCCGTCCCCCCCCGCGGCGCGGCTCGGCTCTTGCTAAAGCCGGCCCTGTTCACAGGAAACTGCATGGGGAATGCCATCTAGGAACTGTTAGAGCAGTGGTTCTCAAACTATTGTACTGGTGACCACAGAGCAAGCCTCTGAGTGCGACCCCCTTATAAATTAAAAACATTTGCTTATATATTTAACACCATTATAAATGCTGAAGACAAAGCGGGGCTTGGGGTGGAGGCTCACAGCTCGCAACCCCCCATGTAATAATGTTGCAACCCCCTGAGGGGTCCCGACCCCCAGTTTGAGAACCCCTGTGTTAGAGCAACTGTAGTGATACAGGGTAAGAGAGACCAGAGCTGTGCCATACTTGACAGATGGCCCCAGCATTCAGTCTCCACACCCAGAGGCACCATGGGAGATGTGCAGACCCCCAACTCCCAGAGAGGAGGGGCAGAGCCAGGCTGGGGTCTTCCACTCCCCTGTAAATTCTCTGGCCCCAGCAGTCCATTCCCCCTACCTCTTTAGTATTTTATGGAGCAAGAACCCCTCACCTTCTTGGGAGTGGTATTTGGAAAAGAGAGAGTGCCAGCCTGACCTAAAACAGGACATTTTTTTATCTTGGAACTCTTAAATGTGAAGATAGGTCTTAACAATTCTCAGAAGGTTTGGTTACTCTGCGCAGCTTTTGTTGCCAATTGGTTAATTATGTAAAACAGAAGTGTCAGCATCAAGAAATAAGGACCAAGAAATCTAGTTATCCAACCTGGCTACTCTAGAGAGATTGATGTTCAGGAAACAAGAAGAACTTGATGGATTCAGAGAAATATGATATTTATTTCTGATAGTAACAGTCTGATATACATTTGAACACGTATGAAGTATCTGTGTTGCCAGATGAGATGCTCTAGCTTAGTTTTTATATAGAGCTTGCATATCCTTCTATTTACACCTCTACCTCGATATAACGCTGTCCTCGGGAGCCAAAAAATCTTACCGCGTTATAGGTGAAACTGCGTTATATTGAATTTGCTTTGATCCGCCCGAGTGCGCAGCCCCGCCGCCCCAGAGCACTGCTTTACCGCGTTACATCAGAATTCATGTTATATCGGGTCGCGTTATATCGGGGTAGAGGTGTACTTGTATTGTTTCTTTCCCCGTTCTCTTTTTCTTCTTCTCCTGGACTTCAATCAAGTATTATTCTTCCCTGTCATCTTGCTTTTCTTTTGTTCTCTTCTTTTGGAAATCTTAGGAATATTGTTTTACTTATTGAAATTTGCTTTTGTTGGTATGCGCTATTCTTTATCTCTATTTTGGTTGTTATAGTGTATTTATAAAGTCATAAATAAAAAGAACAGGGCTCTGTTGCTATAGAAGCTAAAATCCAATCATTTTAGGGCTAGTCTACACATGGCAGCACCTTAACGTGCCTTGTGTGGTCGCAGCGCTGGTTTAAAAAAAAAAACAACACCCACCTCCACAAGGGGCGTAACTACCAGCGCTGGGAGCGCGGCTCCCAGTGCTGGTGCACTGTCTACACTGGCGCTTTACAGCGCTGAAACTTGCTGCGCTCAGGGGTGTGTTTTTTCACCCCCCTGAGCGAGAAAGTTGCAGCGCTGTAAATTGCCAGTGTAGACAAGCCCTTAATAAAGTGTGAAAGAGAAACTTGTCCTTGTTGCAGTTTCCATTAGTACTGGCTTAGGAATGGGAAGTCTGATTATTCAGGCAGTTAGAAACCTACAAAGTGTATGCCTAACTGGGGATGCTTGCTACTATCCTAATGGATACAGATCTTTCTAGATACAAATTTTTTTCTGGTGCATGTTTGTTTAGCATGCTCTTACGTTTATTTTAAAGAAATCTTGTTTGATTTCACCAGTTCATTAAAGGACATTGCAGTGTTTGTTCACGATTTAAAAATTTTTAAGGAACAAATATGTGCTTTATCTTACAATCTAATCTATAAAAGAATAAATGAATGTGTCTTGTGGATGGTCCATATAGTGCATATCCATACAAATACAGGGCCACAGCTTTTAAGAGCCTAATTCCTTAGATAACTTTAGCAGCATGAGATGTATGTCTAAACAGGGTGAATTATGAATTCAACCCCCGAGGGCATGTGTAGAAACTGAAAGAGGAAAGGTGTAAGACAGGGCTTCTCAAACTTCATTGCACCGTAACCCCTTTCTGACAACAAAAATTACTACACGACCCCGGGAAGGGGGACCAAAGCCTGAGCTCCACCACCCCGGGCAGGGGTGCCGAAGCTTGAGGGCTTTAGCTTTGGGGAGGGGTTCAGCCCCAAGCCCCAGCAAGTCTAACGCTAGCCCTGGCGATCCCATTGAAATGGAGTTGTGACCCACTCTGGTGTCCTGGCCCACAGTTTGAGAAACACTGGTATAGCAGAAAGAAGAGACCCTTTCAAATGTGTTACTAAGCATTATATGCCTCATTAAAAAAATCACTATTGTAACCATGGTCAACATGACTCATGCTCCTTGTCCAATCCACATCTATTCCTTACCTTTTTCAAGTGTTTTTTAAGATAAAGATAGAGGCTGGGATTTTCAAAGGAGCCTAATGTAGTTCGGTGCTCAGATACCATTGAATCTGAATAGGACATGGCCACTTAATTCCTTTAAGCTCCTTTGAAAAGCCCAATCAGACTGATTACATATTTCCAGACTACCAATTAGCAACCCAGTTCTGCTGAGTGCCTCCTGTCTGGTTCAGAGGATGTTTACCTCCCATTAATTTGCATAGAAATTGAGGACACTCAGCATCTCAAAAGATTTGGTTCCAGTCCTGTTCCCATCAAAGCAAAATGCAGAACACCCATTTCCATACCATTACTATGCTGGTAAAACACCTCATGTCCATATATAAAACTTCTTACAGTAGTGCACAGATATACACACACCTTCAAAGTTATACTTAGCCTGAGCAAGGCTCAAGCACCATTGCATCCTGCATCATCAGGTCACTGCAGCATTGTAACACTTGGACAGGAAATGTAAGTGTTGGAACTGCAGTAGTAAAGCTAATTCTAACAGTGTAGCCAGACAGTGTTCCTGCTTACCAGGTGGTGGCTCAGAACTCTTGCTTTGCCACCTGTCAACCTATTCACCAATTGTATGTACCCGGCTGAATCAATATTCAGCTGATCTATGCTCTGTCCAACCCTACTCTTCATTTGGAGCAACTTAGGATGTTCTTTCTTGGTCTTGTGGCACCTTTAAGACTAACAGATATATTGGAGCATAAGCTTTTGTGGGTGAATGCCCACTTCGTCGGATGCATCCGACGAAGTGGGCATTCACCCACAAAAGCTTATGCTCCAATACATCTGTTAGTCTTAAAGGTGCCACAGGATTCTCTGTTGCTTTTTACAGATCCAAACTAACACGGCTACCCCTCTGATACTTTCTTGGTCTTGGCTCTCTCTTTACTCACTCACCACATGTGTAACAAAGGAATGCAGAAATAGGTTTGCGAGTACAACTTTGTGTTTTGTAAAACAGGTATACTTTTAAAAAAAACATATATATGATTTATCCCATGGAGTTTCACCTGGAAAACAGAGAAAAAGTCACCGGTTAATGAGCAGACTAAGATGAACAAACACAACTTCAGACGCACCCATTCTCCTGCTCTTCCCAGTGTAGGTACTTTTCTGAGGTGAGGGCAGTTGCCATGGTAGTCTCTGTGGTGCTTTAGTAGCATCTTCGGCACCCCTGAGATCTGAAAGAAAGAACACAGTTAAAGGGTATGCACCTGTGCTACTTCTCATACTCCTTCCTTATATCCAAAGTGCATCCACTTTCCTCCTATCTCCCCCGTAAAAGAATGACACATTCCCAGGAACCTCATTGCACTAGCTGACAGAGGAAGCCACAGTGAGAGACATGGAGGAATGTCTTCCCTTTTGGACACAAATCCTGATACTCCTGTCTCTGGAACCTACTGGAAAATAAGAGAGAGAAAACTGTTAGTTCAGCTGCAATACAAAGCACAAAAAGCCCAACCACAATTAAATGAAAAATAGAAAGCTATTTGAAAATATCAAATAAACGAGAAGAATAGAAGTAAGCTTCTTTGCCTTTCTGAGTACTGCTTGCAGACCCACGGTCAGTCTTGTCAGCAGCTGTAGTGTAGACATACCTTAAGGTATTTACATTTGCGGGACATAGCAAGGCACACCCCGTCTTCACAAGACGTGTTCAGATCCAGGACGATTCAGAGATAGCATCCATTGGAGCAAACCAAAAATATGAGTAGATGTAAATATACACTGCAGACCAAAGACACTATGCATCTTCTCCAGAGAGCTGTGCCACAAGCCCTGCAACTCTTACAGGAGTGTTGTATGTCATTTCAATGCACGTCGTGCACCTGAAACTTGATACATAGTGTGGATGCCCTGGTCAGTGGGGCAGTTCTATACTGCAGATATGGCATTACTGTATCATCCCTTTAAAAATGTTTTTCTTACCATTTCTGCTGGGTGCTTTTATTTTGCTGTAATTATACATAAAGATATTTTGCTCCTGTTTAAAAAAACAATTGCTGAATATAAATGTAGAAATAAAAGGTTAGACAGATTTCATTAGTGTGACTGTTATAGATCTGACCATTTTGTATATTGGTAGCTGTATTTTTTAAATGTATTAAATTCCATATTGTCATTAGTTGTTAATGTCAAGGTCTTGGTGTTTTTAATTTTAGTAAAAGGTGTGTATTTTAACCATATTACAGGGATGTAGTCAGGTGTCCTCAATGAACACTGCTATTCTGTACTTTTAGATACATATTAGATGCAAATCTAGAACAGTCATGTCACTTCCATGACCTATTTATAGGTCAACTTTACCACATTTTTTATTTGTGTGGCGGGAGGGAGGAAGAAGAAGAGGGCACAAATATAACAATCCCAAAATGGAGATCAGATAAATTTATAATCCTCCTTTTTTATGGATTCTCAGAGTTAGTATTTTCCCTTTGATGATTTTTGACACAGTGCTGAAACGAGACTTTGTTTGTCAAACTGCTGACTGTACTGTATGGCACTGGCTGACACATTGAGTAATTTAAATCAATTCAACGGTATCAGGAAATGAATGACCAGTCGTCTCTGAATCTTTTGTCTGAGAGGTAAATCAAGAATGTTTCTCTTAAACTTAGCCAAACAATTAACATCTAGTGAGACAGGTCCTTGACAGACCTGGGCAGAGATTGCTTAGTCTTTGAGAGTAAATAAGAGACCAGATATCTCATTTTCAGCAGCAAACTGTCTGTCGTTATCATATCATTGCAAGTGTGTAATGTCAGTGTGAGAGCATACAACAAGCAAATATTTTTAAAACAAATTTGAGATTTTTGAATATCTTATGAACATGTCAATTACATTAGATTGATATCCAAATTATGAGAAAAGATATAAAGCCATGTAGAGAAAAAAGGTGAAGAGGACTTAGAGTGCTGCAGTGCACGTTGTGAAGATTATAATGAAGATTAAAATTGCCTAATGGAAAAAACTCCCAAGATTGTAAATTCTTTATCTCGTTTATAGTGTTTTAGACAGATTAGATCAGCGTGAAACATGATACAAAAGTTGTTAATGTGTATAGCTTCCCCCCACCCTATATTGAGCTGGTTCCTCCATTGAATTGGTGCAGTGTTATATGTATAAATACTAGTTTACACAGTAATGAGTAGGATGAGGATAGAGGGTAGCTGAGTCCTGCATGAAGGAGAGCACAGCTGGGTGGCCACCATATTATTCTCTCGAGTAGCAGAAGTATTACCTACTGTAGGGGGAGTGCATGGCTAAGTACTTAATTAGCATGATGAGGATCACAGTTATTCCCTGTCTCTCTAGATAAACCCATTTTCTGCCCAAACCTGCCTCTTACTAACCTGATGCTTCCAAGAGAGAAAAGTGTATGGGTAGTGTGGATGGGGTTTGATACTTATTACCAGTCAGCATCAAGAATTCAGATCATCACTTGATAGGGTGACCAGATAGAAAGGGTGAAAAATCGGGACAGAAGGTGGGGGGTAATAGGCGCCTATATAAGAAAAAGTCTTGAATATCAGGACTGTCCCTATAAAATCGGGACATCTGGTCACCCTATCACTTGAGTTTGCTTGCACCCATTTACAGCCTCCACTTACGCTAGAGCTGAAGTACCTCAATCTTGCACATTTTACAAGGATCAGTCAAAATGGTACTGATATTGTCAAAAAAGCTGATCCTGAATATGCTCAATTCAATTAACAGTGATAAACCTTTATTGTGTGTTTGAAATCATAGCAGTTGCATTGATGTACTGGCTCCTTGTGGTGTTATGATGTCTGTCAAAGTGTCTTGTACGTTTATTTAGGTACCGTTACACTGTCCGTAGATGAACGTTTTTGTCTTATAATGTAGCCATTGAAATAAGAATGGAAACCTCTATCTCATTGAGTTTAAATATTTATTAAATTAAATAGAGAAAGTTATTTTTAAGGTGCTCTGAAATAGTTAACTAGTTGTCCTTCAGGAGTATCATAATGATACTTTGTTGTTTGGCACAAAGGATTTCTATCCTTTAACAGGTCTACTTTTTGCTATATGTTTCACTGAATTTCATAGTACATTCAGGATTTGAGTAAATCAGCATGCAGTACGTTTGTCAGAAATAAATCTTCATTGTATGCAAGCATTTTAAAAAAATGGTTGGCTTACCCATTTCTAATCAGATTACTACAGGTTTTTCCAGCAAGTGTTTATGTAAGGAATCGTTGCCTTGTGAAGTTGTTGCTTGCGGTAATAAACTTATCTAATATTACTATGTGTTTTTGAAATGGTCAAAGAAGGGGTATATCAAGGCGCAAGATAAGCAAACAGAACATTTTGGGATTGATTCAGTAGTGTTTGTATTTTAATAGATTGCAAATAGTATACCCAGAATAGAAATGTTAAAGGCACATATATTTACAATAGCTAGGTATTTCAGTGTGCAAAAGGTTTGACTGAAACCATAAAAGTACTCAGAAATCAGCTTTGAATTGAATTCACCCTATCTTTTGAGTTCCTTAGAATTTTGGACTTCTGTCTGCAAACTTCCTGAAGAGCTCTGCATAGGGCTTAATAGCTTGTGTCTCTTATCTACAGAAGTTGGTCCAATGAAAGATACTACCTCACCCACCTTGTCTCTGTTCAATCTCTTTGTGAACTTCTGTATTATTGACTGTTCGGGGTGCACTTCACGTTTGTTAATATAGGGCAGATGGGACTTGTCACAGAGTGGAAGTAGCATTGTATTTTTCCAAACATACTCTGTAGTAGTGGGATAATCTAATGGTCTGAGCAAAGGGCTGGGAGTGTTCTGATCCCAGCCCTACTCATTCCATCTGCAGTCAAACTATTTTAGATCCTTAGGAATCTTCTGCATATGTGCAAAATATGTATTACTCTTTATTACTGTTGTTGTACTTTTCATCTTCAAGATATTTTACCAACAAGTGTCACAACAGGCCTCTGAGGTTAGGTAAGGTATTATTTCCCCCATTATACAGATGGCTAAAGTGAAGCACAGAGAGGTGAAGTGACCTCCCTAGGGTCACGCAGTGAGTCAGTAGCAGAGCTGGAAATAGACCATAGAATTCTTACCTTCTGACCACTATATAGTCTAACCACTAGAAAATGCTCTTTTCCCTTGTTTTAAAAGAAGTTTGTATACAAGAGCTAGTTATTTATTTGGTGAAAGTCAGCAAGGCAGAAACCACTTTTAGTTGGTTTCTCAGAAGTGAAAACTGCATTTCAGTTGGGCTGTTTGATCCTGGGGAACTATCAAGTGTAAACTCTGTAGTTGTCGCCATGTCAGTCCCAGGATATTAGAGAGACAAGATGGGTGAGGTAATATCTTTTATTGGACCAGCTGCTGTTGGTGAGAGAGACAAGCTTTCGAGCCACACTGAGCTCTTCTTCAGGTTTGGGAAAGGTACTCCCAGCGTCACAGTTTATTGCAACAATTTGTAACCCACTAACCCCCTCTTTTTGTCCTATGACTGCAGAGGTGTTAATGGGCCGCTCTGCCTTGAATAAACCTCTCTCCTTTCCCCCATGTGATGGATTGTTGAATAGGCAATCTTCTCCTCCAGCCCTCTAGTTCCTCAGGGCATGCCTTTATGTGGCTGCCATGTCTCTGCCTTCTCTTCATTTTCTCTTAGGCCTGGTCTACACTGGGGAGGGGGCGGGGGCGATTGATCTAAGTTATGCAACTTCGGCTACGTGAATAACATAGCTGAAGTCGACGTATTAGATCGACTTACCGTGGTGTCTTCACCGCGGAGAGTCGACTGCTGCTACTCCCCCATTGACTCCACCCGCGCCTCTCGCGGCAGTGGAGTACAGGAGTCGAGGGGAGAGCGCTCGGGGATCGATTTATCGTGTCTAGACTAGACGCGATAAATCAACCCCCTGCTGGATCGATCACTGCCCACCGATCCGGCAGGTAGTGTAGACATACCCTAAATCTTCTTCTCCTTTTCTATTTAACTTCTGTCTCCTCCTCCCCACCTCCCTTAGGATTTGTTCCTCAATTTTTAAAAACTTTTTTTCATTTTTATATATTTATTTTTTCTACCCGGTAGTCAGAATGAATCAAGGATCACAAAGATTTTTCCCTATTTCTGCTACTTCCTTACTGTGCCCCCATACCCCTGAACTAGGGAGAAAGACCCCTGCAGAAGCCAGTGTTTTATATCCAGAAGGAAACTGAACCCTCCGTTGGGCAAGGATAGGAAAAGAGGAAGAACAGCCCTTCCCAAAGCCTGCCATATAGAAGAGGAGAAGGCTGTCCTCTTAGAGCACGTCTTCACTGGCAACGTGAAAGTGCTGCTGCTTTAACGTGGCTTTAACGTGGCTTGTGTAGTCACGGCCCAGCGCTCTTAAAAAAAACCACCTCCACAAGGGGCGTAGCTACTAGCATTGGGAGCGCGGCTCCCAGTGCTGGTGCACTGTTTACACTGTCACTTTACAGCGCTGAAACTTGCTGCTCTCAAGGGGGTGTTTTTTCACCCCCCTGAGCAAGAAAGTTGCAGCTCTGTAAAGTGCCAGTGTAGACAAGCCCTTAGTCAGCAGTGTCCAAACGAAAAGATCTAGCCACGGCAGGCTCCACGTCTGCTGTACTATGGGAAGGGATACAAGATCCTCGTCGGTGTGGAAAGAGGACTCTGCAATGACATTGGGTGCTAGCTGGGGCTGGAAGGAGGAAAAGGAAAGAGCGTAACAGGAAGAGAGCGAATGGTAGAGAAAGAGTGCTGGCAGAGCTGGGAATGAGAAAAAGTGAAAGTGATCGGGTGCTAGCTGGGATGGTGAATGAAAGAGGGAGGTATTGTACACCATTGTCCCCAGTGACCAGAGTAAAGTACAACAGAAGTGCATAGACACATTTGGAGAGTCTTTGTTGGCCTGAACTGCCTGCTGTGTGTGCCTCAGTTACCCACTCAATGTCTACAGTGCTGGCCTTCCCAGCAGTTACCTGACCTGCGAAATCATCTGGTAAGATAAACTGCTATTCAGAAGAATGAACAAAAATAATTATTCTGATAACGTAACTGGAAAAAACCTAATTAAGCAAGATGGTAAAAGATAAAAAATGGCTATTGGAGAGAAGGCAGATGGGGAAAACAGCAGAGAAGTAGGAGGGCTAGTGGGAAAAATGGGTCTCACATTTAGTTTTTTGCCTGGTCCCTCTGACTCCTCTAGTTTTACAGGCCACTGTCAGTATATATGAATTATTTGGACATTTTAAAATCTCTCTAGGCATGGAATAAACATACAGTACATCCATGGTTTAAATAAGCACAAACACAATTTTCCCGCTCATTACTGACCAACAGAGAGGTGTTTTTGGTTTGATTTATTTAAATATAGGAAGTTTTGTTCATATGGAACAGTTGAGGCTTACACTGTTGTCTGGAGGCATAAATAATGAGGCTTTCACACCTTTCTGTGTAAACACTTCAACTTTGTATCTCTGTATAGTCCTGTTTCTTTCCCTCTCACCCATGCCCTCAGTATTCTAACATTAGACTTTTTTCCAGTCATACTGTCAGTTCCTCTGGACTCTGGTGGTTTCTTATCAGGATATATCATCATTGAAGATGGGATCAAAAATCTTAAAAGTATTTTACTGTGTGTAATGCCGGCACATTGACTGAAATCAGTGCATTAACCACTGAATACCTGTAGGAAAACAGCACTGGTTATCTGACTAGACACCCTTCAGACAAACTTAATAATTTTTGAAATGTCACATAAGTGTTTAACCCACAGCTCCATAACACTTTCCTTCAAATTAGAAAGTATAGGAATGTTGTGTTGTATGTTGTACAATGTTATGTTGACTGAAAGTACAGGAATGTAATGTATTGATTTACTGAAGAGCTACATTTTAATACTAGAATATTTGCTATAAATTTGACTTAAAACTCGACTGAATCCTGAACCAGAAGGCATATGGCTTTGTTAAAAATACATTAATCCTTAGTTTATCTTTCTGAACAGGACTGTAAAAGGATTAAGGAATCTGGGCTGGGGCATTGTATTTAAACCACCCTTTGCTGCTAGCACAGCACTGTTGTTCTTTCTTTGACGCAGACCCAGACAAAGGCTGAGTGTAGCAAGGAAGCAGACAGCACGCTGACGCCTCCAGTCAATGCCCCAGCCTGGCTCCAGGATTTGTAAACAGAAACATCCTAGGCTCCAGTAAGGCAGACAGTGGCTCTCCTTCTGATCTGCATGCAGGAAGTGCCTGCTTGTACAAGCCCAGCTATTGCACATAAGCACATATAACTCAGTGTTTAGGTTTGGCTGAACCTTCTTACTGTGAAAATTATTGGAGAGGGAAGGGAATATGGGTTTACTGAAGTCATAGACAGCATTCCTAAGTTTTGTAACAGCAAAAAGATATTTTGAAAAAGAAAAGTAATAACCTTAAAGTTACAGAGTGCTTTCCATTTAAAAGCCTGATTTTTAGATTGCTCACATTTGCAGATGACACAAAGTTGGGATGCGTTACCAATAAGGAGGAGGACCAGAATATAATACAAGAAGATTTCTATGACCTTGAAAACTGGAGTAATAGAAATGGATGAAGTTTAATAGTGCAAAGTGAAAGGTCGTGGATTTAAGGACTAACAAGAATTTTTGCTATAAGCTGAGAACAAATCAATTGGCAACGACAGAGGTGGAAAAAAACCTGGGTGTAACTGGTTGATCACATGATGATTATGATCCACCAATGCGATGTGGCCATGAAAAAGGCTAATACAATCTTAGGATGCATCAGGCAAGATATTTCCAGTAGAGATAGGAAAGTGTTATTACCGCAATACAAGGCACTGGTGAGACCTCATCTGGAAAACTATATGCAGTTCTGGTCTCCCATGTTTAAGAAAGATGAATTCAAACTGGAACAGGTGCAGAGAAGGGCTACCTAGGATGATCAGTGGTATGGAAAACCTACCTTATGAGAGGAGACTCAAAGAGCTTGGCTTGTTTAGGCTAACCAAACAAATGCTGAGGGGAGATAAGATTGTTCTTTATAAATACATCAGAGAAAATAAACACGAGGGGGGAGAGGAGTTCTTTAAATTAAGGGCCAATGTTGGCACAGGAATAGGGTTACCATACGTCCGTTTTTTCCTGGACATGTCTGGCTTTTCGGCAATCAAACCCCCGTCCGGGGGGAATTGCCAAAAAGCCGAACATGTCCGGGAAAATGCCGGCCGGGCACTTCCCCTCCCGCGGCTGCTCTGCTCCTCCCCTGACTTTTCGGCTCTGTTTAAGAGCCGAGCTGCCCGAGCGCTATGGGCTTCGGGCAGCCCCCTTGCCTCCGGACCCCAGCCGCCGGCCGGGCACTTCCCCTCCCGGGCTCCGGTTCGCAGGGTCCGGAGGCAAGGGGGCTGCCCGAAGCCGGTAGCGCTCAGGCAGCTCAGCTCTTAAACAGAGCCGAAGAGTCAGGGGAGGAGTAGAGCCTCCGGCCGCGGCGGCTCTGCTCCTCCCCTGACTCTTCAGCTCTGTTAAAGAGCCGAGCGCTACAGGCTTTGGGCAGCCCCCATGCCTCCGGACCCTGCGCCGCCAGAGCCCGGGAGGGGAAGTGCCCGGCCGGGGGCGCAGGGTCCGGAGGCATAGGGGCTGCCCGAAGCCCAAGCGCTACCGGCTTCATGGTTTGCCGGGCAGCCTCCAGACCCTGCGCCCCCGGCTGGGCGCTTCCCCTCCCGGACTCCAGCTGCACTGGGGAAGCGCCGGCCGGGGGCGCAGGGTCTGGGGGCTGCCCGGCAAACTGTGAAGTCGGTAGCGCTCGGGCAGCCCTTTTCGCGTGGCTGGGAGTGGGAGGGAGGAGGGGGCGGGGAGGGGGCGGAGTTTGGGCTGGGGTGGGAGATGGGCGGGGCCAAGGGGCCCTCTTTTTTTATTTGTTAAATATGGTAACCCTACACAGGAATAAATGGATATAAATAGGGCATCAAGTTTAGGCTTGAAATTAGATGAAAGTTTCTAACCGTCAGAGTGAAGTTCTGGAGGGTTGAAGCCTCCCAAAGGGAGCAGTGGGGGCAAAAAAACTAACTGGTTTCGAGACTGAACTTGATAAGTTTTTTGGAGGATGGTAGGATGAGATTTCCTACAAGGGCACATGGCGCATCTGCAACTGCTAGTAGCAAATACCTCCAACAGCTGGAGATGGGACACTAGATAGGGAGGGCTCTGAGTTGCTGCAATGAATTCTTACCCAGGTGTCTGGTTGGTAGGTCTCGCTGTCATGCTCAGGGTCAAATAATCGCCATATTTGAGGTCAGGAAGGAATTTTCCTCCAGGTCAGATTGGCAGAGACCTTGGGGTTTTTTTCACCTTCCTCTGCAGCATGGGGCACAGGGTCACTTGCTGGTTTAAACTGGAGTAAATGGTGGATCTTTGTTACTTGAAATCTTTAAATCACGATTTGAGGACTTCAGTAACTCAGCCAGAGGTTATAGGTCTATTACAGGAGTGGGTGGGTGAGGGTCTGTGGCCTGCGATGTGCAGGAGGTCAGACTAGATGATCATGACGGTCCCTTCTGGCCTTAAAGTCTATGTAAATATTTTTTCTAGCAGCTGTTCTGCAGTTTCTCATATTTTCTGATCTGTGAGATATGTCCAAGAATGTTGCTCTTGTGAAATATTTAATTATTGAGTCTGTTGCAATTAAAATAGTTTTAACCTGCCTTTGTAAAGTAGTCTCACTTTCATAGTTCTGGTACATGCATTCTTTTGTGGCCCAACATTTTTACAGATGCTGAGTAAGTGACTTCCCTCAATTGAAAGCAGTTAGCTGCTCTTTGATTTAATGTCAGAAATGAAGACCAGTAGGTCCAACATCAATGTAAGGGGACATTTTATCTTTGTGAATTTTTTTCTCATTTATTAAAGAACATAATTAAGTTTTCAAATAATTTTCATTTTCATGATTGCAAACCAGATATTGTATATAGCTTATCTTCCATCAGCTAAATGCTAATCTTGAAACCAAGATAAAGTGTACTTCATTCAATTTGCTTTTGGAGGTGAGACTTTCTCTCACCTTACTTCCGTCAGTAGCCAAGAATCTATCTCTTGACTTTTTTTAAATGCAGTTTATTGTGTAGCCTACTTCAGGTTTAATTTCACATTAGCAAGGAACTTCAGATCTATCAAGACTATAATTAGAAACAGTATTTTAGTATTTGGCAGTCTTTTCACACTGTACTATTAGAAGCTAACCCACAGATGTCTCTGGACTCAGAGTAATGAAAACAGAGAGAAAAGTTGAACTGGGCTTTTAAGGACTTTGCTGAAGAAAAATGACAATTTTTACACACAAGACTTGAGTCTAGCTCAAGCCCTCCCATGCTAAACCCAGAGGCACTAGAGGAGGAGGTCTCGGTGAGGACTTCCTTGTGTAGATGTTCCCTACGTTATCTCCTGGCAGGGCGGGGGGTTGAGGAGTGGGCACAGATTTTTTTCTACACGTGTGCAAAAATGCCAAGGGCCCAAACCTCAACTATAGATTCTGGATGGAGAGATATGCATGGAGGCCCACTGGAGCCACACTACCAAAATCTTGCCGTGCTTCTTCAAGGACCTCTCTGGGGATTCTGCTAAAAAGATATTACAGTCCTAGCTGTATTATCTCTGTGCATTTGTGTGTGCTAGAGGGGTATGTGCATTGCCATCTCTCGTGATTTCATTGCAAGTCTCATGATATTTGGTGATTTTTTTCTTAAAGCCCGAGTTCCTAGAGTCTAGTGGTTACGTGGAAATCTCAGCTTTTGTTTGTTTGTTTGTTTGTTTTTAAAAACCCTACCCCAAATGGTTGTCAAGAAAAGCATGAACATGTGACCTAAGTGTACTCTAAATGCTCAGAAATCAGAAGGCAAATAAAAAATATCCCCAAATTTATTATTTAAAAATCTAATGAGTTTTTAAGGCCTGAATCATGATTTTTGCACACTTAGTGTTGGCAATACTGCTGATATGAAACACACATTTTGACATCGTGGTGTCTCTTGCCTGCCCTCTCCTCCCAGTCTGCTCACTCCATCCACTCCTCCCTCTATGAGGTCCAAAGGAGTCCTCCCACTGAGCTATGAGAGGAGATTGACCTCCATTTCACCTGGCAATGGGGACATCTGCACACACACAGACCCCCTCCATGAACAGATATCAGGGGTACCATCTGGTACTTGGAATTAAAAAACAAACAAACCCTAAATCAGATACTTTTCAACTATTTATCTATGTTATTTATAAGAGTAGAAAGTGTTCCTTATAACTTTTAAAGAACTGAAAAGTTTGTTTCTGTTTTTTAATTAAAATACCTAAGAATTCAGTAGATTACAATACACGGGTATAAAACTACACTTTAAAAAAAAAAAAGTTGGAATTTATTTACGTTATAAGTTAAAGGTATGGATAATGTACAGATAAGATTTTGTTTTCCATTGCATACAGTAATTAATTACATCACTATTATCTAGGGTTACCATATTTCAGCAAGAAAAAAAGAGGACGGGAGGAGCCCCGCCCCTGCCCCTCCCACTTCCCGCCCCCCCAGAACCCCCAACCCTCCCCCCGTTCCTTGTCCCCTGACTGCCCCCTCCTGGGACCCCTGCCCCTAACTGCCCCCCAGGACTCCACTCCCTATCTAAGCCTCCCTGCCTCTTGTCCCCTGACTGCCCCAACCCTTATCCACACCCCCACCCCCAGACAGACCCCTGGGACTCCCACGCCCCATCCAACCACTCCCCACCCCCTGACAGCCCCCCCCCCAGAACTCCCGACCCATCTAAACCCCTCTGCTCCCTGTCCCCTGACTGCTCCGATCCATCTCCCCACCCCTGCCACCTGACAGCCCCCCCCCAGAACTCCCAAACACTCCCCCCGCTCCTTGTCCCCTGACTGCCCCCTCCTGGGACCCCTGCTCCTAACTGCCCTCCAGAACCCCACCCCCTACCTAAGACTCCCTGTTCCTCGTCCCCTAACTGCCCCCTCCTAAGACCCCCCCCAACTGCCCCCCAGGACCCTACCCCCTACCTGTACCCTGACTGCCCAAAACTTTCTCCACTCCCCCCAAAAAGCCCCCCCCCCCGTTTCTTGACTGCCACCTCCAGAACCTTCCTGCCCCCTGGCCCCCTTACCCTGCTGCTCAGAACAGGGTGTTGGGCTCTGTGCAGCCGAGCCGGACACGTGGCTGAGCTCCCCAGCACAACAAAACCTGGTCCCTGGCCCTGCACAACAAAACCCGGTCCCTGGCCCTGCACAGTGCTGCCGGACTGGGCTGCAAGGGAGCTGCCGGCTCAGAATGCAGGGCGGATCCGGCTCCTCTACAGCTGCTCCGGAGTCCAGCCCGGGACTTCCCTGCAGCCCTCCCAGCCGCTCGCTCTGCTCGGCCGGGGGGGAAATCCCGGACATTGTGAGTGCTTTACAAATTCCCCCCGGACGCTATTTTTAGCACAAAAAGGAGGACATGTCCGGGTAAATCCGGACGAATGGTAACCCTACTATTATCAGATGTTCAGCTGTACAGGGATGAGGTTGAAGCAGTATTAATAACCTGCAGACTTCCCTCTATAGAACATACCATGTATTGATGGGAGGAGGGGCCAACAGTGTCAATCTACAGATTTCCGAAGATCCATTCGTTTCAGGGTAAAATGTGGTAAACCTTGCTCGTTCACTCCTTGTGCACAGAACAATGAGAAGGAAACGCAGTTGAAACTGATGGAGTTTTCTACCTCCAAATGAGGAAAATGAGTAAGGGAGAAAATGTCCCTTTGACAAGAAATAGCACGTTACAGGTCTCTTTCATCCACCAGTGATTGGCAAATTCTATAATCGCAAATATCTCAGCACTTTAAACCATCATTGCTTTTGAAAGTGTGCTGTGCTTGAAAGAGTTTTCAGTTACTTTCAACCTAAAGATTAAGGAAATGACCTCTTTATGTCTTACAGGAGAGCAGTTTTTGATACTTTTTATGAAAGATACTTCTTACAAAGGAAATTGCATTATAGTGGCATAAGTACTGGAAAATTTAAGCATGCAAGACAACTCCTCTGCCTTCCCATAGTGCTTTTTGAGGAGGAATCCTCTGGGAGTCAGGGCAGATGGCGACTCTGTTTTGTTTTGGAAAGTTTGAGTGGGAACAGTTTAATTTCTCAAACAAATTTTCAGAATTTTCTTTTTGTGGGAAATTTTGAAATCTCTAACTTTTTGTTCTGAATTACAACAAAACTTTTTTCACAATGTCATAATTTCCCGCAGAATGGAAATTCTGAGATTCAACCAGCTGTATTACAATGTAACATAAGAACGGCCCTACTGGGTCAGACCAAAGGTACATCTAGCCCAGTATCCTGTCTTCCGACAGTGGCTAGTGCCAGGTGCCCCAGAGGTAATGAACAGAACAGATAATCATCAAGTGATCCATCCCCCGTCACTCATTCCCAGCTTCTGGCAAACAGGCTAGGGACGCCCATCCTGGCTAATAGCCATTGATGGACCTATCATCCATGAATTTATCTACCGTATATACTCGTTCATAAGCCGAATTTTTTTTAGTAAAAAAGGGAAGCACCAGAGAAGGGGGTCGGCTTATGAACTGGTATAGAGAGGGAGAGGTGGGACACAGCCCCACCCTCCAACAGAGGCAGCAGAGCCAGGAGGGAAGAGGCGCAGCCAGAGTCTCTCCGCTTCTGGCCACGCTGCTCTCCCCCCAGCCTGTGAAGCAGCTGCAGCTTCGGGGCTGGCGGGCTGCAGCCGTGCCACTCGGCCCCGCCCCCAAGAGCAGGCTGTGGCCACGCCGCCCGGCCCGCCGGAGCACGCTGCTGTCATGCCGCCCGGCCCAGCCTGCTGGAACATGCTGCAGCCGCACCGCCCAGTCTGGCCCGCTGGAGCAGGCTGCGGCTGCACTGCCCAGCCTGCCAGAGCAGCTCCAGCCAGGCCAGAGACATCCTCCCCTGGCCCTCCCCAGATAAGGTGGGAAGGGATGGGATGGGGAGAGTGTGGGCGTTCTGGGCTAGGGATGGGGTCATGTGGGGGGTGGTCACGGGTTACTCCCCTGACCCCAGCTTCCCCCCCCCCCCCCAAAAAAAATTTCCCCACCAGTTGCTGTCCCGGCCCATAAGGGTAAGCAGCTGGCGCGCCGGGGCACTGTTTACTTAGGTTTACCTCCATGCCCGCGGACGCAAGGTAAACAGACCATCTCGGCCCACCAGCGGCTTATCCTGATGGCCCGGGAGCCAAAGTTTGCTGACCCCTGAATTATATGGTCGGCTTATGAACGGGTCATAACATTTTTCCATTTTTACTTATCCATCTTGTGGGGGGGTCGGCTTATAAATGAACTGGCTTATGATGGAGTATATACAGTAGTTGTTTTTTGAACCCTGTTATGGTCTTGGCCTTCACAACATCCTCTGACAAAGAGTTCCACAGGTTGACTGTGCGTTGTGTGAAGAAATACTTCCTTTTATTTGTTTTAAACCTGCTGCCTATTAATTTCATTTGGTGACCCCAGTTCTTGTGTTATGAGAAGTAGTAAACAACACTTCCTTATCTATTTTCTCTACACCAGTCATGATTTTATAGACCTCAATCATATCTCCCCTCAGTCATCTCTTTTCCAAGCTGAAAAGTCCCAATCTTATTAATCTCTTCTCATACGGAAGCCATTCCATACCCCTAATCATTTTTGTTGCCCTTTTCTGAATCTTTTCCAATTCCAATATATCTTTTGTGAGATGGGGCGACCACATCTGGACACAGTATTCAGGATGTGGGCATATCATGGATTTATATAGAGGCAACATGATATTTTCTGTCCTATTATCTATCCCTTTCTTAATTATTCCCAGCGTTCTGTTTGCTTTTTTGACTGCTGCTGCACATTGAGTGGATGTTTTCAGAGAACTATCCATAATGACCCCAAGATCTCTCTCTTAAGTGGTAACAACTAATTTAGACCCCATCATTTTATATGTATAGTTGGGATTATGTTTTCCAGTGTGCATTACTGTGCATTTATCAACATTAAATTTCATCTGCCATTTTGTTGCCCAGTCTCCCAGTTTTGAGAGATCCTTTTGTAGCTCTTCACAGTCTGCCTGGGTCTTAACTGTCTTTAGTAATTTTATATCATCTACAAATTTTGCCAACTCACTGTTTACCCCTTTTTCCACATCATTTATGAATATGTTGAATAGGACTGGTCCCAGAACAGACCCCTGGGGGACACCACTATTTACCTCTCTCCATTCTGAAAACTGATTTAATTTCACATTTGAGTTCCTTCAGAACCAGTGAATACCATCTGGTCCTGGTGACTTATTGCTGTTTAATTTATCAATTTATTCCAAAACCTCCTCTAATGATACCTTAATCTGGGACAGTTCCTCAGATCTGTCACCTAAAAAGAGTGGCTCAGGTTTGGGAATCTCCCCCACATCTTCAGCCGTGAAGACTGATGCAAAGAATCATTTAGTTTCTCCGAAATGACCTTATCGTCCTTGAGTGCTCCTTTAGCATCTTGATCGTCCAATGGCTCCACTGGTTGTTTAACAGGTTTCCTGTTTCTGATGTACTTAAAAAATAATTTGCTATTACTTTTTGAGTCTTTGGCTAACTGTTCCTCAAATTCTTTTTTGGCCTTCCTAATTGTATTTTTACACTTCATTTGCCAGAGTTTATGCTCCTTTCTATTTTCCTCACTAGGATTTAACTTCCACTTTTTAAAGGATGCCTTTTTGCCTCTCACTACTTCTGTTACTTCATTGTTTAGCCACGGTGGCTCTTTTTCGGTTTTCTTACTATGTTTTTTAATTTGAGGTATACATTTAAGTTAAGCCTCTATTATGGTGTCTTTAAAAAGTTTCCACGCAGCTTGCAGAGATTTCACTTTTGGCACTGTACCCTTTAATTTCTGTTTAACCAACTTCCTCATTTTTGTATAGTTCCCATTTCTGAAATTAAATGCTACAGAGTTGGGCCACTGTGGTGTTTTTTCTGCCAATGGGAGCTGCGGAGTCGACGCTAGGGGTGGGGGCAGCGCACGGAGACCCCCTCCCCAGGAGCCACAGGAACGTGCAGGCTGCTCCCGGGAGCAGTGCAGAGCAAGGGAAGGCAGGAAACCTGCCTTAGCCCCTGCTGCAGTGGCGGCAGCCGGGGGCCCCTGGGCCCTTTTAAATCGCCCAGGCCCCTGGGGAATTGCGCCCTTTGGCCCCCCTGTTGCAGGTGCTGGGGGCCCCGCAGAGTTCCCAGCCGCCACAGGCAGTAGGGCCACAGCTCCTGGCCTCCGCAGACAGCGGAGGCCCCTGCAGCTGGAGCTCTGAGCTGCCCCTCCCCCGCAGCTCCTGGCCAACACAGGCGGTGGGGCTCCCTGCAGCTCCCGGCCACCACAGGTGGTGGGGCCACAGCTCCTGGCTGCATCGGGGCCCCCCGCAGCTCCCAGCAGCCGTGGAGCTCCAAGCCCCCACAGGTGGTGGGGTACCCAGAGCTTGGAGCAGCCCCCGCAGCTGCCCAACCTCTGCAAGCGGTGTGGGACCCCACAGCTGGGCTCCCCATTTTGTTAGGGATATTTTTAGTAAAAGTCAGGGACAGGTTACGAGCTTCCATGAATTTGTCCCTGACTTTTACTAAAAATATCTGACAAAATCTTAACCTTACTCATCATTTATATGCTACACATAAGGCTAATATTATTCTGGGATGCATTAACAGGAGTGTTATATACAAGACACAGGAGGTAATTGTTCCACTCTACTCCGCACTGGTGAGGACTCAGCTGGAGTACTGTATCCAGTTTGGGCTCCACACTTCAAGAAAGATGTGGACAAATTGAGGAGAGTCCAGAGGAGAGCAACAAAAATGATAAAAGGTTTAGAAAACCTGACCGCTTAGATAAGGTTAAAAAAACTGGGCAAGTTTAGTCTTGAGAAAAGAAGACTGGGAGTAGCACCTGATAAGTCTTCAGTTGGTTAAGGGCAGTTTATAAAGAGCACAGTGATCAATTGATCTCCATGTCCACTGAAGATAGAATTAGAAGCAATGGGCTTAATTTGTAGTAAGGAAGATTTAGGTTAAATATTAGGGGGGGGGGAGGACTTTCTAACTGTAAGGATAGTTAAGTACTGGAATAGATTACCAAGGGAGATTGTGGGATCCCCATCACTAGAGGATTTTAAGAACAGTTAGACAAACACCTGTCCAGAATGGTCTAATTATACTTGGCCCTGCCTTGGTGCAGGGGAATGGACTAGTTGATCTCTTGAGGTCCCTTCAAGCTCTACATTTCTATGATTCTATGCTTGCTGAATTTATTCTTTTTTTATGTTTATATTTTAGTGTGGTTTCCTGAGGGGTCAAGTGGATCAAAATAGTTTCAAATATTTTAGAGTATAAATAATAAATGTTTTAACTGCCATTTTTAGTGAGGAGACTGATACTGGGAATTAGATCATACAGACCATTTTGTGATAAACCAATCAGTGTGAGATTAAAATTTAGAATGACAGCTGAAATACTTGAGCTCTTGGAAACGGTTGATAATATTATGTATCTGTTCAGAGAGCTGGAAGCCACGCACTGTGTTATAAAAGCCCTGCAAGGCCACTGTGAAAGGAAATAATTTTAGAAGCAGCTAGAATTAATTATACTTGCAAGGTCCTTTTTGCCTACTTAGAAAAGCTACATCTTTGCAGCATTGTGTTCAGTTCTCTGCAGCTGAAGGCCACATTGCGCATGTATTCTGTAGTTCTGTTTTGTATTAAGTTCATGCTTTGAACTTCAGGATCTTCTCTATATTTGTGTGATCTCATCTCCAGTGTCATTCAGATTCCTTACTTAAAATCATCAAAACAAAAAACCCTGCAATAACAGTTTCAAAATGAATATTTTAAACCTGTCACAACAGAGAAACTTTATTGAGAGCTTTAAGACCCTGATCCTTCAAAGCAATCTGCCTGGGCAGGACCTTAGGACCACGTGAAGTCCCATGTACTTTGATAGGAGTCCACATAGGTTGTAAAGGTCTGCCTACATGCAATATTTTGAAGAATCAGGCCTCAGGCTGCACTGTTAAGAATTCAGAAGTGAATACAGCAAAATTAAGGTCCAAGACTGTCATTTTGTTCTGTGGCTAGCACAATGAAGTCCTGGTCCATGATTAGGGCTCCTTGGTGCTATAGGAATACAAATAATAATAAGGCCCCATGTACTCTGACGCAAGGTGGACCTGTATTCTGCAGCAAAGCCACTTTCGTTTCTGCAACACTCTGGTGCATGAGACTAGAAATTCTGTGGAAGCTTTGTGCAAATTTTAAGATGGATTTTTTTGTTTATTTAAATGTTAAAATGAATATTATCACTACCGTATCCTTTGTGTTACTTACTATGTCTTGATTATGAAAAATTTACATGTATGTTTAACTTTATATGTTTTGAGTAATCCTGGTTAAATTAGCGGGGTTACCCACTGCACAGAGTTAAAAGTGTGACTCTGTATGGCAGGGGTAGGCAACCTTCAGCATGTGGCCCATCAGGGTAATCCGCTGGCGGGCCGCGAGACATTTTGTTTACGTTCACCGTCTGGAGGCACGGCCCCCCACAGCTCCCAGGCCACGGTTCGCCGTTCCTGGCCAGTGGGAGATGCGGGAAGCAGTGGGCTGCAGTGCTAGCCGCCGCTTCCCGCAGCTCCCATCCTCCGGGAACGGGGTGAACCGTGGCCGCTGGGACCTGCGGGGGGCCGTGCCTCCGGACAGTCAACGTAAACAAAATGTCTCGCGGCCCGCCAGCGGATTACCCTGATGGGCCGCGTGCCGACGGTTGCTGACCCCTGCTGTATAGGATCATGGCCGTAGTAAATTTAGTGTTTCATGTTTGACGTTAGCAGCTCATTGAGCAGAACACCTCTTCTTGAACAATTGTTAGGTTGTCTGAAGAATTAGGAAGACAACATTGTCCTGTTTGTACATTTCTTCTAATTAGTTCACATTTTACTGTTTTCCTTGCATATTTAAAGGTTGGAAACTTCATTAGTGTTTTAAATGAGAGCTTACATTTGGAGTACAATTATATGGCAAGAGTTAATTTCACTAAATATTACAGACAAAAGATCATGGACTACAGAGGCCCCTGGTTAAGGTTGCACATACAACCTTACGTGAACTCCTGCCCCCTTGTGTTTATTCATTACAATACAGTCTTTATTTAAATAATCACAAACTATTTCTCAAGTAATGCATTATCATAAAGTGTTTATCTACAACATACATACATATATGTAGTATCTTCTAGCACTGTCTCATGTTCTTTGTATGCCAGAAAAACATAATCAGTTAATCATTTACTGTATAAAGTACAAAGCAGACCATATATGCACAAGAGCACTTGAGCTTTAATGGGCAACATAGAGGACTAGTGGAAAGTTGTTTAATGTATATAAAAATATGCATTACAATACAGTCTTTAATTATTTGATCACATATTACTTCTGAAATAGAATGATATGATATATATAATACAGATCTGCACAACTATTCTACATTGTCTACTTGTTTATATATATTACATACAAAGAGCTACGTTAAGCGAATATTATGATTGCAAAGTCAAGCACTCAAAGGTAACGAAACACCATTTTTAAGGTTGCCTATTTAGCCTTAATTGGGCCCCTTCTGTGTATGCATTGATAGTCTTTAATTACATGATCACATAATATTTTTTCTATAGGACCCTTGCCTCGTTCAATGTACAGAATGGATGGTGCTCACTAAATGAACAGCCATTTAGTGTTCCATTTTATCCTCGTCATTCAAAGTTCTACCCCAGGCCTTATTTACTGCATATTATTCACATCCTGTTCTAAATACAGAATTACTCACTTCCTCATAGTTTTTTTTTGTAATGTTTCGTGTTTGTGTGTGTGTGTGTGTGTGTGTGTGAGAGAGAGAGAGTTTATGTGACTGTGTGTTGGGGGACTGTGACTTGTGAGAGGCAGAATCTCTGTGGGTGTGAGAACTGATCTGTGTGAGAGAGAGACTGTGTGTCTGTGTGTGTGTGTGTGTGTGTGTGTGTGTGTGTGTGTGTGTGTGTGTGTGTGTGTGTGTTAGCTAGATAAAATTAGGGAAGTGCACTTTAAGTTCCTCCCTTCCTCCCTCCCCTGCTCGGCCCGGCTCTTCCCTACCCACCACCCACCTGACTCACGTGGAAGTTTCACTCCTCCTGTCCTTGCCCTGGCCCGTCCCCTGCCAGAGACCTAGCGGCTCAGGCAGGGTCCAGGGAGGGACTCTGCTCTGGGTGTCGGTGGGCCGGGCCGCTCTGGGCTTCCTGGGGCTAGGGCCCTCAGCCAGCCGGCTGAGGAGCGAGTGAGGGAGGGGGTGGGGTTGAGGTTGGGGAGAAGCCCACTGGCCCAGCGCAGGCGAGGAGCCGGAGAAGAGAGGATTCCAGCCGCAACCAGCGAGGGAAATGGTGCCCCAAATTTTGGGTGCTCTACACAGCCGAGTATGCTGTGTATACCTAAGGACGGCCCTGACTGAAGGTTTTATAGGGCTTTGCAAACAGTGGTGTATACACACTCTAAATATCATTTCCAAGGCCAACAGCCATTAAGGTCCCTGTGACATCTTGTTTGCTGGATTTTCCAGTGCCTAGGGCTGCCCCATTCAGAGTTTATCATAAACTTCCAGTATTTCCTTTCTTTGTGCCAGTCAAGATCCTAGCTGGGTCATGGGTCTGGTGTGGAAGGGAGTCCCTGGGGGTGAGGTGGTAGGAGAGCGAGCCCTCCCCATACCCAGCACTGGTGGCTCCTGTTCCATGGGGATGGGCCTGGGTCTGGATGTTGTGATCTCATGTGCGAGGTCACAGCAACACAGAGAGTCAGCTGGGCCAGGTTTTAGTGAGTGGCAGGCCAAATGTGAGTAGCACTGTAACCCCACGTGCCACGTTGCAGTGCCACGTTGCAGTGTCACTGACTCAAGTCTGACCCAGCAGCACTGTTGATACACAGGATATGGTAGCCCAAGGCCTGGTCTATTAGTGGAAGAATAGCAAAATTCCACCTCAGGATAGAGAAAATCATGAGGCTTGACATCTGAGTGGGTGCACTTAGAGAGACCAGGAATCAATTCAGGGCTTTGGGAGATACCATCAACCTTTGAGTCTAACTTGTTTTAATTTCAGCTGCTGATTGCTTTCCTAGATTTCATGCTGCAATGTATTTCTGAAGGATTATTATTCATTAAAGAAAACTAAGGATTTTAATTATATTAAGATGTCTTGATTTCAGATATAGTCCTTGTACAATTTATGGGTTTCAAAACCTAGAGAAATGAGGGATGAGAGGAAAACAAGTGAGTTAAAAGTAGAAATCATATGAGGATAGAGGAACCTTCTGGTGAATGTATATGCCAAGTTCATTAAATCAACATAACCGAATGACCCTTTTAGAAAAAGTCCTGAACATTACACTACTATAGCATTTTCTAGTAATATAATGGACTTGTTACAGCTTTTGTCATTCATAACATTGGCCCAGCCCTCCAATTTGTATTTTTAACAGTCAGCCTTGTGTGGTTGTTCTGTACGTTGCCATATGGAAGACAGTGATTCAGCTTCCAGTTTTGGTGTCTCACTCACCATACAGGCAAGAAAGGCCCTGGTGATGCTGCAGAGGTAATGTTCTCAGCCATGTTTAGCTAGTCAACTGTTCTCTCCTCCTTAAATTTTAAAGATAAAAATAAATTAGGGACATATAGTGTAATCCATACAGCATGATTTGTTTCTCATTTCTGTTACTTTGTCTGTTGTATGGTTCTGAATCTTTCTAATGTACATTAAAAAAAAAATGACATATACTCTTTCTCCTTTCTTTCAGATTCATCTAATTCTTTTCACCGAGATGAGACTATTGTTATTGCCTTGGCCTCAGTCTCTGTATTAGCTGTTTTGATTGCTGCTATATTCTTTGGATATAGGATGCTTGCAGGTAGAATTTGATGAGCTTTTCTTTTTTCATATTATTCTTTTAACTGTTCTTCACAGTTATAATTCCCTTACCTCCCTCTATTCCCACCCCTTTAAATATATTTCTTAATGGCCCATAGAAATTTATAAGGACTCCTACATGTTTTCAATCTGGGTTCTATTTTTCTTCCATGAATCCTCTGCTTAACAAATAGCTGGAGTGGAGCCATCAGTCTTCTCTAAGGCCAGCACCAGTGGGATTCTGTGTCACGCACAAAAGAATAGTTGTGTAGCAAGTAGCCATCACCTTCCCTACCACCTACGCTTCCCATCTTAGTTTTACTAGCTCGGGGGAGAAGGGTTTGCAGTGTTACTCCTGGCTTGGCATGTCCTTCACCGTAACAGCCACTGTTGCCGTCAAGTCCCAGAATAGTTCTGTAACCATTCTCAAATGTATTTTTGCATAAAATCTTAACTATCAGAACTTGGTTCCTGTATCTGCAGGGGACCGTAAGCAAGGTCTACACAGTATGAACATGATGGAGGCAGCAGCATCAGAGCCTTCACTAGACCTGGATAATCTAAAATTGCTAGAGGTAAGTATGCCACTCAGAATTTCTGCATCATTATTTACTCTTCATTGTTTGCTCCACCTGTGATCAAATTACCTGCCAGATATTGTTGTAATATTTAAGAAACAGATATATATATAATAAATGTGCTATATTTTCCCATTTTTGTATTGTCCTGGTTACATTTTTTGTGAACTGTGGTAAAAAACATAAACAAAATCACTAAACAAATAGAGGTTACCTCAGAAATACCAGAAGCCAAAGACATTATTTTACCTTCTCTCTTTACTCACCAGTATCATTGATATTAGTCAGAATGGGCTCTTCTTTTAGAAGAGCATTAACTACTGAAGAGCAGTAAGGGGTACTTGCCCATATTGTATTTCAATGTCACATCAAAAATGCTTTTTCTATTTGACATTGATAACCATGTTAAAAAATATTTAGAAATACAATATCTTATAGTAATAGTCTGAAACATTGTAGTAACATTACTGGAAGTATAGAATTTACTGTGGATTGCAGTAGTATATTTCAATAATAGTGGGGTGCTGCATGTTTTCTCAATTTCCTTCATGTCAAATAGTCTGCACAGTGAGGTGTTCCCCATGTCAATGGCAACTGGAGGCAGTCCAGAACTTTTCTCTGGGCCTGGGCGTAGGAATCGGAATAACTCTCCAAAATTCTCTGTCTCTGGGTGGCACAAACAGCTGGCTCCCAGGTCTCCCTTTGTATCAGAACTTTCAGAGGATGTATAAAAGATTAACAAAGTGTCTCTGTGTCTTCATTGACTTAGAGGTTTTTCCACCTCAAAACTGTCCAACTTAAAAAAATTGGGCACTGAGGAGGGTTTGAAGGACAGCATCGCTGCTCCTCTTCCCCATGTCCCAGAAATGGCAGAGAGTGACAGCAGGCCACAGGAACTCAGCATCCATGTCCCTGCTGAGACACTGCAGTTGGCTGCAGGGAAGTCTGGCTTCTGATGGCATGTAGGCAAGGTCATCTCTAAGAAAGCTGAGCAGGCCACAGTGAAACCAGCTCCAAGTTGGAGTTTGGGCAAGGTCTGTGCCAAGAGAGTTGAGCTGACTTTATGGAAGCTTCCTTCACTAAGACCAGGTCAGAGTCAGTGACATGTTTTCAAGTCCCCATGGCTTCTCCCTTAGTCATGGGACTCCTGTTCGTACAGTTTGCAGAGCAAACAGGAAGGTTTCACTGGAGTCTCCTGAATCTCTTGGGAAGGCAAGGTTGGTGGGAACCAGGAGGGAAGAAATTCCTGCTCTGAGCCATCATGTAGGCAACGTCAGTGCTGAGGTGGTTGAGAAGGCTGCAAAGCATCCCCCCTTCCCATAAGTTGTTTTACCTGCAAGGCTTCAGCTGTCATGAAAAGTGCCTTCTTCTGGGAGTGGACCATATCAGAAAATGAGTGCTTGAGATAATGAGGGAAGGAAATTCGATAGAACTCACTCATTGTCCCAGGAAGAAGTTTATCCTTTCCCCAAAAAATAATAAACCAACACTATCAACAAGACACTTCATAGCATTAGAAGATGAAGGATGGGATTAGGAACTTTGCTGTGAGTTTTTTCTCAGATCTGTATGCCACAGAGCCTGTATGTCCATCTGAGACTTGGCGGCTCCTTTAGGATCTTCTTAGGATCTCAGCACTGGATGTGGACTAACTTGAACAGGATCTGACACTCTCAGAATTGGCTTCTGCCCTAAATGACTTCGCTCTAAGGCAGGCACAAGGTATTGATGATTTGCCTATTGAGTTTTATAAGGCCTCTTGGACCCTTCTTGGGCCTGACTTGCTTCAGGTTTTTCAGGGGGGCATCAGAGAGAACATCCACTCAGTTGTCATCGAGTGGTTCTTCCTGTTGCCTAGGAATGGGGACCTGTGTCCCCGCTTTGTCCTGAATATAACCTTTTTTCAAATGCCTTGGCAAATAGACTGAACATGACTGGTTTAGTCATGCACCCTGCTCAGACCTATTGCATTCCCACAGGTCCATTTTTGATAACCTTTTCCTAATGTGGGAGGTAATTTCAGCCTCAAAAATCTTTGATTTGCATATTGGGTTGATTTTCCTTGACCAAGAAAAGGCTTTTGATCATGTAGATCATAGATATTTGTTTCGCATCCTTTGTGCTTTTAGTTTTGAGCCCAGGTTTGTCCTCTGCATTCAGTTGCTGTAGTGTATAATGAGATATAGTCTTCTTCTTAAGATGAATAGTGTTTTGAGTACCCCTTTTCCAGTCTGTAGGGCAGTAGTGGGCAACCCGCGGCTCGCACGCAGCCTGTCAGGGTAATCCGCTGACGGGCCGTGAGACAGTTTGTTTACATTGACCGTCCCCAGGCACAGCTGCCCGCAGCTCCCAGTGGCCGCAGTTCACCGTTTCTGGCCAATGGGAGCTGCAGGAAGCAGCGTGGGCTGAAGGGACATGCTGGCTGCCACTTTCCACGGCTCCCATTGGCCGCGAACGGCGAACAGGGAGCTGCGGGAGGCTGTGCCTGCGGATGGTCAATGTAAACACTGTCTCGCGGCCCGCCAGCAGATTACCCTGACGGGCTGCGTGCTGGCCGCAGGTTGCCCACCACTGCTGTAGGGGAATCAGACGGGGTTGTTCCCTGTCTGAGATATTGTATGCTCTTTCTATCAAGCCTCTGTTCTGGTGTTGCGAAAGCACCTTTCTGGCCTTTCTCTCCCTGTTTGAGCTTGTACCCCAGCGAGTCTCCACGTAAATGATGTGACTCTGTTTATTACTCATGATTGTGATGTTCAGGTTTTGACTGAATGTCAGCACTCTTTTGATCAGGCTTCATCAGCTCTCATAAATTGAGAGAAGAGTGACTCACTCCTGCTGGGGCTTGGGTGATCTCTTGTCCCCCAACTTTGCTAGGGGGCTATTGTGGAGCCGAACTGGTTTAAGGCACTGGGAATTATGCTGGAACCGGGTTATATTTTGAGTCAGAACTGGGAGGGAGTTATGGAAAAGTGGAGGTTGCAAAGGTGGAAGTTAGATTTTCTTGACTTTCCTCAATAGATTATAACAGTTTTAAATCAGGGCAAATATAGAACCTAAACAAGCTGAAAGTATATATGTCTTTAAGGGTGATATGCAAACCACTAAAAGCAAGGAGAGGTTGAGACAGCATCCTTAGGGTTACCATATTTCAGCAAGCAAAAAAGAGGACGGGAGGAGCCCCGCCCTAGCCCCGCCCCCGTCCTGGCCCCGCCCCCGTCCTGCCCTAGCCCCGCCCCCACCCTGCCCCTCCCACTTCCCGCCCCCCCAGAACCCCCAACCCTCCCCCCGTTCCTTGTCCCCTGACTGCCCCCTCCTGGGACCCCTGTCCCTAACTGCCCCCCAGGACTCCACTCCCTATCTAAGCCTCCCTGCCTCTTGTCCCCTGACTGCCCCAACCCTTATCCACACCCCCACCCCCAGACAGACCCCTGGGACTCCCAAGCCCCATCCAACCACTCTCCACCCCCTGACAGCCCCCCCCCAGAACTCCCAACCCATCTAAACCCCTCTGCTCCCTGTCCCCTGACTGCTCTGATCCCTCTCCCCACTCCTGCCCCCTGACAGCCCCCCCCAGAACTCCCAACCCATCTAAACCCCTCTGCTCCCTGTCCCCTGACTGCTCCGATCCCTCTCCCCACCCCTGCCCCCTGACAGCCCCCCCCAGAACTCCCAACCCATCTAAACCCCTCTGCTCCCTGTCCCCTGACTGCTCCGATCCCTCTCCCCACCCCTGCCCCCTGACAGCCCCCCCCCAGAACTCCCAACCCATCTAAACCCCTCTGCTCCCTGTCCCCTGACTGCTCTGATCCCTCTCCCCACTCCTGCCCCCTGACAGCTCCCCCCCAGAACTCCCAGCCCCCCACTCCGCTCCTTGTCCCCTGACTGCCCCCTCCTGGGACCCCCTGCTCCTAACTGCCCTCCAGAACCCCACCCCCTACCTAAGACTCCTTGTTCCTTGTCCCCTAACTGCCCCCTCCTAAGACCCCCCCCAACTGCCCCCCAGGACTGTATCCTGACTGCCCAAAACTTTCTCCACTCCCCCCCAAAAAGCCCCCCCCCGTTTCTTGACTGCCCCCTCCAGAACCTCCCTGCCCCTTCGCCTGCCCCCCCTTACCCTGCTGCTCAGAACAGGGTGTTGGGCTCTGTGCGAGCGGAGCCGGACACCAAAACCCGGTCCCTGGCCCTGCACAACAAAACCCGGTCCCTGGCCCTGCACAGTGCTGCCGGACCGGGTTGCAGGGGAGAGCTGCCCCTGGCTCAGAATGCAGGGCGGATCCGGCTCCTCTACAGCTGCTCCTGAGTCCAGCCCGGGACTTCCCTGCAGCCCTCCCAGCCGCTCGCTCTGCCGGGGGAGGGGGGAAATCCCGGACATTGTGAGTGCTTTACAAATTCCCCCCGGACGCTATTTTTAGCACGAAAAGGAGGACATGTCCGGGTAAATCCGGACGAATGGTAACCCTAAGCATCCTTAACTCATTGCTTTTGTTCTTTGGGTTTGCAATACATACAACAAGTAAGATTACCTAGTGCTCATAAACTCGCTAAAGGAGTATACATACTACAGTTAACTGTGACCAATGAGGTTGATTGGTCATGCATGAGCTAAAAAAAACATTTACTTTACAAAATATTAGATGGTAAGAAAATTAGTTAGCAGTGCAGGAAATATGGGTTTTATCTGTGCTGTGTTTTTAAAAAAATATGCTGAATAAATGAGTTTATTCCATTTCTCTATGCTCCAAACGTATAAATTACGTCTAGTTTTGCCTATGGTTGCACTGGAATGTCGTATAGACTTTTGGACAATGTTGCATTATGGTTGTACAGTACAATATATTGACTACAGTGTGTCAGTGTGGTTGTGCAGTAGTGACATTTTCGTGATGCATTGCAGTGTAGGATCTGCAGCTCCTTCAGGATCTTCTATACAAAAACAGATTGTCTTGCAGCCACCATTTTTTATTTGTTCCTTTTGAATGTCTGTGTCCCAACGGCTGCTTTAAAAACTCTATTTGGGATTTAAAAAACAATTTCAAACATAGAAATGTTTTAAATTGCTTAGTTTTGAAACAAAATTTTAAATAAAATTTTTAAAGTATTCTACCCTAAAAGGTGAATATTTATTTTTAGTAGTACCCTGTAATTATTGTGTCTCGCTAATTTCATATCAAGATTGTTCAATTTAGAAATAAAAAGATAGGTTTTTTTTAACTGCTAGATGCAAACTCTCCTTGGACTCTGACAGCCAGACTTGCTTCTTTTCTTCTCATGCATCTTAATAAATATATTGCAATGCTAATGATGCCCTCAATTACACCTGTGCAACTCTCGCTGAAGGCTTATGAGACTGCACAAGTGTAACTGATAGCATCATTTGAAGATAATGGGATGTCTGGATGTAACTGAGTGCATAATTGGTGCTGCAACATTATCATCACAGGTGGTGATGTGGGAAAAGGAAGGAACCCGGCTTGACTCAGGCTGACTTTGCAGCTGGTATTTGGAAATGGATCATTTTATTTTTAATTTCCAAACTTTTAGCAAGCTGTCTGCGAAAATAAGTGAGACACAATAAACATGGAATTCTACAATGCCATTTTTACAATGTAACTACTCAAAGTAGAACCACAGTTGTAAATTGTGACGCTGTGCTGTGGTTCTTGGAACCATGAGCCACCGTATTACCCCTTAACCTCAGCAAGTGAGAGCTTTGCTGCTGCTAAGCTATGTGTTAGCTCCCTGACACACCAGCAAACTCTTTTCAGGACTTGGCCAATCCAAACCTTGCTTAGCGGTTATAATCAGTTCCTGAGGTCCCAGAGACATCTTTTCTCCAGTGCACAGCCCTTCTGACTGTAGGACCTACAAAATCTTACGTTCACTGCCCCCTTTAAAGACACAGAACACAGCATCTTATTAACTTGACTAGAGGGTTAACCCACCCTTCCCTTCCATCAGAGCACTGACTTGGTTTATGGTAAAAGTAAAACCAGTTTATTAACAAAAGGACATATGTTTAAGTGATACCAAGTATAAGGAATAAGGATAGAAATGGTTACAAACAAAAGTAAAAAGACGCTTCTAAGACTAAAACTCAACTTCAGACTAGTCTTTTGTTTAAAGAAGTTTTTCTCACCACAGTCATTCTTCCAGCATGGCTAACCTGTTCTTTAGCCAGAGCTCAAAGCACTTAGTTTCTTTGACTCCTCAGATGAAGGATGATTTAGGGGTTCGCTCTCCCCTCTTTATAGTCCAGTCAACCTTTGAAATGCATTTTTCTGAAGAGTATCCCCTAATAAGGTTCCTTTCCCCTGCTGGATGTAAAAGTCACGCTGTCTGGTGTAGATGCTATGCTGGCTTCTTCCCCATTTATGATTGTTTTTACAATGCAAATGATCTTCCTGCAATCTCCGATACCCATTATCTTTTGGCCGTACCTGGCTTGAATAACATGGAAGACACACTCAAGCAGGCAGACCCACATTTCTTTGGCTAGAAAAAAATCTGTTTTACCTGCATGGTTGGTTTACAGACTATGTGTAATTTTATATATAGTGTTAATGTGTACATTTCACAATGATATTAATCACCAGTGTGTCACCTGTTCGCATCCAATACCTTACATGACACCTTTTAGATACAGATTATGACAACAGTGAGTTGGGGTACTGGGCTGGTCAAGCCAGCTGAAACTCCGTGCTAGATACCAGAGAGTCCCTTGCCTTCTGGGTTTGGGACACTTTTAGGGTCACAGAAATGCAGCTGTAGGATCTGTCTTCTCTGAGAACCAAATTCAATACAGTGTTCAAAACTTCATAGTTTACTTGGAACCCTGCTCTTTCCCTCATGGGGCAGTAACAGTTTTAAAAACAAACTTTTTAAACTGGAGTCAGAGGTCTGTATTCCAAAAATGTGTGCACACATGTATATTTCTTTGCCTGTACATAATGAGTAATTCCTTGTGGAAGTATAGCTATGCCATTATCAAATTTTAGCATGTGTATACATTTATTTCATGCAAATCTGAACCTCGGTTTTATGAAAATGTATTTCTTGAATGCTGACACTCTATTTGGTAATACATGTTGAGTATATGATAATGAAATTTAAAATGTGGCCTATAGCTATACATATCCATTCTATTTTGCAGTGTGAAAACCTTTCTTGATCATTACTTATTTAATCAATGTAATGACTACTTTTAACTTTTTACAGCTGATCGGCCGGGGGCGATATGGAGCAGTGTATAAAGGTTCCCTAGATGAGCGTCCAGTGGCTGCAAAAGTATTTTCCTTTGCTAACCGCCAGAACTTTATCAATGAGAGGAACATTTATAGAGTCCCACTGATGGAGCATGACAATATTGCCCACTTCATTGTGGGAGATGAGCGATTCACTGCAGATGGACGTATTGAATATTTGTTGGTGATGGAATATTATCCCAATGTAAGTACTTCATAGAAAATAAATTGGTTTGTTTATACCTAAGAATAGTAAAATAGAGAGGATGTAGTACTGTCCACACTGGTGCTTAGGTCGGTATAACTTACGTTGCTCAGGAGGGGTCTTATTCACACCCCTGAGCAGTGTAAGTTATACTGAAATAAGTGATAGCGTAGACCCAGCCTAAGGGATTAAGGGGTGAGTAGCTAGCTACCCGCTCAGCTGTGGCCAATTGGTTGATCAGCAACAGTTGACATGAGAAACTGCAGCCCGGGCAGAAGGGGGTTGCTGCCAGAGAGGCTGAGAACCACTTTGCACCAGCAGCAGACTGGCAGAAAGCTATTCAAGGAACAGGATTAGAAGCCCCTGAGGACTGATATGAGACTGCTGGGGAGGGCACAGAGGCCCTAAGCAGGTATCACTTCTGCTATACTCTCTGAGTTGGAGCCGATAGGAATATGACATAAGGATTTGAGAATAGCTGGAGTTGAACTTGGAGGCTAGAAGAGCAAAGTCATAAAGGACCAGTGTACGTCAAAGGGGCCTGAGGCCAGGCGAGAAATACTGAATCACCTCACCTTAATTCTCCCACAGCAAATAAACTGAGTTCTATGCAACTTATGGTGTGTGTGTTATAGGGGGTGGGAGGTGAAGAGTAATCTTTCACATGAGATCTTAAAAACTAAGGATGAGTCTGGTTGCTCCATGTGGACATTAATGACCCCATGGTATATTTGTTTAAAAAAGATAGGCAGGAAGTGAGACTGATGGGAATAATTTTCTTCATACCCTTCGCCAAAATGTTGTGTAGTATGCTTTGTTCTGGTTGATTTGCTGACCTCATACCAGAACTGGCTGAATTTCATCATTGGGGCTGTGTGCATACATCATAACTAATATTACATATATTGATGCTGAAATAATTATTATAAAATAATTGAAGTGTATGTGAAATATATATAACAAACACAAGCTTTAAGTTTTATTTCAGAATTATTTATTTGGTTCTTGTTGGTTTTAATATATAAAATAGTTAATATATGCAGGTAATCGGATAACTTTTAAAAATGAGATTTGTCCTTGTGTAACTGAGCTACTAATATGATATTCTCTACTATCCAGAAGGATGAGGATGTGGGATGAGTCTTTGGGGTGAAAATGGGTGGGGAGCATCAGTGTTCAAACAGGAATGGAATATCCAAGGGCAACTATTTTAATCAATAGTAATAATTTATTTCTTATATATAAATGCTTTCCATCCAAGATATTTTAAGCTACTATATATATATACATACAGACAGACTTTAAGTGAGAATTAAAAATGAATACAATAATATAAAATATTTTAAAAGCCAAACAATGTGGCATAACTTATAAAGGAGACAGTGTCCTAGGTGCCAGTGATTAAAATTGAATGCTATAAAGAATGTCTTAGTTAACAGTGATTAAAACTGAAAATGCCTCTGAAAAAGCAGTTGCAGTGATCGATGTGTAAGCAGAGAGACCTCTACAAACCAAGAACTCCCACAGGAAAAGCTCAGTCACATGCAGACCTCAGGTGCAGTGGTTTACACAAGCCAAAAATGTGTTGTGATTGTATATCAGAGAGATTCTGAGGTGTGTGATGTAAAAGTTTACAGAGTATTGGCAGGCAGTGAGGTACTAGCCTTTTTGTTACAAATCACTTTCCAAAACTTAATTTTCTGGTTGAAATTTTCCACACTTGATCTTAACCTGAGAGAGAGAAAAAAATGTTCTTGAAAGATCAAGTAAAACTAGTTCAGCTAATTTTCAAATATGAAGGCAGTGGAAAAAATACGCTTTTGTCATTGTGCTATTTATATACCTGAGTATGAAATAAAGTGGGTCTTATAGGCAAACATAGTATGCAATCATGTAAATAAGCACTGTATTGTAATGCATATACTACCCCTGGGGGAATTCTGCACCACTGTGCAATGCAGAATTTGTGCAGAATTAATGTTCTGCACAGAATTTCCTTTCCCCCCACAGAACTGGGGCTGCAGAGCTGCTGGCTGCCACTAGGGGACATTGGACCCAGCAGAGACCAGCTCCCTAGCTTGCAAATATAAGACAGTGCTGGGAGGAGAGGGAGCTGGAGGGTTCCCAGCAGCTGCATTTCCCAGCATGTCCTGAAGGAAGGTGGCAGTGTGCAGGAAACTCCGTACAAGTTTCCGGGACTCGGCATCAGGCTGTTTCTCCCTCTGGATCCCTGGGCTCTAAGAGGAGGGGCTGCACATGTCTGGACTGGGGGTACCCCACAGCTGAGGTCTGGGGATAGGGGATGTGGCTGTCTGGGCTGGGGCATGCCCCGCACCTGGACTCTGGGGATAGGAGATGTGGGTGTATGGCCTGGGGATGTGCCCTGTGGCTGGGCTTGGGGGGGAAGGGGTGTAGGTGTCGGGCCTGGGGGAGCACCCCATAGCTGGGCTCAGGGAGGGGGCAGAGGGTATGAGTGTCTGGGCTGGGGGGTGCCCTGTGGCTGGGCTTTGGGGAGAATGGGAGGTTTAATGGACTGTAATGTTAGTAAGACTACTTGCATAAAGGAGTGCTTGTGGGAGTAAAGATTGGCAGGATCTGGCTCTTATTTTACTGGGAATCTTGCATCTTCCGGATAGAAGAGACTGGAGTTTTTCTTCTGACACTTTTTGAAAATAAGATCTATGTAGAATCTTTTCAATTCCCAAAATGACAGCATTCAGTTTCTCTTTCAGATGGGTTCCTCCACAGCTTTGTCAGGAGCTCTATTTCCTTGTTTAACTTCTCTCAATGGGAAAGGGGATCACGATGTTCCTGTTTCTATCCCTGCAATATTTGTTGACTGACTGAGGGCTTGCCTACACTTATAGCGCTTAGTGAAGACACTGTCTACGTCGACATATATATTCCACCTCTCAAGTAACTATGTCAACGGCACAAGCCCTCCTGACTACGTAGCGCTGTCGACACTACAAGTTTGGTTGGTGTGAACGCGTTGCTCAGGGGGGTGGATTTTGCCCACCCCGAGTGGCATAGTTATACTAACATCAATTGGTAGTGAAGACCAAACCTAAATCTGCTGGGACTGGGAAAATACCAGGGAGATAAGTTAGTAAACCTCTTATTATGGCTAAAATCCTGATATCATTCAAAGTCCACCATTTTGTACTGAACATAGTTTCTTCAATTACCTTTGTTCAGGCACTGTTCATCAGGAATTTCAGAACATTATAACAGCTGCAAAAAATAAATGCACTCTCTTGGTTTATCTACTTTCATTTTCTGACTAAACCAAAAAAACAATAGCAGCAATAAACACTGATAAAGGTAAACTTGGGCCCTGATCGAGCAACTGATTGAGTAATTTCAGGATCAGGGTGTTAGGGAGTACTGCGTGTGATGTGGACCTTTGAAAAAGTTTTGATTTGGTTATTCAACGTGATAAAATTTCAATGAATTGTTTTTATTCTTTCTCTAGGGTTCTTTGTGCAAGTATTTGAGTCTTCACACCAGTGATTGGGTGAGCTCCTGTCGTTTGGCACATTCGGTAACCAAGGGCCTGGCATACCTTCACACAGAGTTACCTCGAGGAGGTATGATCAGGAAGGGACATGTTTACAGCACAATAACTGGGATGGTACCAGCTAGTAGTTGGGGGTGGAGGGTTGTTTTGTTTTTAATGTTAGTAGCGAAGAGAAAATGCATGGTTTGAGAAATTAATTAATGTGAGCAGATGATGTTTCAAAATACAGACTACACAAAGCTTCCTGTAGTACATTCTTGTCTCCTGAGTACTCCAGGACCATGATGTAGATCTGTAGACACTTTTATGAAAATGTGGACTGAGATACTACAGAATCCTATAAACAGGCAAGCAAGAAGCAGAGTTGCACAATTCTGCTGTATCATAGCAACAGATTACTAAAGACCTAAAGAATTTAACGTACAGTACGTTAATGAAAGAAAATGGATGAAGTGTTCTGATATGTTGTGCAGTTCAGATATAGGTCACTGAAGTAGTGTATGTGGTTTTAAAAAGAGTGGGTATGATGTATATGGAAGGAAAATATTTAAATCTTCTGTTTTATTGTAGTTTTATTTTTCATACTATTTCATTTTTTATTTCAGGACAAAGATCATATCTTTTTGGTGTATAAATGACATCACCTATATACTTTAATACTTTATTACAGCACTAGATGAGACAACATACTGATATAAGCCTTTTTCTTCTGTGCTTGCATGCTTCATTTAACATTTTGGGAACTAAAGTATTACATACTAGACATATTCTGAGATGTGTGATGTAAAAAATTACAGAGTATTGGCAGGCAGTGAGGTATTAGCCTTTTTGTTACAAATGGAAAAGATAAAAAGCTGTAGAAAGATCCGTTCACCAGTAACTAGTAGAATTTGAGAGTGTGCTGAATTTTAGATTAAAAGCAAGGTTACATAAAAATAAGTATTGATATTTGCTAAGACAGTGAAACATAAAGGAAAATAGCTATCTAAATACTAGGCTGGTGCTACCATACTCGGTATTCATGTATGCTAGTCAAACTGCAGCCACCACTTTAATTTAATCATTTTGAAATGTACATCCAGGTCTCTCCGTAAGCAGCTATAATTGTGTAAGCCTTCCACCACCAGAGAGATAGAGCAATAGACCGATTTGTAAAAGCCAGCAAGGAGCTCGCAGTGTTTAAGAAACTCCTGTGGTTCTATGAACATCAGATCATAACAAAATCACCTCTATAGTCTTGGCTGTTGTAGTAAACAAGTCTTGATTCAAATAATGGATATAAATTGTTCCACTGTCTAGCAGTAGTAACTTAAAAATTCTTGTTAAGATTATAGTCACAATATTTTATGATAAAAGCATTGCCAAGCCTCTGTAATAAACCTTTCCAGAAAGGTTTACATTTAATTTGTTCAGCCATATTATACAATTTAGAGTGAAATCTACAAAAATTTGATAAAAACATCTATACTGCAATTAAAAACCTCTGGCTGGCCCGTGCCAGCTGACTTGGGCTCGTGGGCCTAAGGCTAAGGGACTGTTTAATTGCAAGGTAGATGTTCAGGCTTTGGCTGGAGCCCAGGCTCTAGAACCCTGCAAGGTGGGAGGGTCCCGGAGTTTGGGCTCCAGCCTGATCTGAAACTTCTACACTGCAATTAAATAACTCTTTAGTCCAAGGCCCATGAGTCCAAGTCTGATGGCCCAAGCCAACCATGGGTGTCTGATTGCAGTGTAGACTTACCCAATGTGTGTTCAGTTGTCCAACTGGAGTAGTAAATTTAAGAGGAATCTGAGGTTCTCCTGTGGGGCAACTGAGATCCATTTCAGTAGTACTGTAGTGCGTTCAAGCATTGGAATAAGTGTGAGACGTATACTGATATAAGTGCCCCCATCTGTCCAATTTCTGCACAGACACCAGCTAATTATAGTGAATTGCTGGTACTTTCTTTTAAATGAGGACTCTATGAATATGGTGATCTCATGTGGACTGGCCATTAGATCAGCGACAGCGGATCCATGCTTAAATATACTATAGCTACACTGCCAAAAAATGCTGAACTATCTACTGGAATCAAAAGAAGCTTGTTGACTATTATTAGATCTATGCATTGCAATTATATAATAATGACAAAGTCCTGTGGCACCTTATAGACTAACAGAAGTATTGGAGCATAAGCTTTCGTGAGTGAATACCCACTTCGTCAGACACGTAATATAATAATGCATTGCATATAAATAGCAAAATCTCATGAACACCTGTCAGTGTTTCAGTAGTTAATAGAGCGTGTTGCAGTGGTCGCTGTAAGCAGGGAAAATTGTTAGTGGCCTTAAAAAAAAAAAAAAAAAAAAAGTTCTATAAAAAACAAGCAAACGCAATTTGGTTCCTCTTTTGCCAAGCAAAAGAGCTACTCAAGTACTAATGAACACTTCCATCTATCCAAATAGACCATTATAAACCTGCAATTTCCCATCGCGACTTGAACAGCCGTAATGTATTGGTGAAGAATGATGGAACATGTGTAATTAGTGATTTTGGATTATCCATGAGATTAACTGGAAATCGACTGGTACGTCCGGGTGAGGAGGACAATGCAGCTATTAGTGAGGTGAGCATGAATTAAGAAAACACAATGATGAGCATTTGTAAATGGTATCTAGCAAGAGAAAAATGAATTTGGAAGCAATCTTGAAATACTTGCTTCTCAAGTCATAGGGTAAATGCAGTGGTTGCACAATTTCTATGAAGGGAAGATATTGAAAAGAGTGGGTTATAGCATTGGGGCGATGAGATTCTTTTGCCCTTTTAATAAAACATTTAAAAACAAATGTAGTGTTTTTGAAAGAGGGCATATAGACAGCCCTGGAGTTGGAAGTCCTCATTCAATAGAATAGGTCTGACAGGTCAGTGGCAGTGCACGTTTTCCCACCAAAGCCCTGTGGTCCAAACTTGGAGAGACCACTGCTAGGTCCCAGAGAGTAATTGACTCTCCATACCAATGTAATCCTTTGTCTCTCTGCTGAGATCTGTAAACATAGGTGCAATTGCAATGGGGTTTGTTGTGGTGTGGATACACAGTCTTTAGGTCTTGTATTGAGATTGCCAGTTCATTTCATATAGGCCCCAAACAACCTTCAGATGGTAATAATCTTTTGTCATGACCAACCCTGAACTGGATTTGAAGCAGTGGCTTGGAGTAAAGTCTCCATGTCCCACTTCCAGCTTTCTACAAGCCATTTAGACCCTTCCATCATCCCCTGAACATCATTATACAGTCAGATTGTGGAGATTGAGGGGTGATGGCCCATGCAAGGATGTTTAAGAACCTGCTTCTTTCTCTAACTTATAGAAGCATGAATACAGTGGAATCTGAATATAGGAAACTCAATTATAGTGAAGCACTGCTTTAAGTGAAGAAGAGTGAAAGTCCCAGAATGCTTCAATCCATTTCAGTGGACTTTGAATTCCCTTACAGTGAAGTCTCACTTCTCAATGTGTGTTCAACTGTGTTAATCTAATTCCCTTGGAATTCAGCAATAATAATAATAATAATAATATACTATAAATAAATAATGCTTAGTGCTTAGATGTTAATTTTCTAGAAATTCAGAACTCAATGCTTAACTGAAGAAAGAAGCAGAGAGAGAATAAGTTACCACTTTTTAAAGGGCAAGCATAAGTGGAACCTAACACTATCCAATGGGTAACGAAGAAGGGCTGGTCTGACCTTGCTACCTATTCCCCAGTGAGAGTAAATATGTGTGGAGATAGACATGCGAGTAGGCATACAGTTGTCAACGTTCCCTGAACCTGCAGGAAATAAGGGGAGGCCCTACCAACATTCCTAGGCGAAGAAGATGAATTATTTTCCCAAGTAGGTCCTCTCCTGTTATCATACAATATTCTGCTATAAAGTGAAGTTATTTGAGAAATTATCATTCCTCTATCAAAGCTTTCCACTGTGTCCTCTTGAATATGAGGACACAATACAAGGGATATAATCATTTATTTTGCATGTATTTGATAAGTATAACAGAAGCAACATAGCGCAGGAAAGGTTTTATTATGACTAGGCTGGTGATAAGAGGCTAGAGTCCAAGGATATACATAATGGAAGTAACTGCTTTTTCTTCTAAATGATAGAAGGAAACACAAGGTAGGGTAAGAATAATAAATAGGATCTGTAATAAACTGAGTCAAATGTAGGCTTTACCTTGTGAGTTAAGAGTGCAACTGTTGGTTCCTACAGGTTGGTACAATCCGCTATATGGCTCCTGAAGTGCTAGAAGGAGCAGTGAACTTGAGGGACTGTGAATCTGCTCTGAAACAAGTCGATATGTATGCCCTAGGCCTTATCTACTGGGAGATCTTCATGAGATGCACAGACCTCTTCCCAGGTAACTAAAGAATTGACTGAAATAATGAAGTTAATAAAATATATGGATCAGAAACCAAATTTGTGTTCTAACATTTTAAAAATACAATCCATTACACTTGTGTTACAGAACAGATTTTTCTTAACTGTTTTTCACCATTATCTCAGTGCCATCTAGTGTTAAGGATTTTATTGGAATTAGTACAGTATACTCAGTTGTAATACAATGGACATGGATGAAACACATGTCCTTGTATAGTTCATTTGCCCTGTTAACCATCAGTACATGCAGACTGTTGAATTGATGTAGCATCCCATGTTTCTCTCAAACAGCCCGTTCTAGTGTGCATGGAAAGTTGCGATGATTCAATGTGGATCTTCACAGCTACTCCTTTAGCATTTCATGCTAAACTCTTTCGATACCAGTATCCCCTGAAAACTCACTCAGTGCCTGTAATATGGTAGAAGGGGAAATGGGCAGGTAAAGTGGAACCCATGGGAATGCAGCCCACAGCCACCCTTGTATTTATTACTGAGGTGCATCCTGTGGATTTAACAGGTGCTGGCATGTAGTATTCCATCTATAGCGGAACAGCTGTACATTGCATGCTGGGACCTATAGTCTGATTGTGCCTCCCTCCCATGTTACATACAGTCTGTTTTGTTTCATACAAATTAGATGTGTCCCACAGATTCCTGGCCAGTTGCCAATGCACCCATCAATTGGGCAAAGTTTTGAGTGCCTCCCAAGGCAGTTCTAAACAATGACTTGTTCATATTTAACTAACTCAACTACATTTTGTTAATTTAAAATTTCTGTTTTAAGGGAAAGGGGAAAAAACGTCATAGGGAGCAACCTCCATGCCACCTCCTCCCATGTAAAAGTTCTTGATTCCCTGTTCTTTTTTTTTACAGCTGTGATTTCATTATTGAGTTTTTGTTTGTTTGTTTGTTTTTCTTTCCCAACAGGGGAGTCGGTGCCAGAGTACCAGATGGCGTTCCAGACAGAAGTTGGAAACCATCCCACTTTTGAAGATATGCAAGTACTGGTATCTAGGGAGAAGCAACGACCAAAATTCCCAGAAGCTTGGAAGGAGAACAGCCTGGTGAGATAGAAAGTTAAAAAGAAGCATTTGCTTGAGCCAGCTAAGTCATGCTCTCAATTTTCAAAGCCAAATGTTGAATCCATTTTTCTTCTACTTGACATTAATATTTAAAGTTCTAGAGCTGCTCCAGGCTGGACTTTTTAAAATACTGAATTCAATTTAAAAGAATTCATTGTTATAAAACAGTTCAGATTAAAACTAGGGGTTTTAAAAGAGAAATACTGTAATTACCACTGGATTTTTAGGTATTATAGGTGCAAAAGTACATTATATTTATTATTAATATTATTATATGCCAAGTGCCCAAATTTCCTCAACATAAACAAGGCAGAAATATCAAGACATTCCATATCTGGAAATTTTATAAACTAAGAATGCCCCAAAATTTTAGCTAGTAAAAATGACATAGTATTTGCTATTGAAGCTAAGCAACATAAGGATTGTAAAGCTGAGTACTTTCTTAAATTATATCTTCTTTTGCCAAGATGTATATTCTTCAGCATTTGCAGAGCCTACAGCTTTCACTGATCATTTCGTAAATATTACCAAATTTTAGAAATATCATGTTGCTTATTAATTTTATATTCATTTGAAAAATTTATATTCTCAAAAAATATAAATAAGGCAGTTTTCTGGTTAGGAGATGAGAAAAATTTCCCAACTTTTGTCTGTTCCACTGAGTCCATACAGCACTGAGAATATCTGTTGCACACTATTCCCTATTTAGTAATTGAGGTAAAATAATCTCTGTAAATTGGGGGTGATCTTTAGGCTGTTTGTTAAAGGTAGAAAATGCAAAGTGTGATGAGTTACATATTTATTTCACAACAAATATAAAAATAGTCAAAGAAGTGAGAGAAATTGTGGGTAAAAAAAAATAAATGGACTAAATATTTGGCTTTTAATAAAAGTGATTTTCTAGTTGTATTGTTTCAATGGCTGAAATTTGTCGTCTTGAACCATCAGACACTTTGGTAGTCAACGTGTAACAATCTGCGCTCTGCAGGTGATAGGGAACCTAAGGCCATATCTGCTCTAGCACGTGTCAGCATGTCTTAAACGATTTCAGATATGGGCACAGTCTACTGGAGTAATGTTATTGCAAGACATTCTGACGTTTTTGAAAAAGTGAAACTACCTAGAAACGGTTGCACAGTTTCATCCATGTTGTTCAAGAAAACCATGTTGCAACTATTCTCACTACAGCACTGATGTTATATTACTGGTAAATACAGCTTTGGAAGAACCAAGTTTGGCACAGTTGTAGCTAGTCCAGTTCACAATGTTGATTGGACTCTTTGGGTCTGCCCGTGTCAGCTGACTTAGGCTTGTGGGGCTTGGGCTATGGGGCTATAAAACTGCAGCGTAGCTGTTTGGGTCCAGGCTAGAGGCAGGGCGCTGGGATCTCAGGGTGGGGGAGGGTCCCAGAGCCTGGCCTCCAGGCCCAGCCCGAATGTCTGCATTGCAGTTTTATAGCTCCATAGCCTGATCCCCACAAGCCAAGTCAGCTGACATGGGGCCAGCCACAGGTGTGTTATTGCAGTGCAGACATACCCTATTGATGCTCAGGTTGAGTTGTGTTATTTTACAGATTTGCATTTTAAATGCTAATTCTGCTGAACTATAGAACTATTAGGATTATTATAGGGTGGACTGGTAGCCCCTATATTTAGGTGACTACCATTTTTCTTGTGTTGTCACCAAGATTTTGGCAACATTCCAAAATAATAACTGAAAATGTACATTCTAATCTAAGGCAGGGCTATGCTGCTTACAAAATAATCATCAGTAGCAATACACACACTTCAGTAGGAGCACTAGGAACAGACAACATCTCTCGGAGGGGTGGGGGAGAGAGCTGGTCTAGGCTTTTTCTAGTAATTTCCCCCACCTCCTCCAGACCCAAGACATGGTCCCACTGGCCCATTTCCCCACTCTAGGGGCACCAGTTGGGGAAAGAGCTCTCCCTACCTCCTGGGAGGAATGGGAAGAGAGGGCTGGGCTCCTCTTGACCACTCCTTAGACCGCTGGGGACATATGCTGGGTCCATCTTTACCACCCCACCCCATGGGAATAACTGCCTTGTGTTCTGCGCAAAAGTTTCAGGGTTCAAATCTCACCAATGATGCATGATATGTGACAGTTACAGTTGCACATAATGCATTTTTTGGCAAATTTACTACTGGCAGAATTTTTTTTGGCTGAACTTGAATTATGATACAATCTCTAATTACATGATCACGTTCTATTTTTTCCATAGGGCCCTGTCTCATTTGGTGCCCTGGATGGTGCTCTGGGGAATAATCAGGGTGGTGTAGTGAATGAAACAGTCTGTAGATTCCCTGCTTCATTTGCTCTAGAAGTTGGAAGGTGTGTTAATGGCTCAGCGAGGGAAATACAGGAAGAAAGAGGATGGTCTTGTGGTTAAAGCAGCTGACTGTCACAGGAGAGCTCAGGTCTATCTCTGCCACTGTTTTTGTGCATGACACTGAACATGAAATTTAGATTAAAATTTTCAAAAACACCTAAATCCCATTTTCAAAAGAGGCTCTGAAATACTGAGGTCAGTTTTGAAAATGGGTCCTAGGCTCCTAAAAAACACAGGCTCTTTTGAAAATTTAAGCCTTAAGTCAAAATGTTAGCAGGTAGCCATTAACATTGTTCTCATTTCCTCTGTGCCCCACTTATGACCCTGGGGAAGTAGAAGTGTGGAGCACTTGTAACTGCGGCTGTGCATGCTCCACACCTCTATGTGTGGAGCCTGGCAGCATGGTCTGGCGGAATGTTCAGAGTCTCACGTGCCTCTGCCACTGACTCATGGAATTGCCTCAGGAAAGTCTCTCTCTGCATTTCGCCTTCTGTAAAATGGGGATAACAACACTTTCTTCTCTCTCAGTGAAGAGACATTCATTAATGTTTGTGAGGTACTCAGATCCTAGAGTGATGAGCAGTCTGGAAGAGATCAGGAGGAAATAAGTACTCTTGCATTAATTGTGTGTCCAGCAAAATAAAGCAGGGACTGTCAATTGAATGATGAGGATAAAAACGATGGTATTCCTGAGTACTGTGCATTCTGTACACTGAATGAGGCAGGGCCTCAATTGAAAAAAAAGTATGTGATCATGTAATTAAAGACTATCATAATCCATATGCAACAGAGCCAGAAGGAAGGTTGCACAGGCAACCATAATTCTGGCATTTCTTGACTTTTGAATGCTTGACCATGTTTGTTTGGTTTTTAATGTAATACATTATAAAGGGTATTAGGATTATAGCATCATGTAAATGCTCACTCTTTTGTGTAAACTAACTTTAAATGAACAGATTTGTGCATTTTGACCTTCATTCTCTCATTAAAATGTACACCAGCCTTATGGCTTTATTCAGATCACTGTAAATCATAAGAAAGTAGATTAAAAACACAACATAAAAAGGAGAATAATTTTACACAAAGTTTCTCTTGCAGGCTGTGAGATCCCTTAAAGAGACAATCGAAGATTGTTGGGACCAAGATGCTGAAGCTCGACTGACAGCCCAGTGTGCTGAAGAGAGGATGGCTGAACTCATGATGATTTGGGAGAGGAACAAATCAGTCAGCCCAACAGTCAATCCTATGTCTACTGCCATGCAGAATGAGCGGTAAGAAGTGAAGTAGTCTGGTGTTAGTCAGCTGTCCTCAGTACACAGATAACCTGGGAGTGAGATTAGAATGTTAACAGTAGCTGAGTATTCTTGGGAACTGGCATATTTATATGAACATGTGTGAGCTAGTGTGTATGTGGACTTTGCCTAGTTTTGTGTAGATTTTTCACTAACTTACTGTATGAATCCACAACTAACTGATTCCTTGTAGCTTTGGGTCCCCAAATTCCCACAAATTCAATACACCTATGATGTACACAACTGTATTTTGGAGAGAGAAGATCAGACTTTCTGACTGAGTTATATAGCTGCCTGAAAAATAGCCTTGTACTTTCATAGTCAAGATAAAGAAGTGATTATGAAGTATCTGCAGGAACTCTTGCTAAATGATTCATAACATTTCTGTTTAAAATGTTTCTGCTAAAAGCTTTGTGTGTTCACTGCCAGCTGAGAGACATGAGTTCAGGAAATCATTCAGATTCCCAGTCCTGTATTTTTCAATTAAGGAACCACAAGGTCAGCATTGACTTTCTAATTATTCTGATCTGCAGAGAGAGACACTATGTATTTTCCTTTTCTGACTGTAAATGATCCAAAGGGAAGGAGAGTCAGCTGAGTTGTTATTAATGCTTCGTGTCTACTAGAGATCCTGTTTGGGGATACTCTTGATACCCAGGACAGTGTGTCTTGTCTTATTAAACTTGTGTTTAAAATTATGTATCATGGATTTTTATCATAATTTGCGACTCCATGATTTTTCCTGTTTCATTTCCTCCATCCTCTCTGCAGGGCTCTCTTCACCTCCCTCACCAAGATCTCTTCACTGCACTTAGAGTGGAGCCTCAGCAGTGAAGTGGGCAATCATCAAATGGGATGACAAAATTCCTTACTTTTGGCTTTAAAAACAATTAAGAGGCTTTGTTACATAAATAACATCCATGATAAAACCTGCTGCTCTACTAGTTCAATTTCATGGCAGCCAGAATTTTTCATGGAAGCTATAGTGTGTTATCAGAACTCCTTAAGTGGTTGGTCTTCGAATTATACATGAAGGGAAAAATAGAGACCTTCAGTGGTGAGAGGCGGTTTGTTTATATATATATATATGAAGTCTTAATGTCAGACTTTTTTTCTTTTCTTTTTTTTTTTTTAAAGCAACCTGTCACATCACAGGCGTGTGCCAAAAATCAGGCCATATCCAGATTACTCTTCTTCCTCTTATATTGAAGACTCAATCCACCACACTGACAGTATAGTGAAGAACATTTCTTCTGAGCATTCAGTGTCCACTACACCATTGACTTCAGGGGAGAAGAACAGAAACTCCATTAACTATGAACGACAGCAAGCACAGGCTCGCATCCCTAGCCCTGAGACTAGTGTCACCAGTTTGTCCACCAACACAACTACCACCAACACAACTGGCCTCACTCCTAGCACTGGCATGACTACCATATCTGAGATGCCTTACTCAGATGAAACAAACCTACATGCTACAAATGTCATGCAGCCTGTCGGACCAACTCCTGTTTGTCTGCAGCTAACAGAGGAGGATTTAGAAACCAACAAGCTGGATCCAAAAGAAGTAGATAAGAACCTAAAGGAGAGCTCTGATGAGAATCTAATGGAGCATTCCCTTAAACAGTTCAGTGGACCAGATCCACTCAGCAGCACCAGCTCCAGCTTGCTTTACCCACTGATCAAACTTGCAGCAGAGGTGACAGGACAGCAGGACTTCACACAAGCTGGGAATGGTCAAGCATGTTTGATTCCAGATGTCCCATCTACTCAGGTCTACCCTCTACCCAAGCAGCAGAACCTTCCGAAGAGGCCTACTAGTCTACCTTTAAACACCAAAAATTCAACAAAGGAGCCACGACTGAAATTTGGTGGCAAGCACAAATCAAACTTGAAGCAAGTGGAAACTGGAGTTGCCAAGATGAACACTATCAATGCTGCAGAACCTCATGTGGTAACAGTTACCATGAATGGAGTGGCCGGGAGGAGCCAAAGCATAAACTCGCATGGTGTAACAACCCAATATGCCAATGGTGCAGTGCCGTCTGGCCAGACAACCAGTTCAGTGGCACACAGGGCCCAGGAAATGCTGCAGAATCAGTTCAGTGGCGAGGACAGTCGGCTGAATATTAACTCAAGCCCCGATGAGCATGAACCCTTACTGAGACGGGAGCAGCAAGTTGGCCAAGATGAAGGTGTTTTGGATCGTCTAGTGGACAGGAGAGAGCGACCGCTGGATAATGGCCGAACAAACGCCAATAACAACAACAGTAATCCATGTCCAATGCAAGACGTTACTACACTTGGCACCCAGAGAATGACAACATATCCTGGGCAGACCCAGACTAGAAGAGCACAGAGGCCTAATTCACTAGATCTATCGGCCACAAATACTTTGGACAGCAGTAGCTTGCAGTGTAAGTGTTGACAGGACTCGAAAAATTTCCCAAACATTTTCTTACCTGAGAATTAAACATATCTGCCTGGATGAAAAATACCTGTATTGTCTCAAAGTCCAAATAGCCAACCCCCCCAAATTGCATGCATATTTAATTTCTATTGGTGTAATTTCACTCCTCCATTAAATTAAATTTGTAGCCCCTGGCCTGAAAATATATCAGTTCTTTCTCCCTCCCCCACCTCTGGAATAAATTGGTTCCCTTTCTAATCAATTCTGCTTTCACTCTCCAAATCCAATCACTTCTACACCTCTTCCTCTTTGCAGAGCTTCGCTGCTACTGCTGTCCCAGTTCCTCTCCTGGGTATACGGGAGACCCTAAGCCTCCTGTCCAATATTTCAGGGTTGTTAAAATAAAATATTATTATAACTAGTTACATATTCCATTATTTTTAAATGACTGGTTCTACTATATTATTATGAGCTTTTCAGAATAAGTACATCTGATTTTATTGTGGTAAGTAACAACAATTACAGTTATATAAGTTACTTTTCTTGAAATATTCCAATCCTGTGAGCTGATGTCTTGGTACCCAATATTGGTGTGCAGCTCTCACGTATGATTAGCATTAGATACCAGGGCTGAGACCTGGAAGATCAGTATGTCCCATTAGGGGATTCAGACTAGATAGAAAAACTACAGACTGCTCCAAACTTTTGTGTGAACCAGTGTAATAGTAAATATTTCATCAAATAGTGTGTGTGTTGGAGAAATTAATCAACGGTAGTATAAAGCAACATATTTTTAGATATAAACAATTTTAATAGACTGTAGAATAACTGTAATCACCCTTTGGGCTTCAACAGCAAAGAAGCCACAATGGGCTTTTTTGTCTTTTCCCTGCAAGGCAAAAGTAATGAAAGGTTACAGCTAAGCTCTCCATTAGTTATAGCCTCCATTAGTTATTCCCTGTTCTGTTCAGTTTCAAAGGGACTATTGGAAAGGCCTGTTTATCTTTCTTTGGGAACATTTTTTTTTTCCAAAATACCCTGTATTCTTGGAAGGAGCCAAGGTAACTGTGATTGGAAGGCTGTGAATGTGCTTAGGCAGACAGAGAATATAATATTAGCAAAGTTATTTGGATTGGGCGGGGGGGGGGCTTTCCCAGCAGAAACTGAGGAGACACATATGTTTAAGTTAGCAATGTAAAACACACTGATACTTTTTGGAAAGGAAGAGTGCAAACCAACAACACAGCACTCAATAAATACAGTTGAATGTTCACTGGTGGAATGTTTTTCTAGCTTCAGTTTGTTCTCATTTAGTAAAATGAATTAAGTTAGGTTTGCGGGGTTTTTTTATTGTAGTACTTTTCTCTTACCTCATCCTTTTACAGGTTAAATAAAGAAGATGTAGGGTTTGTTTTTGTTTTTTTTTACAGTCAAATCTCAGTTGCTGATATTTAAACACAGAAAAGGTGACAAGCAGCTGTCTTAAAGGTTTCACCATCCTCGACTCAAGTCCTGATTCAGGAAAATCAGAGAGTAGAACGGGGTAGGCAACCTATGGCTGATTTTCAGTGGCACTCACACTGCCCAGGTCTTGGCCACCGGTCCAGGGGGCTCTGCATTTTAATTTAATTTTAAATTAAGCTTCTTAAACAAAACCTTAGTTACTTCACATACAAAAATAGTTTAGTTATCTATTATAGACTTATAGAAAGAGACCTTCTAAAAACATTAAAATATGTTACTGGGATGCGAAACCTTAAATTAGAGTGAATAGATGAAGACTCAGCACACCACTTCTGAAAGGTTACTGACCCCTGGAATAGAACATTTGGCCTCAAAATGAAAAGCTAGGTTTTGTCTGTGATCACGTATGTAAGAACCTATTTGCCAGGTAGAATGGAGTTTAAAAGGTAAATGATGTAATGATACCATTTAAAAACTCAGCATTTACTGTCCTGTAATATTGCAGTAGTGCTTTGTCTCCCATTCCAAGTATAGAAAAATAGCATGGTTACAAAAGTCACGTTAATGTAAATGCTGAGGGCTAGATTCTACTCTCTTACACCAGTGTATACGTAGGGTAACTGAAGTGACTCCACTGGAGTTACTACAGATTTACACTGTAATAATGGAGAGCAGAATCTGGCCCTTTGTTTTAATGGCACCCACTGTACATAAATACTAGTCACCTCTCCTGTCACTATTGCTAGTTTTGACAGGATTTGTTTTTTTCAGCCTACACGTACATGTAACCACCTTGAACTCTCAAGCATGCTCTTCTTGTAACATTTTATTTTCTACTTTTATTTTCAGTAGGTGACCCATCACAAGATGGCAAACCGGGCTCAGGAGAAAAGATCAAGAAACGTGTGAAAACTCCATATTCACTTAAGCGGTGGCGCCCTTCAACATGGGTCATCTCCACCGAGCCACTGGACTGCGAGGTCAACAACAATGGCAGTGAGAGGGCAGTCCACTCTAAATCCAACACTGCTGTTTACCTTGCAGACGGAGGTGCTGCCACAACAATGGTGTCTAAGGATGCAGGAGTGAACTGCCTGTGAAATATTTTAAAAGCCGACGAAATGACATTTTTGCATTATTTGAAACAAACACGCAGAAGACATTTTAAAAAACTGCTTTCTCCTCCTGTCAGCACCCCCTGCCAAGAACTCGCTTTAAATAGATTTCAGCTATGCAGAAATTTTTTAGCTTATGCTTCCATATTTTTTGTTTCATTTTTTGAACGTTTTTGCACTTTTATTTAGTATCGCTAAAGTTAAGTCTGTCTGTTTTTGACCACAGAATTATATATATGTGTATCAAAAATGTGGTCTCAAAATATTTTTTTAAAAAAAATAACAAAAAAATGTATTGCTGATAATCAGTTTGGACCAGTTCCTAAAGGTCACTAAAAACATAAGCAGACTATAAGACAGGTTTGACTGCAGTGGTGTCTTGTATCCATGTTTTGATTTCTGTGCACAAGTTAATTAGTATGTTTCTATGTTACAGAGTGTATTATCTTTTGAACGCCCTACTTTTCTTGTGTTATGTTGAAATGTGCAATAGTCTATAGTTCACAGTATGCTTTATTGGAAAGTGTGTTTATAAAACTGCCACACATTCTCCCCCTCTTTGTGAGTATTGGGTAATTTTTTTCCTGACAGTTTGGCAGTCGGTCATTAATGACAGTGAACTTTGCACACCATAGCCAGCTTGAAGCAGCTGCCATTGAGCTCTAAGATTATAATGGGAAATGCATGAATTTTCCCCACCTTGAAAGGACTTTTAAAAGGAACAAACAAAATCTGATTTCAGCTGCCTTTCTTTTCAACCTTCCATATCTTAATCAGTTTCCTTCATAGGAGACATGACACTGGAAGGGGAAGCTCAAAGCAAGACAGTGTTGAACAAAATGTGAGGAAACAAAGTAAGTCTGCCATTTTTCCATTTGATTTTTGCTGCAGTTTCACAGTTTGTATTTATGAACATTTTTTATTGATTGCTATTAATGTGTATTTATCAGAAATCCTAATGAACTGTCCTACTAAGATCTTGAATATAAGTAGGTTGCATTTTGTTACTTACAAGAGAAAAAAGCCTGACTTATGATTGACACAAGAGAGTCATGTGATGAGCAGCTAAGCGTCTATTCAATACCTCCGCAGCGGTAAATATTGAGGTCTGGAGCCATGTCCATCAAATTGCATATGCAAGTATGTTTATCCTAATTGGCGGCAGCTGAGTTAAGTGAAAACTAGTTTTCTTAGAGTTTTGTATAGACCTCTTAATTCATCTGGCTATTAGAATTTTAAACATACACTTTTTAAAGTTATGGCCATGCGGGAGAGATTTCCATTTTTTATGGTGAAAACACTCAGAATGTATGTAACACTACATACATTGACTTCATGTATTGTGACCATTAATCCCTTGAGGTGAGTGACCACAATTTCTTCCCAGGATACTAGAACTTGTTGTCTATTTAAAAAGAAGTAAATACTTCCTTACTGGCCATTGCACCCACATGAGGCCTTTGTCTCAAGAGTGATTATTTACCCTGCTGAAATAAATTTAATAAGAAGTAATTAGCTAAAAAATTGAAGTATCTAGCGTGGTGCGGCACTGAGCAAAGCTTTGTAGCTGTATTTGAAAATGGCTCATGTCCCAACACCTAAAAAACTGTAGAAAAATTATTCCGTCAGCATGCCAAATCCCTATGACAGGATGCTGGCCGTCAAGATTTGCCACCAAACTTGCCTTTTTTCAGCTGACTGAATCTGATTTTCTGTCCTTTCAAGACCATTCATTTCCTTGATATTGCTCTGGTACAATCTTTCCCCATAAGATAACTTTCTAACTCTCTTTGAGTCTCTGATGATTACCTGCCATATGTAATATATGGCCTTTCATATCTGACTCTGTTTCCCAAGCTTCCTTGTTTGCATTCCTGTCTCTCTCTGGCATCTTATCATGCTTCCTAAATGCTGTAGGCCAGATTCTGCTGTCAGATACACCAGTATAAATCCAGAGTTACTCTGCTATTATACTGGTGTAACTGAAATCAGACTCTGGCCCAGTGTAGTTGCAGGAGTGTAGATTAGGGAAGAATTTGGCCTCCAGCTCTTTAAGCACTGCCCGGGTCCTTACACCCAAATAAAGGCCCCTGCTTTTCGCTTAGGCACAACTTTGTTAACCTAATGTATAAATATACAGTTGCTTCTCTTATGTTACTAAAAAATGTTCTCCATTTTATTTTCAGTTCTTTCTCCTGCTTGCCATCTGTTGCAATCTTACATCCCAGATATTGAAACCTTGCCATTTGTTCAGTTGGCTTGCATTACACGCCGATCTGAATTCTTGGCACGATAGTCATAATATTGCATGTGCTTTTGTTTCTTTGGGGGTTTACCTTAACTTGAAATTCTTCACACTTTTTGGATCTCTGTGTGAATTTCTGGAGTACAATACTTTGTTTTTTGCAACAATCACGGTATCATGTGCATAATGAAGATTGCTCACATCTCTTCTAGTGACTTTTTGCTTTGCCTTAAGTGTAACCTTTATCATCATTTCAGAGTGTTAGTTTAAAAAACATCTGTAAAACACTCTGTGACAGTTCTCAGGGCAGCCAGGACTGTGTCTCACCTTGGTTACCCCCTACCTCCAGCAAGAGGGAGTCTTTCTTATGGTAGCTGGGTGTCAGCTCCTTGATACCATGAGTCTTTCAGCCACTCGAGCACTCTTCTCTGAGCTATGCCATCCCTAACTTCACCTTGCAGGTTAATAAGTGGTGCACCCCAATCCCTGAGTCCTTTTGAATTATTCCCCTGCCATATTCAGCCCCTAACATTAGCTACTCACAAAAATTCCAGATCCGCCCATTTTATCTTAAATCACTGCACCTGTAAACCACGCAGCACTTGTGAGCACTTATACTAAAACAAAACTAGGGTTATTTAAGAAAGAATAAAGATTTAACTAGTGAAGTGAGAGAAAGTGATAGAAACAACTTATGACAACGCAAACCTGGGTCTACACTTACCAATGGTTATCTTTCTTATAGACTCATAGACTTTATGGTCAGAAGGGACCATTATGATCATCTGGTCTGACCCCCTGCATGCTGCAGGCCACAAAACCCTTCCCTGGACTCTGCCGTTGAAGTCCCCAATCCTGTGTTTTAGTGACTTCAATCGGCAGAGACCCTCCTGCTAGTGATCCCTGCCCCATGCTGCGGAGGAAGGCGAAAAACCTCCAGAGGCTCAGCCAATCTACCCTGGAGGAAAATTCCTTCCCGACCCCAAATATGGCGATCAGTAAGACCCCGAGCATGTAGGCAAGAGTCTCTAGCCTGACCCCTGTTGGCTATTATACTATTTACGTACCATTGATTGGTTTTCCTTGGCTACTATGTTTTACCATTAAACCATTCCCTCCATAAACTTATCTAACTTAATCTTAAAACCAGACAGGTCCGTCGTCTTTCCCCTCAGGGTTCAGTCAATTGCTGAGCTGGCGGGTGTCACAAGAATCAGGATCTAAATGTTCATGAAAGCCCCCTGCTCCTTAAGTGGTTTCCTCAGTGAATGGATCCAGAGTGCCTTTCGCTCTTTTGTCTTTATTCATAGCCCTGGTGATATCCTGCCTGCTGTAATATTCCTTTTCACCTCCAAGTGGTTTCAATGATTGGCAATTGTCTTTGACGGTTTTCCATTGACTGTACTGGGATGTGGCCAGGTTAGATAATAGACCCTTGCATTGCCTTGCCAGCTGACTGGGGAGGGGTGACAACTCCCTCTTGCTAGAATGAGTCATCATTGAAACATGTTGCTCCGGTGACTAATTTTTACTCCACGTCCATAAAGCATGCTTTCAGTATAAATACATTATTTCTTAAATATCCGTACATCTCACAATGATTGAGTCTTGACATGTTATGAGCTTTCTATAGATACCTTTTATGGTACTCTTTATGGATAAATATCCTGTAAGATGTGTTTGGTGCAGTGAGTTTGTCAGGTCTGAGGTGAGAGATGTTTGCAAAGAACAGGGGCCCTTTGCCAAGGAGCCTCTGTATCACATACTCACACTCTTATCTAAGGGTTTGTCTATACTACAGCTTATGCCAGCAAAATTTATGTCGGTCAGGGGTGTGAATATTCCATCCTCCTCGCGCAACATAAGTTACACCAACATAAGCACTCATGTGCACATTGGTATGTTGGCAAGAGACCTTTTAATGCTGACATAGCTTCTGCAACTCGCAGAGGAGGTTTTATTACGCCAATGGGAGAGCTCTCTCCCGTTGGCTTAGAGTGTCTTCTCCAGATGTGCTGCAGCGGCACAGCTGTATGTATAGACATGGCCTAAGTTGAAACATGCTAGGAAAAGAAAAATTATTTGCTCTAAATACTACTGCTTTCTGCCAAGGCTGATTACACCAGTCTTGTAGCTTTTGTTTTAGGCCAGTCCTTTGTAAGAATTCAAACTTTTTTATGCTTGATGCAATCAAAAGGTTTAATAAAATCACTGTATCAGATGGAAAAGTCTTTCTGGCATTCTGCAGTTTTCCCTAAGCATCCTTAAAGCAAATATAACTTTCACATTTCTCCTGTCTTTCTCTAACCTTTTGCTGAAAACCTTTGGGGTAAATCACAATTGTCAGAAAGTATCTGTTGTATAATCTATCATGGATAAATATCATTTGTAACATAGTAGAAATATGTACACTTTATCCCAATATGAATTCTAGATCAAAAGGAGCAATTTTATTACTTCTAAAGGTCAACCCAAACAAATGTTAGGTATATATTAAAATGTTCTAATTTTGTAGCATTAGATGAGGTGAGACTAAATATGGCTTAATTCTGATGTATAATTAGCAAAGCCTTCGTTTTGCTCACAGTAGGTAATCTTATCTTTTCCACAGAACACAATTCCTGTAATTAAATTACATTGAATTATAGCTCACAAAAGTACCTTGGAGAGTCATACTTAAGGTCAAGTCAAATACAAGAGAGAGAATTCTACAAATCAAACCTATTTGTTAACTAATGTACAGTAAATCAGTTTTGGAAAGTCCAGTTTATTTCTTTGTTCTTAAAAAAAATATATCAATGGATAATGATGAAAGTTTTTAAATTACCATTTTTCTAAATGCATATTGCAGACAATATAAATATATCAAAATGACAATAGACTGATAATGTAAATAGCAATGGATTGTGCCAATGTCAAATAAGCAATGGTAGAATATTTTATATGTTCACTTCTAATATGGAATTCAAGTAAAATGTTACAACAAACATAGGTGACCTATCTATGTGTAGGATACTCAGAAATCTTATTGGTTTTAGAAAATCACACGTATTAAATCTAAAGGACTTGTCCACGCAAATATGTTGTCTGTTCACACATTTCCTACTCCTATGAAGTTATTTATCAACATCACACAGTTAGTTTTGAGAATAGGAATTCCAGCCATATGTGTAGACATGCCTATATGGTGATAGATTTATTTTCTTTTTAACAGAAATAGAGATTTATGAGTAGATTATGAGGAAATTCAGGGGAAATGTTCCAGATAGTGCTCCACAAATGCATATGTGCACACCGGCTAAATAATTAAAAGATAATCCCACTCTTGCTATTCCCAGGCGTATTTAAATTGCAGAACTAAAAGTAAAGAAATACTTCATTTAAAAGAAAACCAGGATGCATTGTGATTATATCATTTTCCAAACCCGGGAATACTTCATTGTAAAAAAGACAAATTTTGTCTGTATTATGTTTTGTTAATATAATAGTTAACTTCCCAGTCTTTTCTGTCATTCATTCACATCTAGAAAATTATCTGGTTTTAGTGGCAACACAGTTTTGTTATTTTTTCAAAGTTTATTGGGGCAGAAACAAAAGTGAAAGGGATGTTAGCAGGTTGCAGGGATAAACTGAAAAATGTTTGATATGAAGTTGTTTAGAAAGTAAATATCCTCCCACCCAACAACTTACTCCAGAAAAGCTCTTTAATCCTGAATGCTACAGGAAAAGATACATATATTAAAAGAGACATGAACATAGACATGTATGGAAGAGATTATCAAACAAAATTTGATAAGTAATATATTCTTACTCAGCAAATACATCTTATGTACATAATATATATGCTGCATAATTTCAGGGGCATGCAGTTTGCTGGACCCCTCCATGTGTTCTAATGATATTGCTAAAGTACTTTTGAGAGAGAGAAATTAAAAATATACATATTCCACTAGGGTAACAGTCATGGAAATATATTCAGATAGTCATTTTCTAATGTGATAAAAAATGAAAACAGCACAACTATTTTGTCCCTTAACCATTATCTATACAGCATAGCCTTTCTGGAAATAGTATATATGCAGTGCGTTTTACTGCCAAAATGTGTCAGAACAATGCATCTTTTACGTTATTTGATTTTTGAATATAGATTTACATTCACAGCTTCCAGATCCTGACTTTGATCTATAAAATCTGTAGTTACGGGTGCTTAGCACCTCTCAGGATTTGACCTCTTATCCATAATGAAATCTGCTTCCCACCTTTTTTGGTACATATAAAAAGAGTTAGTAAACCATGGGCCAGCTATAAACACAGAAATTGCAACCTGAACATCTGTCATGAGTAAAATTCATACACGTAAGTCAATACAGAAAAGTTTTACATTATGCTGTGATTTATACATGCACACAGGCACTGACTTTTGGTTTTCCCGGTGGGTGCTCCACCCCCTGCTCCACCCTGAGGCCCCACCCTTGGCCTGCACCCTCCTCCGAGGCCCCACCTTCACGCCTCCCCTAATGCTCCCGCTGCTCCCTCCTCTCCATTCCCTCTCCTGAGGCTGCCCCAACTGCCGCTCCCTCCTCTCTGCCCCTCCCTCCCCTAGCACCGCCAACCAGCCAGCCCGAGAGCGGATCAGCGGCCAGCCCCAAGGCCAGAACCAGTGTGGCTGGTAGCTGCTGAGCACCCCCTATTTTTTTTCCATGGGTGCTTGAGGCCCGGAGCACCCATGGAGTTGGTGTCTATGTACATGCACCAAATAATTGTTTTAATCTTGTTTTTTCCTTTATCATTTTCTCTGTGGTAGCAATAAGGAACTATCTATAGTATAGAGTAAATCTGTAGGCTGTGTCCTTATCCAGATGTCAGAACTCATTTGTAACAAATCTAACAAAACATTCACCCACAGATAGACATCTCATTAGCCTATGAAAACTGGGCTGTAGATCATTCAGCACTTTCTCTACGTTTAGATTGTGGATTTTGCACTCAGGTGTGCAGCACATCAGTCAGGTAGATTTGTATTTCTCAGTTGTTCACATTTTATATGCATTACTTTTAACCCTTTCTTACTGCAAAAGCTATACATACTGCAATGGAGCCATAATACATTTTTGTATTTGAAATATTGTGTATGTATTTAGATGCATATGTGTTATGCATTAATTCCATTTTTAAATACTATGAGTTGGGTATGAAATAGGCACATATAAAGTCCTGATCAAATATGTAGTTTTTCACAGGCCATTTTTAAGTTGCGTCTTCTCTATATTGCAATAGAAATTGGACTACAAGTATGAAACTAATACAATTCCTCCTAAATACTTAATATCCCTTAGAATAGAATCTGGTCATTGACTGTAACTGGACTGTATGTACTTTGAAGAAAGGTAAAAAATGGGGAATACAGTCGATAGCTGAATAATTAAAGGTTGTTGGGGTTTTTTTTAAGTTACACTCAGAACATTAAAATTAAGTTTTTGAAATAAATCTAAGATATTTAAAAAGTAATATTTGACATTTTCTTTTACAAGACCTTTGTGATGTTATAGCTAAGGTTATGCGTGCAGTTCCGATATAAATCCAATTTTTCACAAGGCCTTAAATATACTGAAAAAAATTCTCTTCTTGGGTTAAAAGTTATACAAAGCTTCAAGTCAGGAATATATCTGTTTTGTTTTGGTTTTGTGTTTTTCATTTTTAAAATGTAGTTTAGTTTTGGTGTAAAATAATAATTAAACAGCTGTCACATTTTGGGCTTCCTTCTGCTCTCACTGAAGTCAATGACAAAACTTCCAATGACTTCTGGCAGGATCAAACTTTTGACTCTCCTGGGAATTAAAATGGGAATTCTATTTGGTATAACTTTGTCTAAGAAATAGTTTGTATAGGACTTGATTCAATTTCCATTAAAGTCAGTGGGAGTCTTGCCAGTGATTTCGGTGGAAGCAAGATCAGGCCCCCTGGCCTTCTTTACAGTAGATTTTCCCCCTTTTTATAATTTCTCATCATTGTTACCACTGGTGTAGCTCCAATAGCGGGAATGCTAATGTACACAGGCCACTTCTGGGTGCCGGCATTTTGAGCAGGGTTAGATAATATTCTAACTAAAGCTGCACCAGCAGGTCTACACTAGTCCAGCCATGACAGCAGAGCTGCACCAGTGGGAGCACTGGCAGGACATTGGAAGATAAAGGGCCTGTTTCTCATTAACTGTAAGGTTCCTTTATAGTGGTCTGGGCTTTGATGTAGTCACAGCCATTGTCCAGGATTCAGATTAAAACACTGTTTTACTCTACGGCACATGCCAATGCCATTTTAAATAATCCTTACTATGTAGCTCAAGTGGTTTAATTTACATCATTGCAAAATAAAATCGAACCCAGTGAACTGCTGATCTGTAATAATCTGAAGTTGACAGTGATTCCAAAGGTGCCATTCTAGTTAATTTCAATACATAATCCATGTTTCAACAAATTCAGTAATTGGCCTAGGTTTGGAAAAGCTCCTTCAAATCTCTTCCATTCTCTTGGGTAAATTAATCCATGAGTTTGGGGACAAGGGGGCGGAGTTGTAGGGGTGGCTAATTGGCTGTTTTACAATTTACAATGAAAGGTCGTGGCCGTTTCCACACTTTTGCCGGTTTGTTAAAGATCGAAACTAGCTCCTTTCTTTAGAGTTTAGTACAGGGGTAGGCAACCTATGGCACATGTGCCGAAGGCGGCACGCGAGCTGATTTTCAGTGGCACTCACACTGCCTGGGTCCTGGCCACTGGTCCAGGGGGCTCTGCATTTTAATTTAATTTTAAATGAAGCTTCTTAAACATTTTAAAAACCTTATTTACTTTACATACAACAATAGTTTAGTTATATATTATAGACTTATAGAAAGAGACCTTCTAAAAACGTTAAATGTATTACTGGCACGCGAAACCTTAAATTAGAGTGAATAAATGAAGACTCGGCACACCACTTCTGAAAGGTTGCTGACCCCTGGTTTAGTAGTTCGGGGGGCTTCCAAAAGTTAGCTTTTCACAGTTGACTTACTCATTTTTCAGGCTGAGTAGTAATTTTGCAAGATTTCTTTCTGGAGCACTTGATTCAATCTTGTGTGTTCAGAACCTGATGATGATGTAGTCTACAGCCTAATCATAATATGCCTTAGGCTACCACATGCATGTTCGGTCACCACTGAAAGGAAAGGAAATAGTTAATGGGATCAAGTAACATTAAGGTTGTGAGGAAAGCAGGTAAGGCCAAGTTAATACTGAGTTCATTTGTCACTTTGATTTTCCTGGTTTGTGGCTTTTATCTCTCTCTCTCTCACACACACTCACTCACACACACACACACACACACACTATATATTTTAAGATTTTTGTATGTATTTTTTCATCTGCTTCTTGTCCTTAAAGGAACATATGCTGTATTCACATTTTATATATGCTGGAATCATACCTTACAATTGTTATTGGTTACTTCTGCCGCCCTCCCCACGATATACAAGGACAACGGCCAAATACTGATTTGTAGGGTTTGGTGTTTTGCAGAAGCTGAAGTGTGGAGATGTGAAACTGCTGTTCTCCTTATGAAAGAAAGGAAAACTATAACCTAGAGAGCATTAATTTCTGAATGAGCTTTTCTGGGGGAAAAAAGCCTAAAATAATAATTTTGGAGTATCACCAGAACCCTTTTGCTAACGGATATTGTTGTGGGTTTTCTTCTCTCAAATTACAGATGAAATATCATGTATTAATTTATAAATAGTTACTTTCAGTTATTTTCCTTTTGTATAAGCTGCCCAGTACCTCGCTATGCTGTCTAAGTTGTGTTTTATGGAACAGTGTGAGTATGAAATCTAAAAAGCTAATTACTTTTCCTTTTTTAATCATCTGTGGATGCCACTATGAAAGCTGACATCGTTAAGCCACTACAGAGTTTTCTATGAATACTTGTAAGAAAATGCTTTGTTACATATGAACCTAAATAAAGAGATTGTATTGATACAAACGCAGGGATAAGAACATTTAAAGACTATTCTTTAGGTTTAAAAGGCTTGCTGTAAAACGGTGCATTATTCCATTTATTAAAGATCATATTCATGACAAGAAGTGTGGACTTTGGGGAATTTGTGGCGGCACCATTAACTCTGATGAGCATAAGCAGGAGCAAGGCCACTACAGTGGAGGGGGAGTTAGGTAACATTTTACTGGCTAAATCATGTGACCTTTGTAGAGGTTTTGGCCTTGGTCCTGCCCAGAGGAAATGTGCAGCGTTGCGTGTATTAAGCACTAGCCAAACAAAAAATGAACAAAATGGGTTCCATTGATTTCAGATTAAAACTAGAACTTTCCCATCACCCATAAATAGGATGTTCATCATTTATCAGCTGGATTTGGCCAAAAGGTTTTACACCCCGCTGAACTTGGACTGAGTGCATGAATCTAATCTTTTAGCTCCAAAGACTACCACCAAAGCAAAATCAGTTGTAGTTGGGAGTTTATCCTATAGCAGATATAACTAAACTTTTTAGAGGAAGGGAAGAATGTCCCAATGGTTAGGGCACTCGCGTAGGACTGCTGAGACCTGGGCTCAAGTCCCTGTTCTACCACAGACTTCCTGTGTGACCTTGGACAAGTCACTTGTCCTCAGGTCCCCCATTTGCAAAATGAGGATAATACCATTGAGAGATAAACACATTAAAGACTGTGAGGTGCTGAGATTGATGGTAATGGAGGCCATATATGTACCTGAGAGGGGGGGTGTCTCATTACTTCCCATATAAAGCAATGATTCTCTCCTTATGGCCCAAGGTGTGTGTGCCTTTGCAGGAGTAGGCTAGAGTAGAAAGTGCAGCTGTAACCCCTTCTCTGCCCAGAACACCTTGCATAGGAGGCAGCACACATTGAATGCCATGGGGGGAGAGCCAATAAGCACTTCATGCCCCAAGGGAGTTGTGACCATGTTGATACTTGGCATAAATCTCTTAACCTGCCAAAGTCCCAATGTGAGAACCAAAATGAAGGCTGCAAACATTACTCCTGGAGGAGCACAGGTGCTGCCATATATGGCAGCCCATCTACTGCCATGTCTTGTGTCCAATAGTGGCTCGTAACTACTGCTTCAGAGGAAGAAATCTGTTTCAGAGGAAGGAACTACTGCAATAAGGAGTTATGAGATAACCTGCACCCAGGGGGAAAAGTTTGCTCCCAAGTTCCAGTAGCAGTTACCTTGTGCCTGAAGCTTGAGGGTTTAATGCCTTCTGAACTCCATGTTTAGTTTGAGTCTCCATGAAAGAGAGAGAAAGCACAGTATAGTGTTGTGTTGCGCTCTCAGCGTGTGGAAAGGCAAGGAGATGCCTTACATTTATAGGTGCAGAACATCTCCCTGAAATTTAAACCACAGAAGGGCAGTGGAAGCTGAGGACAATGTGTAAGACCCAAGCTGGATTTTCTGGGGTATGTCTATCTATTCTTTGGTTATTCCAAATTTCTGGCCAGAAATTCAGAGGGGGGTCATCCCCAGGATGTCAAAATGTGACTGATATCTCCCAGGCACATCTTGAGGCCCAAACTCACTCAGGCTCTGTTGGGTTAGGTTCACTCTTCTTTGTATCACCTGAATGGTCTTTGGGGCAGTAGTGCGCTAGCAGGGAGGATGAGACTACCTGTCCTTCCCTTCTTTCTCCAAGCTGAAGGTAGCTTGTTTGGAGTTTCTTGCTCTTCCATACCTGCAAGGGTAACAACGAGCTATAGTTCAACGATGCACCACATAAGACCATACCGACCTGAGGCCTTGTCCTCTAGCCTCTATTACTTTTCTTATTTAAATCAAGATGTGTTGGTAGAGAGTGGGCACACAGTACCAGTAGCTGGTAGACTGCTATTAGCCTTGTATTTGCTGTGTTTCCAAACCCAGGTGGGGGTCTGAAGCAGTTGGAGAGCATTCCTCACTGGCTCAATATACCTGAACAGTGGAATGCAGCCATGAAATGGACAATGCTGTGCAAGAACAAGGGGGCCATCCCTAGAAGGCGATGTTGTGAGAGGAAAACGTGCAGACACAAAACGTTTGGTGCACTCACTCTGCTCTTCTCAGGTCGAGGGCACCACAACTGCCCCCTGTGGGGCTCCAGAATGGACTGTAGATGAGGAAGCCTCCAATAGCACCTAAACTCAACTACTGCCATGTGGTCTGAGTTATAAACACTGTGGGGAGGCCCTTGGAGCTAGAGCCAGTGATCTTTCCACCAATCCAAGAGCAGTCAGGAGCCCAGGTTCCACAGGAATCATAGCAAGAGCAGGACAAATAATATATTTTTTCATCCACTGGTGTAATCGAGTCCAGTCATGGCTAGTCGCCTTCTTATGGCCAGGTGTGCCGCACAGCTCTCTGGCTGGACTAGCACCCCTTGCCAATGGTTACCCCCATGCTGTAGAGGTTTCTCTGCCTGGTAACACGGCCCTCCAGCCAGGTCACATCTGTAGTTCACCCCTTCTGGGGTCCCAATTGTCCCAAACTAACAGCCGGAAAATATCTTTAGCAGAAACAAAAATCCTTCCAACCCTCTCTGGGGCTCTTCCTCAGTCAGTCTTCAGCTCAGTCTGCTGCCCCATTGCTGGGCTCCACCATCCTTACAATGGGCTTGTCCTCGGGGCAGGAAGGAGAACCAATTCCCACCCTCTACTCTGAGTTCTGACCAAGACCACTTAGTCTTTGTCCTCAAAGGAAACCTGCACAACATCTTCAAAAGACAGGCCTGGAAGCTTAAATTCATTATTTTGCTATACAATAAAAATCATGGACTTGGTAAAGAAACAATGAATATAGACCTCACCAGTCAAACCAATACAGCTTTTGAAAAGTCATTCACCGTGAGAGGCAGAAGATTCTCCCAACCTAGATCCTGTGGTCTCCACAGGTATTTCTGCCTAAAGAGAAGGTCAAGCAAGTGAGTGATGAGGGGAAGCTTTCTCTGTACAGGCCTCTGGAACAATTACAGTGTCAGATCTCTCTGGGGAGATGCATACAGTGCTGTGCAGGGAGCCAGGCACATGTAAATCAAGGGATCATGCAGACTCTTATTACATGGAAAGGGTGACCTAGGGCTTGATCCTACAAGGATCCAAGTACCTTTAGTGACATCGGTGGGAGCTGAACAGGGCGTTGCATCTGCAACTATTACCAGACTTGAGAGACCAGCGAGTGTTTAGCACTGAACAGTGACCGTAACTGAAGCCTTTGAAATGGTGGCTGAGAAACATTGTGGGGCAGATGTGGATGCCTTCATGTAAAAACTGAAGACTTGGAAACAGTCACTTCAATGTTGGTAACATCAGCCCTTGAGTATAGAAGGGACAATATGACCAAGTGTGTCCAAATCCTGACCAGTGAGATCCACCACATCACTCCATCTTGGCCCCAGTCAGAACCAGAGCCTTCTAGGTTCCTGAAATCTGTTTTTGACTCATCTCTAGCAATAAGACCATCTCCATTAGTATTATAATGGAATCAGCTACCTGAAGCTAGTTCACCCTGACCCACACTGGGTGTTCAATTTCTTTTTCCCCCTTAGAAGGAATAGCTTGTGCTTCTACACTTACTGCTCCAACCATAAGCTGGTGGAGGATTATTCCAAGACCCCACCAGTCCACAGTCCTGGAGTTTGGCTCTCCTCGGAGGACCTCTGGAACAATGGTTCTGGGGTGCCACAGATGCTGTTTGTAGTGTCCTGAAACCAATGCCTGAAAGAATGAAAATCTCCGTGAAACCAGGCAATGCCCTTTAGCCCATCTCCCTTCACCCTAAGTGCATACTGTTTGGGCTTGGCTAAATATTACAGATCCTGCTACCAAATTTGAGGATGTCAGAGTTACTGCCCCATTTAGCTGGAGCAGAACAAGAGTCCTATGATCTGTGGCAAAGCAATATAAACATTCTTCCCCATTATAAAGGTAGGGCTGGTGAGGTATAAGAAAGAAGAGGCAGCTTCAGCGCCAATGCCCCGTGGTGAGTAAATATCACACTGTATCTAACTCAGAGCAGGGCCAGCAAACCCCTTCACTGTATGAACATCAGTATTCTAGATCTGGCCACAGCAATATCTAATACAAAGCAGGGGTGAATTTGAGATTAACTGAGATTATAACAAAACATAGATTCTGAAGGGACTATAATTCACTGTATACAAACTACTGGGTGCTTTGCAGAATTAGAACAGCAGGGAAAATGGGAAAGGGTATTTCACTGACACTGGTGCATTTCAGCCACTTCTCTGATTTATTTCTCGCTCTAAGATCCTCCAAGAGAGCAATAATTATGCCTTTGGAATGCACCAAACAGTGAGTATTTTCAGCAATATTCCCTGGGGAGAGGAGGACACCCCCAGGAACCTCTAGACAGTGCTGCTTTCTAAGAGATCCCTGGTATTTATGCCCTACAGTGTGACTTTAAATGTCTTCTTAATCAATTATTGTTATTTTTGCATCTATTCTGGCTGAAAATCTGGTTGGAATATTTCAGATCTGTGACACTGATGGAACAATGGTTAGAAATAGCCAACAGAGTAATGAAATTAAATTATATGGAAAATGCACCTGGTAAGTGTCCATATCCTGAGATGGCAGCAAAGCGACCCAAGTGAACAATCAGATACTTTCTTTGCAGAGGCCAAAATGGTCATCTTCACAAACCCATCCCTGTCCAGCAGCAGCCTAGGTAATTTGAGGTCTCTAAAAACAAGGTGAAATGGAAAAGGACCAAGTGAGAGGTCTGCAGTGAGGCCCTGGATGAGCCGAGCCCCAGACTACAGAGATGCTGCTGGAACTGATAGGAGAACAACTCACGGTCCTGCCCTCAGTCAGGATTTTCTCTTCAAACTTCCATCCTGATTGTTCCCAATTTCTCCCTCTTCCCACTAGGATTCTCTATGGGCAGGACAGGCTTTTCTGCTGTCACATCAAGAAAGGAATCTGATACTTCCAGGGTCCCTCCCCTGTCTCCACGGGGTCAGTCTTCTGTGACAGTTGGGGAAGGATCTGTGGCAGGAAGGGAGGTGGCCTTGCTCCATGACATGGAAAAGAGAGTGGCTGGGTAGCAGCCACATTCTCTGCTATGCCCTCTCCAGATCCTCCCTCCTGTGCAGGACCTGTTGGAGAGAAACTTTGTCTTGGGGTGGAGGGAGGGGGGAGACTTTGAAAATGTCTCTCTAGATGCTGTCCTGCGCCCAATGGTGTCAATGAGGGACTCGCTCTTGGCGGATTGTCAGTGGGGTTCCAATGGAAGCAGCATCAGACCCTAGGTTTCATGCAGAGGGAAGTTTGTAGATCTGTCAAACTTTCAAACTCCTAGACAAAGATTTAAGTCCAGAGAGGACTGTGCCTGGCAGAAGGTAAAGAAATGACCACCAAGAGTGTACTCTAAGGCAAAGCGCAGATGGCCTGTGGTCTGGAAGAACCTGAAAAGCTGGATCAAATATGGGTATCTTCTCCTGACTGACAGCCTCCAGTACCCACTTCTGTGACATCAGGCTGCAAACACAAAACAAGGCAGGAGGGAGGTTTCTAAGGGCAGCAAGAGCCACTTGAAGCTTCAGTTACTCTTGTAACCAGGCTGGGTCCTTCTGCTTCACTCATCCAACAGGACAATGTAGAACATGCAGCCTCTTTCATTAGTCACTTTTGAGAAAACTGGATGCTCCAGCCCGTAATAAAGTCTATGCTGGGCCCCATCCAATGCTTCTGTGATGCTTAGAAATGGGATTTCCTTGTAGCCCCTTGTTTCTGTTTAAGGCAAATGGCTGTACTTTCACGCATCACAGCCACTGACTTGCTTCCCACTCACCTTTCTGGTGGAAGGTCCCCATCCCGTAGCTCTGACTTCTCCATGGTTTTCAGAGTCACCATTTTCTTCAGAGGCCTGTATTCCACCAGGAACACCTAAAAGAGGGGACGGGCTGCGGAATTAGTCCCACAGCTGAGTGTCACTTTTTAAGGGCCACTCTAGTAAGTCTTTGGGGAAATGTACCTTTCTAAACCAGCCTTTCCCCAGGACAGCAGAAAAGCAGAAGTGCCACAGCCACAGGGAGATGCTCTGAGATCTGTAAGCCACGGAGTTAGCAATTAAGGGCTTAAAGTATTGCAACAAACTGTAAATTGTGGAGTGTGACCATGAAAATAGTCAGACAATCCTGGAGTTCTTGATACCTTCCCTGCAGCTCAGACTTCTAGCCACACTCTGGTTTCAGGGATGCTGGAACAGGGGAAGCCAGGGGGCCATGGCTCTCCCACTTTTTACCAGTCATAAGGGCGAGCGATGGGAGGAGGGGGCAGAGAGGAGCGAGCGGGGGGCAAGGTCTTGGGGGGGAAGAGGCAATGCAGGAGCGGGGCCTCAAGGGTGCGAGGGCAGGGTCTTGGGGGAATGGGCAGCATGAGGGTAGGGGCTTGAGGAGAAGAAGGGCTGGGGCCTCAGAGGCAGCACAGGGGGCGGAGCCACAGTTTGGGCACCTGTGGCTCCCGCACTTTTAGGGCGCTTCCACCGTTCCTGGCTGGTTTGGCTCATGTGGAAACATCTCCACTTTCTCCGTGTACGAATTTGCCACCCAGCCTTCCCTGCTCCTCGGCAACATGCTCTGTGACCCTCCCCATTGGATGGGTGGGGGCAGGGCCGGCTTTAGCAAGAGCGGGGCCCGATTCCTGGGGCCCCCAGGAATCGAGCCGCGCTCCGGCCGGGGTTGCCGGGCTTGGGTCCGACCCGGAGCCGCGCCGCGGAGGGACCCGAGCCGCGCCACGGGGGCCGGGCCGGGCCAGACCCGTGCCGTGCCGTGGGGGCCGAGCCGGAGCCGGGCCGCGCCGCGGGGGCCGGGCTGGATCCAAGCCGGGCCAGAGCCGCTGGGGCCTGCGGGAACGGGCCGCGCCCCCCCGGAGCCCTTCTCGCGCCCCCACCACCCCAGCTTACCTTGTGCTGCCGGCCCGCCCCTGCTTCTTTTCAGACTTCCCGCGAATCTCTGATTCGCGGGAAGCAGGGGAGGGGGCGGAGCGTTCAGGGGAGGGGAGGAGGGGGGAGTGAGCTGGGGGCGGGGTGGAGAGCTGCAGCGCGGGGCCCTCTTGGCGCGGGGCCCAATTCAGCCGAATCGGCTGAATCGGCCTAAAGCCGGCCCTGGGTGGGGGAAAGACAATGGCAGCAGAGCTAAACGCCAGCTGTACTGCCGCTGCTTGGAAGAGCCAAAGAGCAGTATATGGCTGTCGTGTTTGTGCTCACCCTACTGCTCCCTGGAGGTCTGTGGAGTCTATCTCGACCTTCTGGGAGAGTGGATGGCCAGTCTGTTCTGTTCCCAGCCCTGCCTCCAGGAGAGGAGGACACAGCAAAGGGGACAGAATCTGTAGATCTTTGATGTTAGGACCCCTGAGTTTACTCACTGTGACAGTGGAAGGAAGAATCTGGGCTCTTGTTCACAGGAAACTGATCCTTAGGTCTTATCCAATATCGTCATTCCCATCTTCCTACCTTCTTGCAATACAGGATTTCAATACAAAATTCAACTATGCTGTTATCCACTTTTGACCACTAGATGTCTCTGCTTCCATATTCCAAGTAAAGAGTAGACGAGGGGTAGGCAACCTATGGCACGTGTGCCGAAGGCAGCACGCGAGCTGATTTTCAGTGGCACTCGCACTGCCCGGGTCCTGGCCAGCAGTCTGGGGGGCTCTGCATTTTAATTTAATTTTAAATGAAGCTTCTTAAACATTTTAAAAACCTTATTTACTTTACATACAACAATAGTTTAGTTATATATTATAGACTTATAGAAAGAGACCTTCTAAAAACGTTAAAATGTAGTACTGGCACACGAAACCTTAAATCGAAGTGAATAAATGGCACATCACTTCTGAAAGGTTGCCAACCTCTGGAGTAGACTTTCTCCCCCTTTACAATTGCTGTGAAATGCTAGGACGCAGGTATTGAAAGAACGAGGAATACTTGTGGCACCTCGTTCTTTTTGCTGATACAGACTAACACGGCTACCGCTCTGAAGTACTGAAAGGTATTTAGATCCGTAACTCCCATTGATTTAATGCAAGATAGATCCTCAAAGGTATTTAAGTACCTGGGCCTAGATGCCTGTGTCTTCTAGTTTTTTAGCTTCTAGCAACATGAACAAACTAACATGAATAACTTTCCAGCAGTAGAATTGTCTTTTCTGTCTATGAGAAGAGCCCTGTAGTGCTCCATCTCTGCTGCAGCAGTGGTATAAGTCATGATAAAGGAGAATGACATAGCAGGAAAGAGCACATGAGATGCCACATCTGAACAATGCATGGTATAAATGCTGTTATCAGTAGTGGAAGAGAAGTTTCTAAATCCCCGTTGGACTGTGTTGGAAACTCTCAAAAGATCAAACTGTCACCCTCCGAGCAAGTGCAGAATGGTGGTGGAGTGTGCTTTTGGACGTCTCAAGGGGAGATGGAGAAGCTTATTGACTCGCTCCGATCTCAGTGAAACCAATATCCCCATTGTTATTGCAGCTTGCTGTGTGCTCCACAATCTCTGTGAGAGCAAGGGGGAGACCTTTATGGCGGGGTGGGAGGTTGAGGCAAATAGCCTGGCTGCTGATTACGCCCAGCCAGCCAGCCGTGTGATTAGAAGAGCACAGCGGGACGCGCTGTGCATCCGGGCGGCTTTGAAAGCTAGGTTCCTCAGTGAGCAGCGTAACCTGTGACTATTAAGTTTGTTTAAAGAGAAGCTGAACCTGCCCCCGTTTCTTTACCCAGTTAATGTTGACTATCCTCTCCAGTTACATACCCCATTCCCCCCCCCCTTCCAACACACGTTTAAAAATAAAATAAATGGAACTTTGTTAATGAACATTGTTTTCTTTATTACTTTTTGGGACTCTGTGTGTGGGGGCTATGTGACTTTGTGGCGGGGGAGGACAGTTACAGATCCCCTGCTGCGTGGCTCTGTGATCCAGGCTAAGGACCGCTGCATAAGTTCTCTAACCACCCTCCCCCGCCACAAAGTCACATAGCCCCCCCACACACACAGAACTTGAAAACCACCTCCCAGACTGACCAGGGTGCCTAGTGACTGCAATGTGTGTGTGACCTTCTGCTGAACCTGCCCCCATGTCTCTACCCTGGTAAAGGTGACTGTCCTCTCCAATTACCAGCCCCCTTTCCCCCCTTCAAACACACTCTCCTCTAAAAGAACTTGAGGGAAACAGTAATTAACAGAAACATATTTTTTATTAGCAACTACACAGTTAGGGGATGACACTGGTACGGGGGCTTAGGTGAGGTGCTTTTGGAGTGAAGGAAAAGACTTATCAAAACTTTGGGAATGAGAGCCGTCTGGTACTTGAGCGGTCTGCAGGGGTCGAGTGACAGTTTTCACGGCCCCTGCCACCCCTCCTTCTTGGGACTTTGGGTGAGGGGGGTATGGGACTTTGTGGCAGGGAGGGCGGTTAGAGAGAGACTGCAGCAGGGCTCTGTCCTCCTGCCTCCGGTCCTGCAGAACATCGTTTGATGTCGCCTGCTGGTCTTCCTGCCGCCACCTCTCCTCCCGTTCACTGTGTGATCGCTGGTATTGCGACATGTTCTCCCTCCACTGGGTCTGCTGGGCCTCCTTGGCTCGGGAGCAGCCCATAAGTTCTGAGAACGTGTCGTCCCGTGTCCTTTTCTTTTTCCGCCTAATCTGCACCAGCCTCTGGGAGGGGGATGCCAGGGTAGGTCGGGAGACAGTCACAGCTGTGGGATGGGAAAAGGGGAGTGAATTACTCAGATAAATTTTTGTGAACAATGAACATAGTCTTTCTCTGTGAACAAGACCATGCACAGCACCTATCACATGCGCACTCAGGACAAGGTCGAATTTTCAGCCTTCGCATTCAGTGCCTGGGGTCTTGCAGTGGAGATCAGACAAGTGGGGCAGGACAGCGGAATTCGGGTAGCAGGCTGACATGGTAAGCCGTAGACTTTTGGCTGCTTAAAACTTAAATTATAGAAGTGCCCTCCTGTCATGTTCAAAGCAATGCTCCTAGCGTTGGCCAGTTCCTGCTGCCGGCAATCCGGCAAGCATGAACTCTGCCCCTGTCGCACCCCCTCGTGGCTGTCCCCAGGAAAGATCCCTTTATGCTGCCCCTCTCCCACCTCCACCGCGTGCCTGTAAACCGCCGGTTACAGTTATGTAAAGGAGCAGGCAAATAGTCCCAATACTAACATTCCCCTAATTCAAATCAGGTCACCATGAGCGACATCACTCTGCTGAGGATTTCTGAAACAGAGGAAGACCGCATGCTGCGTGAAAGCCAGCAAAAACCAGGGCCGTATGCCACCATGCTCTGCAAGGCAATGATAGCCTGGCGCGGAAAAGTTTCCTAGTATGGAGGACACAATAAGGCCGCTCTCCCCAGGAACCTCATGCAAAGGCTTTTCCAATTACCTCCAGGACAGCTTCGTGGAGATGTCCCATGAGGATTTCAGCTCTATCCCTGGACATATAGACCTTATTTTCCAGTAGCTGCACTGGCAAGGACTACAAAGTAGAGCGCCTAGGGCAAAGTAATCATGATAAACCGGACATTGTTAGATTCTTTTGCAGTAATTGCACTGCCAAAGACTAAAACGTTAAGCACCTAGGGCAAACCAATCATGAAAAACCCATTGTTAATGTTCCTGTTCTGTTCAGAATAAATGTTTACATGTTTAACACACTTACCGACTGATCCTTCCCTTGATTCAGGGTCCAGGTTAACGCGTGGGGAGGATTGGTAGGGGATCTCTGTGAGGGTGATGAAGAGATCCTGGCTGTCAGGGAAATCAGCGTTGTAAGTGCTGTCGACTGCCTCGTCCTCCTCATCTCCTTCCTCATCTTCCCCGTCCGCTAACATCTCTGAGGAAGCGGCCGTCGACAATATCCCATCCTCAGAGTCCACGGTCAGTGGTGGGGTAGTGGTGGCGGCCGCACCTAGAATGGAATGCAGTGCCTCGTAGAAACAGCATGTCTGGAGCTGGGATCCGGAGCATCCGTTTGACTCTTTGGTCTTATGGTATCCTTGTCTCAGCTCCTTGATTTTCATGCGGCACTGCGTTGCATCCCGGCTGTATCCTCTCTCTGTCATGGCTTTTGAGATCTTCTCGTAGATCTTTGCATTCCGTTTCTTGGAGCGTAGCTCTGAAAGCACTGACTCATCGCCCCACACAGCGATCAGATCCAAGACTTCCCGATCAGTCCATGCTGGGGCCCTCTTTCTATTCTGAGATTGCATGGTCACCTCTGCTGGAGAGCTCTGCATCGTTGCCAGTGCTGCTGAGCTCGCCACGATGTCCAAACAGGAAATGAGATTCAAACTGGCCAGACAGGAAAAGGAATTCAAATTTTCACGGGGCTTTTCCTGTGTGGCTGATCAGAGCATCTGAGCTCGGACTGCTGTCCGGAGCGTCAACAGAGTGGTGCGCTGTGGGATAGCTATCAGAGCTATTAGCGTCGAATTCCATCCACACCTGCCCTAATTCGACATAGCCATGTTGAATTTAGCGCTACTCCCCTCGTCGGGGAGGAGTACAGAAATCGAATTTAAGAGACCTCTATGTCAAACTAAATAGCTTTGTTGTGTGGACGGGTGCAGGGTTAATTCGATTTAATGCTGCTAAATTCGACATAACCTCCTAGTGTAGACCAGGCCAAATAGAGCTAATTGGTTTGTCTAACTAGAAGATTAGTACATATACAACCAAAACTATTTCAAAATCTCTTCCTTTATAATGTGTAGAGACCATATTTATTTGTATTTCATACTCCCTTTAATGTTATATAAAAATAAGCAAAACAAGACTGAACTCTTGAGGACAAGGAACATATTTTCACTACATTCTCTAAAAACCCAAGTATATGTATAGCTTTCTATCAATCATTTATAGATCATTTATCACCACAGTATGGTAATTGGATAAATTATATCTGAGCTGCCATGGTTATTTCCTATTCTAATAATACTCATGGTGTGAATAACTTTTAATAGCAGCCACTGTAAGTGCCACTAATAAAGAGTTCTGTCTTGTTCAAATGGAGTCTTCTGTCTTGAAATTGGAACTAGAGAAGCACACTTTACATCTCCATATAAATATGGGTCCCACCTCAATCGTGCTGCTATAATAAGCTATGTGGCTAGGCTTTAAAAATCTTAAATTTTCCCAAATACACCTCAGGAAAAATAATTTGCTTGCTCATGGCCACACCCCATGTTTAAAGTTGGAAGATGCACTTTTTTCTCTCCAAATACAAATTAACATTCAGTACATTGTCTGCAACAGGTAAACATATATTTTATTTTCTTGTGCTTTGTTTAGATGGAAGGGAGGCTAGTGTCTGACTCCAAAACCAAAAATCAGTATGCCTCAGAAATCCTGTGGATAATATCTTTTTACTGCTGTTGAACCTTTCCTCAAACAGAAGTCCATAACAGGTTTCAGTCACTTCATTCTAGTTAAGAGAAAATGGACCACATTCCCCGTCAGATGCTTTTTAGGCTGTTCCTTATCAGGCAGAGGGATGAATTTTGAGTAACTCAAGTCCCTCATTCTCCTCAATAGCTGAATCTTGCCCACAATGAGGCTGTCTCTTAAATCAGATCATGAATTCATTATGTATGCTATAATCATGTAAATACATGTCATGTGTTGACTCTTAAAGAAATTAGCCTGGTGCCTCTTCCTGAGTAATTACATTGTTATAAGTGGGGTGAAACCTTGTTATGGGTTGAGTTAAAACCTCACTGAAATTGATAGGTTTGAACTTACTCTTCAATTAACAAAACTGCAAGGTTAAGGCCCCCCGCAGACAAAAAAACTGGGAGAGAGACATGCAGCTGGAAGGAGCAGCTTAAAGCACAGGATCTGACCCATGAAGAAACCTGGGAAGAGGTTTTTGGAGTGTGGGTGCAGGCTGAAAAAAGTGTGCTTGGTACTGTGAGGGGAAAAAAAGCTGTTTCCTGCTATTTGATTCTCTCTGTATTCAGAGACACAGGATTTTCTGCATTCTTTGTAGATCAACAAAACTGCATCAAAGAAATACACGACTATCACCGATTTCTGCTCCCAACTGGAACATCCCCAGAGCTCCAAACTTTGACTACCTACTTGGGTAAAAAGGGGCAAGAATATGTTGCATATGGTGGGCTTGCAGGTGGAAGTACTGTCTGCTTTTGTAACACAGGCCTAGTCTTCACTTACCGGCTGGTCCGGCGGCACGCCATCGATGTTCGGGGATCGATTTATCACGTCTGGTTAAGACGCGATAAATCGATCCCGGATCGATCCCGGAAGTGCTCACAGTCGGCGCCGGTACTCCAGCTCGCCGAGAGGAGTATGCGGCGTCGACGGGGGGAGACTTCCGGCCGCGTCTGGACCGCGGTAAGTCCGGACTAAGGTACTTCGAATTCAGCTACGTTATTAACGTAGCTGAATTTGCGTACCTTAGTCCGAAGTCCGGACTAAGTGGGGACCAGCCCACAGTTACACTGGAGAACAGGGTTTGCCAGACAAACATGCATTATCTAAATTAAGGTAAGTGGATCAAAGGCTTGGGATACTGTTTTATACTAAAACATTTTTTAAAAGGCTTTAATAATGTAAATGTGGTAGTGCTGCTTGTTCAAATTTGTAACAAGATTTTATTTATGGTATCTACTTTGATTTATATTCAAGCACACATCCATTGATCAGGTTGCTTTTACATAAGTTAAACCACACACTATCAAAATATCTCCCATCCTTCAGTCCACCCACCTCCCCAGATGTCAAGAAGAAATAAGCTTTACAGCTCCTCTGGAAGGTTAACAAATTGAGGATCTTGCAGACCAGGTGCAAGTTTCAGAATCAAGAAAACCTCAGAGTCCAAAGCTTTATCAGCAGTCCCTCTTGTTAAAAGAGACACCAACATGGAATCTAGTCAGCTAAAAAAATGTAAAGTAACTGAATATTTTGCCTACTCCTGTGTCACCTACAGGGGTGCTGACTAAACAGGGGATTTATATGCAAAGTTCTGTCAGATGGTTGTGGGGTGGAGTCTAATTTTTGGATTAGAATTAGAATTCTCCAATCTTTTAATTACAGCAATCATAGCTGTTGTTTGTAATAATAGCAGGTTAAAAAGATTCAGACACAAGTGTGACTTCTAAAGCATCCTTTTAAGCCTGGAAGAGCTTTAACTCTACCGCTTTCCATAATGGCTGTGCTGTTGCATGGGGAAAGAGGCAGTATCTTTGGTAGCCAGGTCCTCCTAACCCATTGATTTAGGTTTGGGACAAAGTTGTAATGTGTTTTGAAATTACTTTTGAGTGTTGTCTGTTTTAACAGGTTTTTTTCTTTTTAGCACAATGCTATTTCTGTGTACATTAGGTTGAGTAGTGGACAGTTCTACTCACAAACCCTTGGTCTGAAAAAACTGTCTGTGACATTATTGGTTTTAACTGAGGCCTGGTCTACACTGGGGGGAGGGGGAATTGATCTAAGATACGCAACTTCAGCTACGAGAATAGCGTAGCTGAAGTCGACTTATCTTAGATCGACTTAGAATCACTTACTTCGCGTCCTCATGGCGTGGGATCGACGGCTGCCGCTCCCCCGTCAACTTTGCTTCCGCCTCTCGCCGAGCTGGAGTTCAGCAGTCGAAGGGAGAGCGATTGGGGATCGATTTATCACGTCTGCACTACACGCGATAAATTGATCCCCGATAGATCGATCGCTACCCGCCAATCCGGTGGGTAGTGTAGATGTACCCTGAGTCAGGACTGCAGGTTTGGCCATTGGTTTACTTAGATTTCTTTCTTTGATTTCTCTGCTTTCTGTCATGGTTACTATTTTGCCCCTCTCCCTACCTTGTTTACCTTCATGTTTTATGTACATTCCACCTGATTTGAAAACTCTTCTTGTAGGTTTTACCTTTCTGTCTCTAGGGGCATTAAGAATTTACTACCTGACATGCTTTTAAGCAAACCTAACTGAATGAGTGTTGTGTATTTAGCTCTTCTTGGGCACTGTTTGCAATACATGTATTTAACAGGATCCTTGTAATACTGGTAGATCTAAAATTAAATCTACTAACAATGGCTTTGCTCCCAGGACGTGAATCAAATACCCAGATTCAAGAAACTAGAATATTGAGGAAAGTTAGAATTTGGATCCAAACTTCGTGGCTTGGAACTTTATTTAATTTTTAAAAGAATCTAAAAATCTTTCAACCTACCTATAATGTCTTCTCAAACGTTTGAGATCTCTGGCTTAGTTGCTTATATCACTTCCATGAGTTGTGGGAGTAAAATCCTGTTGTAACACATTCATTACAGCTAACACAAATGAATATATGAAGTACGTGCTGTTTGATTAGGACTGGGTACATGACTTTACATGCTGAACTTTGACTAGGCATAATGCATGTAAAGCCATCAAAACTGTTAATTAGTGAACAGTGTTTTTAAACGCTTTGTTTTTGTTTCTCATAGCAACCATATGGAACTGGGCCATTTTTTTCTTGGGGTGTGTCTATAATATGGGGAGTGCTATAGCCCTTACTGAAATTTCTATTGATAAGTACAGTCAGAATTGTGGCTTTGTTCCTTTGTTCCTGGAGCCAGAGGAGCAAGGCTGGTGCTCTTGGTTGGCTACTGGGACTCAAGCAAGACTTCAGCCTGAGGTAAATGTAAAGCTGAACATGCTGGGGCTGCGGGGAAGTAGTCTAGGGAACAGCAGCAGCAACAAGTTAGTTAAAGGGATGCAGCAGGTGGCTGCTATTTGTAGGGTCTCTGGGTTGGGACCCGGTGTAGCGGGTTGGTCCAGGTCTCCTTCTGCCCTTCCCTGCTCTATCAGCCAGCAGGTGAAGTGGTTGAGTGCCCTGAGAAGGGAGATTACATAGGTCCAGGGAAGAAGCTGAAGACCCCAAAGGGGGTCAGTATGCATTGAACTTTAATACCCTGGAAGAGGGATGAACTGAACTGAAAGAGTGGGTCAGTTGTAGCTCGCTATAGAGTGAAAAGTCTACAGGGAGGAACCCCTGGGGGCACTACTCCTTTCCAGAGCAGGGACTATTTGAGAATCAGCCCAGAGAGGGCTGCAGAAGACCAGCAAGGGTACTGTGATAGGCCCTGTTGGACTGTATACCCTAGTCTATTTTATTTCACACATGGACTGTGTGAGATTCAGCTGGAGGGCTGAGTCACTGGAAAACCCACGTGAAAAAGAGAGACTGTTGGTGGGGAGCACTGCAAGAGCAGAGAGAGAGCAGGCATTTGTACACCCACTAGGAGGCGCTCATGTGATGAGAGGCCTTGCCCAATAGGGTTAATGTAACTTAATGCTTTTAGAAGTGAGAGAAACCTTGATGCATTGGAATCACCAGATACAAGCTTGAAGTAGGTTTAAATACTATGGGCCTGATCATCACCTCCTACAGAAAAATCCTCACTCTGAGGATAAGTTTGCTGGAAACTCCAATATTCCCTTGATGGAATTTTCTTCCTATTCTTCTCTAGAAGCAGAAGAGTATCTAACCTTGCACTGGAGAAACAGGTGTACAAACTTCAAATGTACAATAGAAGGAAAACACAACATACCAGCAACACAAACTCATGTATAATTTCAGAGGTTTATCACATGTAGAATCTTTTATTCATTTGATTTGTCACACACTTAAATCTTGATTATTTAATTTAAGGCATTTTTTGTTGTAATTTTTAAACTAGCTAGTTTCCATTGCAATCTCTTGCAGCAGCAACACTGTAATAATCTCAGCTTGTCCCTGATTGGGGAGAACGATCAGTAGCAGTCTGTAGGAGAAAGTGTGTGTGTGTGTGTGTGTGTGTACACACAGCCACAGCCCAACTGTTTGGAGAAGGAGTGAGCTGAATAGGAGGATTGCTGACCTGCTTGTTTTTAAATTTAAAGGAGAAAGTAGGATTTTTTTTCCCCTATAAAGTAGATTTGAGGAAGCTAGAAAACATACTTGTTAAGTAAATGATTGTGTATGCTTGCATGCGTTTGGACATGTATTTTTCAATTTTATAATTGTACTCCATTGTGACTGAACCAATGGCAAACTGCTCCAGAGATCTCTTCCTTTGTTCATTTAATCTCATTTTAGATTATGGGGTATGAGACTCAAGGCCACCTAGAGGCAATAGGAGTTTGTTTTTCACAGAATAGAGCTGTTCCACAAAGTCTTTCATTCTACTGGTATAAGAAGAGCTATATTAGTCCAAATCCTATTTGTCATCTTCCTTGACCCAATGTAAAAACTGAGGACAGAATTTAGCCCAGTGGTTGTGACCTAATTGTGTAAGGAGAACAAGAGTTGACCTTTCATGTTGAGGCAATGAAACATTTTAAGTATCACTACTGACCCCCAAGATCAAGTATATCATAAACCCACAAATCCAACTCTTGGAAAAAAAGAAGAGCTAACTTTACTCTGCACATTCCTTGGCCATTCCATTCTTAAAAGAAATCCCCTCAAATCCAGGAAGTGGAGCTGAAAATTATGTAGCTGCCTCCTCTAACATTAGACCATGTATTCATGTACAACAAAAGGCCTTACTTGCCTGGGATAGAGGTCACTTTTTTTTTTGGCGGCATTGTAGGCCTTGAATGACCAATGTGCCTTAGCAACACACCAGCACAGTGACCTTTCTCCAATTGTTTATTTGGTGGTTCTTTCTTCACCACACCAAACCTACGGAGATTTCACCATATACGTTTATGGATTTTGTTTCCTCAACTCTTCCCTGCAGTAAGCATGTACGGTATTATCAAACAGGATCCTTTTTCATACTTGTCTACTTGTTCCTTGAGTGAGGGATGCTTTCCTGCTCCCTTGTTTTGCTATGTGGTTATGGTGCATGATGCATGTAATTATGCCTTGACCTTATTAGGTATAATGCAAATGATCCTTCTTTCTACTACATATGAAATCAGTGGTAAAATTCCCAGAGAACTGAAACATTCATGGACATCCTTAAAATTAAGAACCCTCAAGCATCCAGCAGATAACTGGCATTTGGAACACTATGCAGAAGCGAGTTGAGTAGTATTAGCAATATCAAGGAAAAGATGGCTAGTCACATGACAGAAATTACTATCCAGGTATATCTGTTGAACGTTGAGCAACAACTGCCAAGAAAAAGCTAGACTAGACAGCATTGTGAGTCTGTTTGTTTACACACACACACACAAGTGTATGCACTCAATATACATATAGTACTATATAGTCAAAAATATGGCCTTTAATGTATATAAAATTGTATCCAGTTGATACTTGATGAGGAGATTGAGCTTGTAAAACACTTTTAAAAGCTCTTTGTCATATCAATACATCCCTTGTACAAGAAAGGTTAATATTTAACACTTAAAATGTCTTATTGTTATTTGTGAAGTACCTGAAGGTTTTTTTTCCTTCATTTTTGTGAATGAGGTGATCTTATCTCCATCTTACAGATTGAAAAACTGGGTGGAGAGATTAAAACCAATATTGTCAAATCTCAGGCACCTAATTCCAGTTTTAGTTACCCGAGTAAAAATGGCTTAACTTTTGAAGTGATGAACACCTACAATTCAATCAGTGGGTGCTGTGGGTGTTCAGAAAATCAGGCTACCTGTATTTAACTGGCTTGATGTGGATTTAGGTACCCCTGGGTGACTCATGGGAGGGACACAAAGAGGGCACCAGCTAAAGGGGAGAGCAAGTGACCTTCCCATGTGACTCCTCCCATGGCGCTTCCATCTTATTGGCCTGGAGTGCTTTCAGGACTGTGACTTGATCACCTACTCCGAAGGAACGCTCTCTGGCATGTTTATCATACCAGGCCTTTTGCTCTTGCTCAAGAAAACCTACAGGATGCTCAACAAGGGCAAGGGAGTTTTTGAGGGTGTTTTGCAGGTTGGACAAAGTCCAAAATATTAGTTCCTGGAGAAGATGTAACCCCCTCCCATTGCTGCTTTACCAACTGTAATGGCCCCTTAACTTCATGGCCATAAACAAGTTCAAAAGGTGACAATCCCAAACTGTGATGTGGTACAGCCCAGTAGGCAAACAGGAACTGCTGCAACACTAAGTCCCAATCATTAGAGTGCTCATTCATGAAAAGTCCCATTAAACTTTTCCACTAGGCTATTTGTTTGATGGTGGTAGTGGGTGGCAACCAAGTGGTTTACCCCAGGAGCTTCCCAAAGACGTTTCATGGTTACTGCCAGGAAGTTAGTTCCCAAATCTGTAAGGATATCGGAAGGCCAACCTACCCTGGCAAAAATGTCTGTCAATGCCTGGCTTGCGCTTTTAGCCCTGGTGTTACTTAGAGCTACTGCTTTCGGCCATCGGGTGGAAAAATCCATGAAAGTCAGTATGTACAGCTTTCCTCTGGGTGTTTTCTGAGGGAAAGGACCCAGAATATCCACAGCTACTCGCTGAAATGGAACCTTAATGATGGGGAGTGACTAGAGAGGGGTTTTGACCTCGTCTTGGGGCTTTCCCACCTACTGGCACACCTCACAAGACCAGACATAGGTAGAAACGTCCTTGCCCATCCCCTCCCAGTGGAATGACTTCCCCAAATGGTCCATGGTCCTGTCACTGCAGTACGGCCACTAGGGTGATCGTGGGCTAAGCTCAAGAGCTTTTCCCTACACTTAGTTGGAACTACCAACTGTCTCTAAGGATTCCAGTCCTCCTTGTGCCCACCAGAAAGGGTCTCCTTGTATAAGAGTTCTCCTTCTATAACAAACCTGGACCTATTAGAAGAGTTAGGAGGCAGTGGGTTGCTCCGTGCTGAGTCTCTCATCTGCTTCCTGCTCTGCCTGGAACTGCTCCCTTGATGCTGGAGGCATTAGTTCCTCGCTGGGTTGTGAACTTGGGCTTGGTTCCACTGGAAGAGATACAGGTGATGGGGTTGTTTTAATGGACTGTGAACCGCTCTCCGCTGGTGCATTAAGTGGTATTTCAGGCTCTGGTTCAGCCTCTTGCGTCAGTTCAGCTGTTGCTGCAAGTGCAGGCTCTGTGGCGCCCTTTGGTGCTGGCTCCCCGACTCTGGTGGGGTTGCAAACACTGGCTTCCAGGAACTGGATCTACAACTGCTGCCACAGACTCTGGTCTGGAGTCTTGTTCCACCACCTCTGGCTGGGTTCCTGTAGGAGGCTCAGGAATGGAGTTAGGTGCAGAGGCCTGTTTAGCCTGGCTGCAGGTGACCATCCCCACCCTTTTTGTTAGGTTCACATGGTTGGCTGTCTTCTCCCAGCAGCATGGGAATGGGATAATCGTCATAGACTGCAAAAGTCCACATTCCTGACCAGCCCTTGTACTGGACGGGCAACCTGGCTGTAAGCAAGTTAAAAGAGTTGGCCTTAAAGGGTTGCACTGTCACTTGGGCCTCTGGGTCGATGAATTTGGGGATTACCAGGGATTGGTGGATAGCTGACACCTGTGCTCCAGTGTCTCTCCATGCAATAATCTTCCTCCCACCCACACTCACAGTTTCCCTTTGCTCTGGGGGTATTTGCGAGACGTCTGGGACTGAAGGCTCTTGGTGGGACTCCGGGGTGATGAGTTGTAGTCGGCTGGTGCTCTTGGGGCAGTTGGCCTTCACATGCCCCAGCTCACTACCTTTAAAGCATCACCCAGCTGACTGTGGGCTGGGGCAAGGTGGGTGGTTGGAGAGTGGGGTGGTGGGATGAGAGGGCATTTGGGGTCTCCTTGGCTGTGTGGAGGACTCTTGAGCCACCTTGAAGTCCCTGGGCCTCCACACCCCGCCACCCAACGGAGGCACTTTAGACCCCAGCCCCTCTGAGGAATTATCAACCTCAGGGTAGGCAGGATGAAATAGGAACTCAAGGAAGAGATCTCATCCCTCCTCTGGCCAGTCTAAACCCTCCTCAGGCCCCCAACCAGTCTTTTGAAGGTGCGTCCAGGGGTGATGCACCAGTGCAAAGACTGGATCCATCCCGCCTTACCTTTTCATCCTGTCTATCTACCAGGTGTGGGCCCATATTACGTTGGACCGCTGGGTGCTACGCATGGTAGAGAGGGGATATTCACTCCAGTTCTCTGCCCTCCTGCCCTTCCACCCCCACTTCCCCGTCCCTCTCCAGGGACCCTTCTCACGAGCAACTCCTCACACAGGAGGTGCAATCGCTCCTATTGCTGGGTCAAGTGGAAGAGGTTTCTCAGGAGCAGAAGGGCAAGGGCTTCTATTCCCAGTATTTCCTAATGCTGGAAGCCAAAGGCTGGCTCAGGCCCATTCTAGACCTGCGAGAGCTCAACAAGTTCATGAAGAAAGTTCCACATGGTCTCCTTGGCCTCCATCATCCCTTCCTTGAATCCAAGGGACTGGTATGCTGCCCTCAACTTGAAGGATGTGTACTTTCATATAGCAATCGCACCATCCCAAAGAAAATACCTCAGGTTTGTGGTGCACAACAACCACTTCCAGTTCACATCCGATGAAGTGGGCATTCACCCACGAAAGCTTATGCTCCAATACATCTGTTAGTCTTAAAGGTGCCACAGAACTCTGTTGCTTTTTCCAGTTCACAGTCCTTCTGTTCGGCCTGTCAGCGGTGCCTCAAGTATTTACCAAATGCATGGCAGTCGTGGCCATGTTTCTGCGCAGGCGCCGGGTACAGGTAGGGTGACCAGATGTCCCGATTTTATCGGGACAGTCACGATTTTTGGGTCTTTTTCTTATATAGGATCCTATTACCCCCCACCCCGTCCCGATTTTTCACACTTGCTGTCTGGTCACCCTAGGTACAGGTGTTCCTGTACCTTGACAACTGGCTGATCAAGGACTGCTCCAAGGCTCAAGTGGATGCACAAGTCAGATTCCTCATTGCAACTCCGGCCGCTCCAATTGTGGCTAGCCTCAGTGTATCGGCTGGTCAGGGACAGTTTGGACAGGGTCGTGACTTTGCCTCGCTCAGTCCTCAACTCCCTTCTGTGGTGGCTCAAGCCACAGCTAGTGTGCGCAGGGGTCCTCTTTGTCAGCCCCCAGACAACTCTCTTGTTGGTTACGGATGCATCAGACATGGGCTGGCAGGCGCACCTGAGAGACCTCAGGACACAAGGCCTCTGGTCTCAGGTGGCGCTTGCTCTCCACATCAGTGTCCGAGAGCTGAGAGTGGTATGCCTGGCATGTCAGACTTTCTGAGCCCACTTAAGTGGGAGATGTGTATCAGTGATGACCGACAACACCATGGCGATGTTCTATATCAACAAACGGGAGGGGGAGGGGTGCGCGCTCCTCTCCCCTTTGCCGGAAGCCCTCATGCTGTGGGAGTTTTGTGTAGATACACCTGTAAGCATTGTACCTCCTTCAGGTACAGAACGAGTTAGCAGACTATCTCAATAGGCCGCTCCACGAGTGGTCCCTATGCCCAGACGTCGCAAACTCCATTTTCCATCAGTGAGGGTTTCCTCAGGTAGACCTCTTTGCCACACGGCACAACAGGAAGTGTCAGCAGTTCTGCGCCTTCCTGAATCACAGCCTGGGCTCCGTAGCAGACATGGTCCTCCCTTTCCTGGGGAGGCTGCAGGGCATAGGCGCCGACTTCCCCACTTTCCCCTGAGTGCTCAACCTTCCCTCCCCCCCACTCCCACCCCTGCCCCCATTCCAACCCCTACCCCAAAGCCTCCGCCCCCTCCCTGCCCCTATTCCAACTCCTTCCCCAAATCCCTGCCCGGCCCCGCCTCTTTCCCGCCTCCTCCCCTGAGCACACCATGTTCTTGCTCCTCCCCCCTGCATCCTGGAGCTTGTTAACGCTGCCAAACAGCCAGGCAGGAAATGCTGGAAGGTAGGCAGAGGAGTGGGAAAGCGGCATGCTCGGAGTGGGGAAGTTTGGCTGCCAGTGGATGCAGACCACCAATTTTTCCCCGTGGGTGCTCCAGCCTCAGAGCACCCATGGAATCAGTGCCTCTGCTGCAGGGCCGTCCCTAGGCATACGCAGAATATGCAACTGCGTAGGGCACCATGAAATTTGGGATACCCCTAAATTGCCCCAAATTTCATGGTACCCTAGTGTCACGGAGTATTGGGGGACTCAGGGCCCTGCACCCCCGGCTTCCTGCGATTCACCATGACTCTCAGCCAGCCAGTAAAGCAGAAGGTTTATTTGGATGACAGGAATACAGTCCAAGACAGGTCTTGCAGGCACAGACAACAGGGCCCCCCTCAGTTAGGTCCATCTGGGGGTCCCAGGGCATCCCAGCCCCCCTTGGGAGGTCAGAGCAATCTCTGCCTCCCAGCCATCTCACCACCCAGCTTCCAAGACTCTGCCTTCAGCGACCCCTCCCACAGCCTTTGTTCAGTTTCCCGGGCCAAGGTGTCACCTGGCCTCCAACCCCTTCCTGGGTTCTCATGTTACACGCTCAGGTATTCGCCTTCGGGCAGACTCCCATCCCCCGATGCAGACTATCCTAGCCACACTCCCCTGTCAGCATTCACAGACCACAGTAAGAACAGTCCCAGTTCGTCACACCTAGGCAGCTGCGTGCTACATACGTGGCAGTACCAGCTCCGGCGACCAGCCTTATCCCTGGGCCGGCTCCCCCCACGGGCTGCGCCCACTGCAAGGGGCAGGGCCATCCCTAGGGGAGTGTGGGGCCCCAGACAACTCCCTCTGCCCCACCTTTTAGCCTCCCCCCCGATCTGCCCTGGCCCGCCTCCATTCCGCCTCTTCCCCCGATGACCCCGCACTCACCGGCAGCGGTGGGAAGCAGAGCAACCCGGCCCCAGCCCGCTCTACTCCACCAGCTCCTAGCCACGTCGCTCCGCTTCCCGCTGCCAGTGAAAGGACCACCCCCCGCACTCACCGGCAGTGGGAAGCGAAGCGACCTGGCCCCAACTTGCTCCCCTTCCCTGGCCCCAGCCGTGTCAATAGGGTGAGGTGGGGGGGGGGGGGGTTGGGGAAAGGACCGCCCCCCGCACTCACCGGTGGTGGGAAGCTGAGGAGTAGAGCAGGCTGGGGCTGGGTTGCTCCGCTTCCCACCGCTGCCGGTGAGTGTGGGGGTGACCCCTTCCCCCAAGCCCGCTCCCCTGAGTGACATGAGTGGGGAGCAGGCTGGGGCTGGGTTGTTCCACTTCCTGCTCCTGGCCCCCCGCTAATGCCCCGGGCCACTCTGAGTCTGGGGGGCCCCCCACAGCTCCTGCCTCCCCAGCCCTGCAGGCCTTGAGCACAGCCCAGAACCTTGGGGTGGGGGAGGAGCAGGGGCTTGGGCTGCGTAGGGCACCATAATTGTTAACCCTGGGAGGCAGTCTCCTATATGTGTTCCCACTCACTCCTCTCATTCACAAAGGTGCTCCTCAAGATACCGAGGGATCGAGTGGTGGTAATATTGATAGCCCCAGCCTGGCTCCAGCAACACTGGTACGCATCTCTCCTGGAAATATCTGTGGAAGCCCCAGTGACGTTGCCGCTCTTCCCTGACTTAATAACTCAGGATCACGGCTGTCTCCAGCACCTGCACCTCACGGTGTGGAAGCTCCATGGCTAAATCCGGTGGAACTTTCCTGCTCGGACCAGGTTAGACAAGTCTTGTTTGGCAATAGGAAAACCAGGGCCACCTACCTTGCCAAGTGGAAGAGATTCTGAATCTGGTCGGCACAGCACTGTTCGTCCCCGACGCTTGCCTCTATTCCACTCATATTGGACTACCTTCTCCATCTCAAGCAGCAGGGATTGTCCATGTTATCAATAAGGGTTCACTTGGCCGCCATCTCTGTCTTCCATCCAGGTGCAGAGGACTGGTCAGTCTTGTCCACCCTATGGTCAGCAGTTTCCTCAAAGGTCTCGACAGGCTATATCCGCAAGTTCGACAGCCAGTCCCGGCCAGGGACCTCAACCTGGTCCTTTCCAGGCTCATGGGACCGCCCTTTGAACCGCTAGCGACATGCTTCCTGCTCTACCTCTCGTACAAAGTCACATTTCTGATAGTGATAACCTCAGCCAGGAGGTTGTCTGAGCTCAAGGCCCTAACATCAGCGCCTCCTTACACGATGTTCTATAAGGACAAGGTTCAGCTCACACCACACTCAGCTTTCCTCCCGAAGGTTTTCTCCCATTTCCACAAGAACCAGGACATCTTCCTCCCAGTGTTTTATGCTAAGCCGCACTCAAGCGGCTGGGAGAAGAGACTTCACTCATTGGATATCTGCAGAGCATTAGCCTTTTACATCGAGAAAACAAGGCCATTCCAAAAGCCTGGACAACTTTTCGTGGCTGTGGCAGACAGAATAAAAGGTCTTCCAGTCTCCTCTCAATGAGTTTCATCGAGGATCACATCCTACATCCAAGAGTGTTACAAACTGGCAGAGGTGCTTGCCCCTCAGCTCACTCCACCAGGGCGCAGGCTTCTTCAGCAGCATTCCTGGCGCAGGTTCCCACCCAGGAAATATGCAGAGCGGCGATGTAGTTGTCCATACACACTTTCACCACGCACTATGCCATCACCCAGAAGGCCAGAAACAATGCGGCCTTTGGTAGAGCAGTGCTCCAATCAGTGGACAACTCCGACCCCGCCTCCGTAACTTATGCTCGGGAGTCACCTGATTGGAATTGACATGAACAAGCACTCGAAGAAGAAAAAACAGTTCTTCGAGATGTGGTGTTCATGTCCATTCCAATATCCACCCTCCTGCCCCACTGTCAGACTAGCTGACAAGAAGGAACTGAAGGGGGGTTGGGTCAGCAGGTTACTATATTGAGCACCGTGAGGACATGACTCCAAGGGATGCCCAGACCGACCCTACGGATACTGCTAGAGGAAAAATCTTCTGGCTGTTGTGCATGTGGCGTGCACACCTTATTGGAATGGACATGACCACATCTTGAAGAACAACAGTTACGAGAAGGTGAATAACCGTTTTTTCAAGGTGCGGGAGGAGGCTCTGGGCTGGAGCCGAGGGGTTCGGAGTATGAGTGGGGGCTCTGGGCTGAGGCAGGGGGTTGGAGTGTGGGAGGGGGTGCGGGTTCCAGGGTGGGGCAGAAATGAGGGGTTCAGTATGTGGGAGGAGGCTGGGGAGGAGTATGTGACCCTTCTTTACCCTCCCAAGTGTCGCCTTTGTAGGTACCCAACTTTAGGCACTGAAGTTTGCAAATTTTGGACTAAGTGATTTGCCCCCAGCAACTAAAGGCGTACCTGAGATGGGCAAAGAACTCAAGTAAAATGTACTCTCACAAACATAATGTGGCTAAGTTAACACTGCTGTACAGATCTTTACTATTGAATTTCCTGACCTATGTGTGGTTAATTTATTGCATTAACTTTTTTGCATTTAATTTCTAGCATTGGAGGGAGGTGATAAATCGTGAAAAAGATTGTCTATTATTGCTCAAGGACATTCACAATCCTCGCTGCCAGTGACAAATAATATCATATATGGAACAAACTCAAAGAGCAGATAGTGCTCCTCAGTTAAAATAATATCTTATTTGTGCCTGTTACCAGTCTTTCATACATTTAGGGCGTGAAAGAGTTTCACCTAAATTACTTTAGTCTTAAGGCCTTCCTGAGTTCATGCCCATAACCACTTATTTGAATATTTGGTATTAGCACAAACCTGTATAAGGATTGTTTCCATCAGAATATTGTTCCATAGTCTTTTAATTAAAATATTTTTGAAAACACTTAATACAAAGAAGATAATGTATACGAATAGAGCAGGGCTAAGCACAGTAACAATATTATTAATAATTTATGGGATACAATTTAACATTTACTTGATTATGTGATTAGAAATAGGTAATCACACTGATAATATTCAATAGCAATATCGTGTTTGCAAGCCATCACTGAAGTGAGTTTCAAGTGTAGAAAGTTCTTTTCAGTAACAAAGAAGGAAGGGTATTTTGCCAGTTGTGGTAGGTAGGGAGCTATGGTAAGAGAGGTTCATGTATCAATTTGTCATGGTTTGAAGTTGAAGAGCTTTTCTTTGTATTCCAAATAATCTGAACATTTGAACTATAAGGCAGTTAACAAGTTATTTTTACAGGTTTCATTGTAGGGATATGAAATAGGAATCCATCAGATAACTACTGTTGAAACAATTACAGCTAATACTTTTTGCTGTCTCCCGAATGTCTTCCCGATAGCTGGTATCATTAGTAAAGCCAATTAGCCAGAGTGATGTTTTTTTAAATTTGGAGTTGAGTAACTGTGCTCTCATTACTGGTTTTCTGCATTTAGAACGAACAACAATTAATTGGGCAGTTCCACACTAATGAAAGACACTTAGGACAGCTTGATGACAATTCTTGAAGACCTAGGTTCAATTCCCTGTTCATCTTCTGACTTCCTTTCTGACTTTGGCCACCTTACTTGGTCTCTCTGTCCCCTAATTTCCCAACTGTAAAATAGGGATTATAGTAGTCCTTGGCCTGGGGTGGGCAGGGTCGCTCCAAGCAGAACTACATTAAAGAACCCTGAGTCATTGTGGTGATAGGGGCCAGCTATGTACTTTCACTTGAATTTTAGACAGATTTTGTTAGCTAGAATGAGTGAGTTGTGTAAATGACGCAAAAAATTACATGCGCACATATGTGATTTAAATCAAAGATCTGTTCAGAGAGTGGTATGCTACAGCGCTGCTTGGATTTAAATCCCTACCTCACTTTTACAGGCCACTTCTGTACCTCATAGCTCTAAAGTGGCTTGGTCTGGAAAGTACCCCCTTAGTTGTGGTAGCTGCTAAGAAATGCCTTTGGTAAATGTGTGGAGCCCGTGCAGGGGCGGTGGGTGGGAGTCTGAGTACTGGTTGTGAGTGTACCAAGAGCACCCTTGTAGCCTATAGATTTACACCCTAACCTACCTGGCCACCTCCTGCTGCTGGCACCTGCTGGACCGAGGCGGAGGTGAGGGGCGTGCATGGAGGAACGGAAGCCTGGGGCCCGTCGAGGGAGACAAGAGCCCAGGCGAAGCGGTGGGGTGGGCTACAGCGTGAGGCAGCACGAGACAGGGCCGGTGGCGTGTGCAGGGGGTTAGGGCACGCGCACATGCACAGACCGCGGTGCCGCTTTAAGAGCCCGCACCCGGCCACTCAGGAGCGCGCCCCGTAGCCAATCAGGACGCTGTAGCGGCGCGAGCGGGGCTGAGGCGTGTCCAATGGCAGGCGGCGGAGGGCGGTGCGGGCGTGCGGGGCACTATTGTTGATGAGGCACACGGAGCAGGCGGCTCGGCTGTTGGCAGCGCGAGGGGCCTTGCGCTCGGGGAGGGGGGGGTGCGAGGTGTTTACACCCCCTTGAGGAGCCGTCCGCGGTCGCGGTCTCTCCCGGAGCTGGACACGCAATGTCCCACCAGCGCGTGAGGCGCAATGGCTCCCCCACCCCTGCTACCTCCTTGGGGGGAGGGGGGGCAACCGTGGCGGCAGGCGGGGGAGCGAGCAGCCGCCTGCAGCCCATGCGGGCCACGGTGCCCTTCCAGCTCAAGCAGCAGCAGCAGCAACATGGCAGCCCCACGAGGAGCGGCGGCGGCGCCGCGTGCGCCTCAGGCGGGGGTCTCTCACGCGCGGCGCCTGCCTCGCGCAGCACCAGCCCCACGCGCGCAGCGCCCCCGAACGGCGGTAGCGCGCGCGCCAGCCCCGCGGTGGCCACGCAGACGCCCGGGGGAGGGGGTGGCAGCGGCCCCGCCGCCTCTGTCTCCTCGCGTGGCAGCCCCACGCGCGCCGGCGGGGCGGGAGCGCGTGGGAGCCCCCCGCGCCCTCACCAACTGCCGCCCCCTCCTCCCCCGCCACCTCCTCCGCTGCCAGGCTCTGTTCTGTCCCCGTGCGCCTCCCCCGTCCCGCCTTTGCCGGAGGGCAGTGCCACCGCCTCGGCTGGCAGGGTCCGGCATCGCCAGCGGCGGCGCTCCCCAGAGCAGGGCAGGAGTTCCCCGGAGAGGAAGAGCCCCAGCTCCCCCGTCTGCAAAGGTGAGAGAGAGTGGGAGTGTGTGGGCAATGGAGCCCCTAGGGAGGAGGCCCTGGGGCGCAGCCTTTCCTCTCTTGGCTGCCTTGCTGGCCCCCTTCGTCTGCGGGACGATGGTGTGACGGGGGCGAGGCGCTGCATGACGGGGTGGCAGCAAGGCCCTATGTCTGTGGGTGGGCCTAGGGGGGGGGGGGAAGGGATGGTAGCTGGGGACCCTGTCAGGTGGAAAGGTGGTTGGCTTGGGCATTGGAAATGTGGGTCATGGGGGTGATGGTGGCTGGGGCCCAATAGTGGTTGGGAGAGGTCCGCATGGGGCAGTGGAACTGTGGGTTGTGGTGGCTCAAAGCCTGTGTGGTTAAGGTGGGTAGGAGATGCCCTCATCTCCTGGGGGTGATGGCAGTGCTTGGCCCAGTGTGGCTGCACTGAGTGCTGAAGTGCCACTGCATCCAAGGTAGTAGTGGAAACTTTTTCTGTCAGGGTGTTTACATTGCAATTAAAAACCTGCAGCTGGCCCATGCCAACTAACCTCAGGCTTGCAGGGCTTGGGCTAAGGTGTTGTTTATTATGGTGTAGTTGTTTGAGCTTGGGTTGCAGCTTGGGACCCCTCAAAGGAGTCAGCTGGCTTGGGCCAGCCACAGATTTTTAATTGCCATGTAGACATATCCTTGCAGTAATCAATGTTCCAGCTCCTCAGCATATCACTTGCTGCAGAGGTAAGTATTGTTTAGTATGGGCTTGAAAGTCAGGACATTGTGTGTTCTATGCCTGGTTCCTCCACTGACTTATGTGTCTTTGAGCAAGTCACTTTAGAATCAGACAAAGTGATGTCTGTCTGTAACTTGGGAATAATGATTTTTGTTTTGGTGGCAGAGGGGGACATGATAATTAACTTTTTGAACAGCAATTTACGTACATAAAGTTCTATGTAAGAACAAGTATTTCTGGAGGGCAGAGGAGGTTTGGGAGGGTGAGGAAAAGATGGGGATGCGCTCAGACTTGTCTGACTTTTTCTTCAGGACCAGTTTAACGTCACTTATTGGCTTGCTGTAATGTTTAGGTAGTGAATGGCTGATGGTACTATTACTCTTTTCACTTGCTAGTTCCATCATCTTTCAGTTACAGAATGGCAGTCAGTATTGCAGTATTTTTTTACGCTTGTTCTTAGTATTTACAGAAAGCAAAGAGCGTAGAGGCAGAAGAAAATGAATAAAATACTCAGCCCTTCTGTAGAGCACTGGTTCTCAAACAGGGGTCCAGGGTCCCCTGGGGGTCCCTGATCAGATTTCAGGGAGTCCACCAAGGACCGAGCTTGAGCCCCCGCTACCTCCACCCCCTGACTCATGTCAATGTGCCACCCAGCCTTTCTGGGTTGGGGGGGGGGGGGGGAGACACAACCAAAAATTGCAGCATCATTGCAGAGGAGAGCTCTCTCCCTGCCATCAGGAGGAGTTACTTCACAGACATTAAAAAGCAACAGAGGGTCCTGTGGCACCTTTAAGACTAACAGAAGTATTGGGAGCATAAGCTTTCACTTCTTCAGAAGAAGTGAGGTTCTTACCCACGAAAGCTTATGCTCCCAATACTTCTGTTAGTCTTAAAGGTGCCACAGGACTCTCTGTTGCTTTTTACAGATTCAGACTAACACGGCTACCCCCCTGATACTTCACAGACGTTGACTCCATGAGCAGGCAGCAGCTAGAGGGGAGACACCACTGCTCTGCCATGCCATACATCAGCACTTTAGGGAGCAGGGCCAAAAGGAAGGTAGAAATCTGGGGGGGAGGGGGGAACATGACACATGACTCTGTGTCCCTCCATTGCCCCATGCATTGCCTCTGATTGGGGGTCTGCAGGTTTGTCTATTTAAGTTTAGGGGCCCTGGAGTAAAAAAGAGGTTTTGAACGACTGCTGTAGATTACTAGTCCCAATTCAGACCCATGAGCTGTGTGATACTTGGAAACTGTTGTCTAGATTGTAAGATTGCACTGGGACCATACAAAGGGAACAATGAGAACTCCTTGATTTTCATCATAGTGCTGCCCATGAGTCTGTGATCAGGAGGAGGTAATTGAAGTATTAATTTTAGGGTACTCACAATTTTTTTTAAATGTATGTGCAGTGCCTCTCTCGCTAACTGCCACCAGTGTCAGTTCTGCAGAATAATGTGTATGCAGGGGAGTGATGACAGACTTTCAATATAATGAAGCATTTGGGGAACAGCACATGCTACTATTAGTAAATTGTGTAGATAATTAAAATACATTTACTAGGAAACTAAAACTTAAGGGATATGTAGAAGCTGAAGATGGTACTGAATGCTTGCATATGCCTTAAATAGTGTGTGTGCAGGAGCACTCCTCATACTTCAGTTCAGGGATCTCAAACTCAAATCACCATGCGGGCCACATGAGGACTAGTACATTGGCCCGAGGGCCGCATTACTGACACCTTTTTCATACAAAGATACAAAAGCCCCCCTGCCCCCACTCCACCCCTTCCATGAGGCCCCGCCCCTGCCTTGCCTCTTCCAACCCCTTCCCCAAAGTCCCTGTCCCAACTCCGCCCCCTCCCTGCCCTTATTCCATCCCCTTCCCCAAATCCCCGCCCCAGCCCTGCCTCTTCTCCGCCTCCTCCCCTGAGCACGCTGCGTCCCTGCTTCTCTCCCCTCCCTCCTGGAAAGTCCTAAGCGCCGCCAAACAGCTGTGTGGCGGCGGGAAGCGCTGGGAGGTAGGCAGAGGAGCGGGGATGTGGCGCACTTGGGGGGACGGAGGTGGGAGGTGAGGGGAGCTATGGCGGGCCGCAGGAAATAACTCCGTGGGCTGCGTGTTTGAGACCCCTGCTTTCTTTTTTATATGCTGGGCTTATTGTACATACCAGGGGCTCTTTGCATCCCTGCATTCCCCCCACAAGCTCCTTTATGCCACCCCTCCCATCTTCCCTCTTTCCCCCCTTCCCCCGGACACCTTGCAGCTTCCCGTCTCCTTGTTGGGGGGAGATGGAGGGACCTCAGAAGGAGGGACACAGAGCCCCTGTTATCGAGGGCATAGCGGGGGAGTGGGATTGACAGTGTAAACAGAGGTTCTGGTATTGGGAGGAGAATGGGGGACCCTGGTATGGGAGCAGGGGGAACGGAGGAACACACAGAGCTCTTGGCAGGGGGAGATTATGGGAGACATTAATGGGTACCATGAATGCAGTTGTTTTGAATGATCTATAGACAATTACATAGGTGCTTGAGGCTGTGGTTATGCTAACAAGTCAGCAGGGGCTTCATGTGTCCCTATTTTCCCTCTTTCCATTTTCTGACCACCACCACCACCCCTCTGCCCCAAATATAATCAGTAGGGTTCTGGCCATTGATACCTAGAACATTCCCTGGGATCTTGGAATAGAGTGGATGTGGCGTTCAAAAGTTATCACGTTACAGATGCAGAGAAGTGTTATTGAGTTGAATGTAAGGCCTTTTCAATCTTGGTCAAAAACTTAGCCTGAAAAAGTATGAGGGAGTATTTATAATTATTTTTCCCTACAAGACTGTGAAGCATGTGACAACAAGTTATGGCTACTGAAGTTGTTACTGTCTCATGAAGTTGCCTGTGCTGATCCACACTATAGAATTCGTGTCTCAATAGTTGTAATTTTCAATTCTTTCACCTCCCCCAGACTGAAAGAAATATTGAGCAAAATGAGGCTGTCTTATCTGGTCAGGGAAGATCTACAAGATTGCTTCTGAACCTGTGTTTCAGGTGGTAGTGTACAGTCCTTTATCAGACCATTAGATAGGAGCACAGTCCTGTCTGCACAGTCTTCAGTTCCCTAGTCTAGAAAACTGACAAACCTACTTTACTGTCTATCTGGCTAATTATTTTGTTTACATAAAAATCAAGGTCTGGAAACAAACCAATAACTTGGTCACTAATTGTACATATTTATGCAAACATATCTTAAATATATAAAGGAACTACCTGTTCTCTATCAGGATGTGGAAACACTTTGTACCATAACATGCATTTCACAAGTAGCAAGTGTCTAAATATCTTAAACAGCAGCTTTTGTGTTGACCTGGAATTAGGAAACAAAGGAAGCTTGTTTTTCATTATGGTTATTACTATTTTATACTGAGTGGTCCATTACTTTATATATTGTTGGTAGTTACAATGAGTTGACTAGTCTTTTTTCCCTCTTGTGTAGCGGGGAAAATTGGAGTATTGTTAACTGGTTTTGCTAATAAAATGCGAGCTAAGGACGTGCAAACTACTTCATGGTGGTGATTAGATAATCTACTGCTCAATAGTAATTTCAGCTTTCTAGCTTTTGGAACCAGTTAATGATGGCTTAAACTATTGCACCTATGATTTGTAACCACAAGTTTTGGAGATTAAAATGTGCCTTGGGGTTAGCCAAAATATGTCTGCTTCTAAATTTAGATGCTGCTTCATAACCTTTGTGCAATTTTCTACTAAAAGGTCTGATCTTTCTAGCAAGCAGCTGAAGAGAAATTTTGAATGGATAAGCTTGCTACAACCTGCTTGACTCAGTGTTTGACTAGGACTGATACTCGAAGCTTAGAAATATGACTAGCTGTCTTTTGATTTTTAGTTTAGGGATTTTGAACTGAGTTATGACTTAGATGAGGATTGACATTTAACTTGAGTTGCTGTTTGATTTTTTTTTTCCTTAGTTACTGCTGTCTAGTCCTTCCTATGCATCTGACTTGTAAACTCAGAAGTTGAGGTCCATCAACCTTTACTCTCTTCTTGCTGTTAAGCCTTTTCTGTGCTCCAGTTTGACTGGAGGCTAAGTATTGGCATCACTCTTTGGAAAAAACCTTCACATACTGATCACCAGCCTTTGATTAAATGCTTCAGAGGTCAGAAATGTATTAGGCACCAGATGAAGATAAATTATTTTTCCTTGTGGGAATGGCCCTCTGTAATTATGTCCACTAGTAGCCTAATTAGTAGCTATATAAAATATCTATTATAATATATTTTAGCCATATGTGATTGGTTTCTTGATTCTCATGTTTGTTTAGGTGAGAGTTCAATAGATCTTGGCTCCAGAACTCTTGTTCTTAAATAATATGAAAAAAGTACCAATGCACCAATAAAGATTTTGTTGCCTTAATGGTGAATTAACTACAACGGGGTGTATTTTTTCCATATTTTTTTCTGTGCTGCTTTCACTGAGGACAAGAAATGTCTTTCTCCAGCTCCCTCAGTCTAGATACTGATTAATTTGTTCACTTTATTCCCACTCTCTTGGCTCCTCCTCAGAGTGTCCTTTCTTGGATTTTTATATTTGCCAGCTCTAGCTCCCTTTGGCCTGTCAGGACCATGTATTATTATTCATAGTAACTTGTGTTATAGTGCGATCTAGGAACCTCCACAAAGGAACATGTTTTTGTTGTGCTAGGCACTGAAAACAAACAAACAGGCAAGACAATCTCTGTTCCAGAAAGTGCATAAACAGTGGATGAAATAGACAGAAAGAGGAGCCAACTGAAAGTTGGGCAAAGGTTTAACAAAAGATAGCCAAGTTTAGTAGAATAAGCAGGAGATGATTTTTCACTGTCCTGACCATTGACATAGGCTGCTTTTGGGAAGGCAGAGAGGTTCCTCTCAGAGCTCTTATTAGTGCCATCTCTTCAGTTTCCCCCCCCCACCACCCACATCTTCCATTCCCTTATGCTTAGCTGCAGTCTGGTAGGGGGGAGAGAGTTCTTTTCTGGAACCGCAGAGGAAGGTGCTGGATGTTCTTAATACAGGAGCTGTTTTCACAGCGCTTCTAAGCAATTGTAATGGTGTAGCCAAACCCAGCAGTAAGATCAACGGGCTGCACTGTCAACAAATGACATTCTCATTTGGGGCCAAATTAATGATCTGGGAACAAGTTCTCGCAATTTAGTATTCTAGTAATTCATCTCTCCCTGTTGATACAGTGCCCCTCAAATTATATCTTCTTACTGATTTGGTTGTTAGTACTAGAAGCGGGGAGAAAATGTGTGCTATTGGGAAACCTTGGCTTCCAAACTGTCACTATGAGATTAGATTTCAGAGTAGCAGCCGTGTTAGTCTGTATCCACAAAAAGAGCAGGAGTACTTGTGGCACCTTAGAGACTAACAAATTTATTTGAGCATAAACTGTGGGATGAAGTGGGCTGTAGCCCATGAAAGCTTATGCTCAAATAAATTTGTTAGTCTCTAAGGTGCCACAAGTACTCCTGTTCTTTTTATGAGACTAGAGTATCCTTTTGCCAAAAATGTCCCAGGCAGAGCACAGTTATGGGCATGTTACTACTTTTTGCCTCCCATCCACATCTTTGGATTTCTCCAAACAGGGGGTCCTAGTTTAAAACTGCCCAGTTTCTCCAAGGTTTCACTGATCACCCCAGATTTAAATTATTTGAACAGCCTATTTGACTCAGGAAAGTCTCTCTCTATTCTCCCCTTCTGGCCCCTTCCAGTCATGCATTTTAACACCTTTGATTAGCTTTGCTTCTTCAAGCCCTATTTGCAAGATACCTTGAGGATGTAGTTCATTAATCCTGGAAATAACTCTGCTTGTTTGGGGATGTGCATGCATGTGCATTCTACCAACCTAAAAGAAGCCTACTGCATGTTCCAATATGTTCAAACCACAATGCTTCCTGTGGTTCGCAAGCCAAGAGACAAACTGCCAGTTGCAAGCAATGCCTTTTGGGCTGGTATCTGCTTCTTGGGTGTTGTGATGGGGAATTGTCTCCTTAGACCATGTTCTTTACTGGTCAGAACAGTGGTCAGCAATACCACCTAGTGGTTCAGGTCCAGGGGGTTGTCAGTAGTACATAGTGTTTCAAGTCCGGGGAGGTGGTGGAATGGGAACCTGGGGCCTCCCACTCCTCTGGGTTCCATCCCAGGGCCCTGAGGCAGGCAATTCAGGTGTGTGATCTGGGCTAGGGTATCGTCCAGCTTATTCCCTGGGTTACTTCTACCATATCCTGGCCTCTCCAGAGGCAAAGTGAAAGCCTGGCTTATGGTCTGCACAGTACCCTCTTCAAGAGATTGCCTTCCCCACTTAGGAGCAGCTACTCCGCTGTCTCTTCTGTGGTGGCTAGTAGTTCTGAGTTGAGGTTGGCTTCCATGGCAATATGAGATTCCTGCTGGATGCCCATAGAGCTGCCACTGCGGGTCTGCTCCCTTGCACAAACTGCCATGACTGAGCTGTGCTGCGCCCTTTTAAGCTACACATCTGTTGAGAGCACACCCAACATGTGTGGCTGGGTGGAGCCTCCTGTGACCAGAGCTGCCCCTTAACCCCTTGTTCCCTAGTGTGGGATTTTTACACCCATCACTCATAGACTCATAGACTTTAAGGTCAGAAGGGACCATTATGATCATCTAGTCTGACCTCCCGCATGATGCAGGCCACAAAAGTTGACCCAACCCCTTTCCCTTGACTCTGTTATTGAAGTCCCCAAATTCTGTGATTTAAAGACTTCAAGTCGCAGAGAATCCTCCAGCTAGCGACCCCTCTGCCCCATGCTGCGGAGGAAGGCGAAAAACCTCCAGGGCCTCTGCCAGTCTACCCTGGAGGAAAATTCCTTCCCGACCCCAAATATGGCGATTAGTAGAACCCCAAGCATGTAGGCAAGATTCTCCAGCCAGACCCTCATTGGCCATTGATACTATTTACCAGCGATGGCACGCTGTTGATTTGACTAATATCACATTATCCCATTAAACCATTTCCTCCATAAACTTATCTAGCTTAATCTTAAAGCCAGACAGGTCCTTCGCCCCCACTGTTTCCCTCGGAAGGCTGTTCCAATATTTCACCCCTCTGACAGTTAGAAACCTTTGTCTAATTTCAAGCCTAAACTTCCCCACGGCCAGTTTATATCCGTTCGTTCTCGTGTCCACATTAGTACTGAGCTGAAATAATTCCTCTCCCTCCCTGGTATTTATCCCTCTGATATATTTAAAGAGAGCAATCATATCCCCCCATCAGCCTTCTTTTGGTTAGGCTAAACAAACCGAGCTCCTCTAGTCTCCTTTCATACGACAGGTTTTCCATTCCTCTGATCATCCTAGTGGCCCTTCTCTGTACCCGTTCCAGTTTGAGTTCATCCTTTTTAAACATGGGAGACCAGAACTGCACACAGTACTCCAAATGAGGTCTCACCAGTGCCTTGTACAACGGAAGCAGCACCTCCTTATCCCTACTAGATATACCTCGCCTAATGCATCCCAAGACCGCATTGGCTTTTTTCACTGCTACGTCACATTGCCGACTCATAGTCATCCTGCGGTCTACCAGGACTCCGAGATCTTTCTCCTCCTCCGTTACTTCCAACCGATGCGTCCCCAGTTTGTAACCAAAATTCTTGTTAGTCATCCCTAAATGCATCATCTTACACTTTTCACTATTAAATTTCATCCTATTTCTGTTACTCCAATTCACAAGGTCATTCAAGTCTCCCTGCAGAATATCCTGATCCTCCTCCGTATTGGCAATACCTCCCAACTTTGTGTCATCCGCAAACTTTATCAGCCCACTCCTACATTTGGTTCCGAGGTCAGTAATAAATAGATTAAATAAAATGGGACCCAAAACCAAACCTTGAGGAATTCCACTGGTGACCTCCCTCCAACCTGACAGTTCACCTTTCAGTATGACCCGCTGCAGTCTCCCCAGTAACCAGTTCCTTATCCACCTCTGGATTTTCATATCGATCCCCATCGTTTCCAATTTAACCAATAATTCCTCGTGCGGTACCGTATCAAACGCTTTACTGAAATCAAGGTATATTAGGTCCACCGCATTTCCCTTATCTAATAAGTCTGTTACTTTCTCAAAGAAGGAGATCAGATTGGTTTGGCACGATCTGCCTTTGGTAAAACCATGTTGTAATTTGTCGCAATTGCCATTGACCTCAAGGTCCTTAACTACTTTCTCCTTCAAAATTTTCTCCAGGACCTTGCATACTACAGATGTTAAACTGACAGGCCTGTAGTTACCCGGGTCACTTTTTTTCCCTTTCTTGAAAATAGGAACCACATTAGCTATTCTCCAATCCAACAGTACCACCACCGAGTTTAAAGATTCATTAAAAATTATCGCTAAGGGGCTTGCTATTTCTCGCGCCACTTCCTTCAATATTCTTGGATGAAGATCATCCAGTCCGCCCGACATAGTCCCGTTAAGGTGTTCAAGTTTGGCTTCTACCTCGGATACGGTAATCCCCCCTCCTTTATTCCCCTCTGTCACGCTGCTGCTATTCCTAAACCCTTCATTTGCCTCATTAAAGACCGATGCAAAATATTCGTTTAGATATTGTGCCATGCCTAGATTATCCTTAATCTCCACTCCAGCTACAGTCTTCAGCGGTCCCACTTCTTCTTTCTTTGTTTTCTTCCTATTTATATGGCTATAAAACCTCTTACTATTGGGTTTTAATTCCCCTCGCAAGGTCCAACTCTACACGGCTTTTGGCCTTTCTCACTCCATCTCTACATGCTCTGACCTCAATAAGGTAAGTTTCCTTACTGATCCCTCCCCTCTTCCACTCTTTGTACGCTTTCTGTTTTTTCTTAATCGCCCCTTTGAGACGCTCGCTCATCCAGCTCGGTCTAAATCTCTTGCCTACTAACCATTTTCCCTTTCTCGGGATACAGGCCTCCGACAGCTCCTGCAACTTTAACTTAAAATAATCCCAGGCATCATCTGCCTTTAGATCCATAAATATGTTAGCCCAATCCACTTCCCTAACCAGTCCTCTTAATTTATTAAAATTAGCCTTTTTAAAATTGTAAACCCTAGTCTCCGATTTAATTGTGTTTAATCCTTCCATTTAGTTTAAACCGAATTAGCTCATGATCACTCGAGCCAAGGTTGTCCCCTACAACCATTTCCTCAATGAGGTCCTCATTACCAACCAAATCTAAAATGGCCTCCCCCCTCGTCGGTTCAGCTACTACTTGATGAAGGAATTCATCAGCAAGCACATCTAGGAACATCTGAGCCCTATTATTGTTACTATTGAGCCCTATTATTGTTACTAGATCACAGGTGTTTATGAACCTAATGGTTGTTTTTGATAGCCAGCCAGAGAAAGGAAAGGATCCAGGTACACTACTATCTAGATGACCTTTTAGTGAAGGCTTACTTTTTACAAGGTTGTAGCGGTCCTTATGTGCAGTGCAATGCTGGTACTGTATCTTCATGGTTTCATCATGAATTGCCAGAAGAGTTCCCTGATTTCATGTCACAAACTTCTCTTTAGGAGCATTCTTGACCCAACCTCACTCTTGTTTCACTTCTCGAAGAAAAAGTTGTGGAAATAAGCTTCTTCAGACTGCTGAGGAGCCAATTGTAAGTAAAGAGGGATTATGGTAGCACAAGTAGATTTATGGTCCCTTTGCACCATACACCACCTTCACAGCTTCGCCCAATGGGAAGATTAGAAGTTGCTCCTGCAAGTGACACGCCCAGGTTTGACAGACCAATTTGGTTACTTTCCCTCTGCCTTCTTGGTGGTAATCCTATAATTTAAATAATTATTACATTGCTTTTGAAGATTAATACATATACTTCTCTGGAAGTTGTTTGCTGCTACTTATCAGTAGTTAGATGGAGGAAGCAGTAGGTACCCAGCCAAAGGTGATAAAATTACGATTAGGGAAGCTAACGCTACCTTGATTTTTTTGAGGCCTTTAACTTTTTTCTAGTACAGTAAAAGCTTTGTTATCTGGCATGCTGTGGGAATGGGAGTGCTGGTTAATAAAAAATTCCAGTTAACTGAGTTATACTTACCAATGGAATACCAATTTTCAAAGAATTAAAATACAATAAAATGAATGAAGTATAAAATAGTGTACAGGTTCTCACCAATCCAGTAGTAATACTGCACTGCAGAGTGGTTGGTTTCTTGAAGCACTTATGTGTATACGGGTAAAATTTTCTATACAGTAAGTTATTTTATGACACTGCATATCACTACGGGCATACACCCAGATCACTAAAAACAATGTAACACTAAAACTATACTGAACATAATTTTATCTTTGATGATTCAGAAGTCACTTCAGGATCTTGCAATGCCTCTGGTCATCATTATCAACATCAATTATCACTGTAGGTGTAGGAGATTGGGCTGAATCTGTAATGACCCTATGACACACCCTGGAAGCTGCATTTTTGAATAAATCCCTGATATCAGCTTGCTTACTTGTCTTTTGCCTCTTTTGCATAGAAGTAGAGTGCAGAATGTGGAATTGCATAACCTCCTGGGCAGTATAGTAGTCCTGGTTACTAGATTGAAGATTTGTATTGGGAGGTAGAGAAATGCCGGTCAATTTCCAGTTGATTAAATGCCAGATATCACAGCTTTTACTATAGTTAAACTGCTTCAGTTACATTTGAGTAGAATGAAGAGGTTTATTGTGTCAGTTATAATTAATTGGGAACTTAAATCTTCTGTTTCAGTATAATCGTTTTTGTCTACTTGTACTGGCTATGTGGCTTAAATGTTGGCTTGCTAATCACTTATCTACTACTGAAGACTTGATGCCAATGTGTACTTAGTCTCTTGTGTGTGTTGCACAAAATACATTTTTATTAAGTTGTAATGTCCTAAAACATGAAAATTAAAAAAGAACAAGTTGGTGCCCCCTTTTTTTTTTAGTAAGGTTCAGGAAGTAAGCACTTAATCTTAGCTTAAAAGTCTGAAACTAAAGTTTCAGTAGCACTTTTTGTTGTAACAGGCAAGTATAGGGTGACCATATTTCCCTATGCTGAATGGTAACATTTCTTGTATTTAAATGGGTTCTACAGCAATCAATCAGAACTATGCAGTACAAACGTTCAAATTAACATCAAATTAACTAAGCCCCTGTTAAAAAGAAATACTAAGTAGTTGCATTATTTTAATTTACCTTCTTATCTTTAAGGCTTTAGGGCTCACATGGAGAGAGGTGACACATAGACACTCCCGTACACCTCTCTCTCAAAAGAGGGGGATGACAGACTAATCTGACCAAACCCTCGCTGATTGGCACTCTCCGCCCTCCATGCCTGGCTGGGCCCCCAGGATGGACCTGCCTCTCCTGGTACCTGGTACCATGTGTTCCCGAGGCAACACATTGGGGTGGAGTGGGGGGTGCCACGCAGGATCACATGCCTCCCCTCCCCAGATTTCTGTCAGGGTTCACGCCAGAATTTGGCCAGCAGCAGCCTTTTGGCACTGTGCGGGGGGGAAGAGACAGGAGCTGCTTTCAGCGGCAAAGGGGAGGAATGACCTGGCCAGTGTCTTTGCAGTGCCCATCTGCCCCCTCTCCCCTGTGGCTGGAAGCAGCTTGTCCCTTCCTGCCTGCACAGTGTTAAAAGGCAGCTAACACCTCCAGGCTGCTGCTGGTCATCGACATAACCCAACCACCTCCTGTCCCCTGGTTAAACCACGGGCAGGAAGGGGTTAAGCCCTAAGGATGTATTGTGCAATAGGGCCCAGGGAACCTGACTGTTGAGGCTTCAGTTAACCCAGCCAGAGAAGTGGCTCAGCACAGAAGGGTGCCTAGGGGACAGGATGGAGCAGCCCCACACTTCCTGGGGCAGGACCTGCGGTGGGGGAGGCAGAAGAGCTAAGCCCCTGCCTGGGGGGCTGCTGTGCAGTCTGCAGGGTTGGGGTGCAAAGAAGCTGGAAATTGCTTCCCCTCCCTCCCCCGCCACTCCAGAGCTTCACTGAGGGGCGGAGAGGCTTCCCCAGCGCTGTGCGGAGCTTTGGCACATGCAGGGCTTGGCTCCTCCTAGTCAGTGCCCCGGGCTGGAGTGTCTTGGGCTTTCCCAGGGCTCCAGCCCAGCCAGAGACAGGGGACAAAGGAAGGAGCCTGTTGCTCAGGCTGTTGGTGAGCTGAGCGCTCTGACCAGGGGCTGGTTCTCCGCACCGCACTGGGAGCAGAATGCGCCCCGCCGTGGGTGGGCGGGGAATATGGAGGAGCAGCGTGGCGGGGGGGAGGGGGGAAAGCAGAGGACAGTGAGAGGGGGAGCTCGTGGTGGGCAGCAGAGGTAACATTTAATTGGCTGCTGCCTGCCCCCACACACCAGCCACTGCAGCTGGCAGCACGTAGCCAGTGCCAGCCAGAAACGGGACGGGGGTGGGGCCTGAGAGCTGACAAGGGCTGCGCTGACGGACCAGCAGGGGGAGCAGCCGGCCCTGCGTGCTGCATCTTTGACCTATCCCACACCCACCCCCATTATCTGCCGTTGGACCCACCCCCCCACTCACCACTGGTGGGCAGGCTTCTGGTGAGCAGGGATCCGGCCAGCAGCAGGAACTGCCAGTACTGATGGGGAGGAGACAGAAAATACGGGACAATTTGCCCGTTTTTAAGAAAAAGTCAGGACGCTTGCAGGAGGGCTTAAAATGGGACGGCTGATCATCCTATGCAAGTAGTTTAGATTCCAAGAACCAATTAAGATAACTTAATGTTCCATTATAAATATGCCTTTTTAAAAAGTGTGTTTTCCAATTCTTGCAGTTGTGTCAGCAGCTAGGAAATGTGATACCAGTCTTTGTGATGCATTGGCTGGCAGATGTCCTAGTTTAGGGGACCCCATTATTGGAAGGGGTGGGAGGGGAGGAAATGGAAGAAAATACTTCAGTGTAAAGTAAATGTACTGAATTTCATTTTTATGGAAGAGGAATGTTGCCCTTATAAATTCTCACTGAATTGTATACACAAATAATTTGCCAGTAGTTTTTATAATAAAAAAGGACCAAATTAGAGTAGAAAGAGAAACTGAATGTGCTTGAAAAATATTAATGAAAATCACAAATTAGTACTTTCAAGATAAAAGAAAGTTGTCAGGATGCTAAGTACAAGGCAATGTATTTCTGCTTAGAGAAGTTAAATTCTTTAAAAAAATCAGGATCTTTAAAATGTGTGGTCTGAGTTTCGCTGGGGATTTTTGAAGGCAGAAGCAGTAACTTTTTTTGTCAAAATACAAGCATTTTATTAGTAATTAATAATCCTCCCCTTCAGATACAATAGAACCTCAGAATTACGAGTACCCCGGGAATGGAAATTGTTTGTAACTCTGAACAAAACATTACGGTTCTTTAAAAAAAACTGAACATTGACTTAATGCAGCTTTAATGCAGCAGAAGAAAAATGCTGCTTTAATCATCTTAATTTAAATGAAATAAGCATAGACCTTAGCTTCCTTACCTTAGAAACAGTTGCCTTACCTTTTAAATTTCTCCTTTATTTTTCTTTAGTAGTTTAACAAGGTACTGTACTTAATTTGCTTTTTTTCTCCCCCCCAGCCATCCGATTGCACACTTCCGCTTCAAACATGGTGTGTGGGGACTGGTCATTTCGTAACTTTGGTGTTTGTAACTCTGAGGTTCTACTATAGTTAAACTATTGCATATTTCAAGAATGTTCCTCAGTGCTTTCTGCAAACTTGATCCCATGTGTGAGTATGTTTGAGGCTCTGTACATAGTGGCACTGTAGGACTGAACTCTGTGGCAGCAACCCCAGATTTCACAGCAATGCTAATTTATTCTGTTGCCATGAAATATCCTCATTCCCATCCCATCTCTCCCACACAGATACCCGCAGCTATGGTTTATGGTTGAAAATACGCATTGATGTAAAACTTGTTTTCTACTGCCATTTATTTTCGTGGATTTTTAAGGCTGGAAGGGACCTTTGTGATCATCTAGTCTGACCTCCTGTATAATGCAGACCAGAGAATTTCCCCGAATTCCTATTTGAACTAGAGCATATATTTTCGAAAAACATCTGATCTTGATTTAAAAGTTACTAGTGATGGAGAATCTGCTTTACCCTTTGGGAAGTATTTTTTATGGTTAATTATTGTCACTATTAAAGAAAATTGCACCATACACCTCTACCTCGATATAACGCCGTCTTTGGGACCCAAAAAATCTTACTGTGTTATAGGTGAAACCGCGTTATATCGAACTTGCTTTGATCCACCGGCGTGCGCACAGCCCCCCCCCCCCCCCCCCCCCCCCCCGGGAGCACTGCTTTACTGCGTTCTATCTGAATTTGTGTTATATCGGGTCCCGTTATATCAAGTTATATATATCTGCTAGATTAAAGAGCCCTCTACAGTTAAACTTTTGTTCCATATAGGTGCTTATAGACGAAATTCATCACTCTATCTTCTCTTTGTTAAGCTAAGTAGATTGAGGCCCATGGTAAGGCATGTTTTCCAATCCTTCTTTCATTCTTGTGGCTCTTTTCTGAACCCTCTCCACTTTATCAACATCGTCCTTGAATTGTAGTCATCAGATCTGGATACAGTAGTCAAGTAGACATTGCCAAATACAGAGGTAATATAATATATCTCTAGACCTACTCAATATTCCCATCTATATGTTTGGGAATCATGTTAGTTCTTTTTTGCCACAGCATTGCACAGGAAGCTTGTGTTCAGCTGACTTTCTACCTAAGTCCTTTTCAGAGTAACTGCTATCCAGGATAGAGTGCCCCATTATGTAAGTAAGGCCTACGTTCTTAGATGTATAATTTTATGTATATTTGCCTGTGCCCAGCTTAGCAGGTGAACCAGATTGCTCTGTATCAGTGACCTGCCCTCTTTATTTACTATTCACCCTGTCTTGGTGTTATCTGCAAATTTTATCAGTAATGATTTTGTTTTCCTCCAAGTTATTGATGATGTTAAATAGCTTAGGGCCAAGAAACAATCCTTGCAGGATGCCAATAGAAACACACCTTCCCTCAGTGATTCCCTGTTTACAATTACATTTTGAGACCTATCGGTTGTTAGCCAGTTTTTAATCCATTTAATGTGTGCCATGTTGATGTTTGTATCATTCTAGTTTTCTTGATCAAAATATCATGCAATATATAGTCAATTGCCTTACAAAAACCCTGTATTACATCAACGCTATTACCTTTATAAACCAATCTTGTAATCTCGTCAAAAAATCAAATTTGTTTGACAGGCTCTATTTTCCATAAAACCGCATTGTTTGGCATTCACGGTTCTTGTCCTCCTTTAATTCTTTATTAACAAAGTCCCATATTAGTCATTCTGTTGTTTTTCCTGCGATCAATGTCAGGCTGACAGGCCTATAATTACTTGGGTCATCCTGTTTATTCCTTTAAATACTGGCACAACATTAACTTATTCTAGTCCTCTGGAACTTCCCCAGTGTTCCAAGACCTATTGAAAATCAGTAGTCATAGTCCAGATTGCTCCTCAGTCAGCTCTTTTAAAACTCTCAGATGCAAGTTACTGAGACCCACTGATTTATTTTTTTAAATGTCTAACTTTCATAGCTGCTCTTTTAACATCCTCCTGAATTATTACTGGGTGGAAAGTATTTCATTATCATAAGAATACATCAGGCATTTTTCCCAAATACAGAAGAAAAATATTTAAGTACTTTTGCCTTTTCTGCATTGTTATTGACAAATCTACCATTTCCATCTTGTAAATTGAGCAATACCATGGTTAGGATTCCTTTTGTTCACTATATACTGAAAAACAAACTGCTTATTGCCCTTAACGCCATATAGTTTTCTTTGTGTCCTTTTGCTTCCTTTATTAATTTTCTACAATTCTTAGTTTCTAATTTATATTCACTACTATCAACTTCCCCTTTTTTCCATTTTTTAAAAAATAGTGGTTTCGACCTTCCCTCTAAGTTAGGTGGTTGTTTTAACAACTACTGTCTCTTAGGTGTGGGGTTGTGGACTTTGGGGCATCTAGTAAAACATTCTTAAACAATTCCCAGTTATTATTCATGTTTTTCTGTTGACATTATTTCTGTCCACTGATTTGGCTCAGAATCTTCACTTTTGTGAAATTCGTTCTTTCTAAAGCACCAGTTATGTTACTCATTTGGGCTTTATTTTGTTTGCACACAAGAAATGTAAGCAAGTAAGGCAACACTAATTATTTAGCTTTGTGATCGGTTCCTCTTTATCTGCCAAGACAAGGTCTAGTATAGAATTCCCCTGTGTTGGATACAATACTCTGAGTTAAGAAACTGCCACCCATATAATTCTTAGAAATCATGAGGATGTTATGGTTCTGAGACCTCCAACCTATGTCACTCCACTGAAGTGCTCTGTGATAACACAGCTTTTTTCCCATACACATTATAGATAAGTGATTAAGGAGCTGTTCACTTTGTCTTCAAGGACGGGTGTTTGTTATGCTCTCCAGACTACTGAGCTGTGTCTAGAGGTATGTTTACACTGCAATAAAAGACCTGCAGCCCCAAGTCTCAGAGCCTGGGTCAGCTGACTTGGGCTGTGGGGCTAAAAATAGCAGTGTAGATGTTTTGGGCTCAGGCTAGAGCCTGGGCTCTCAGACCCTGTGAGGGAAGGGGTGAGTCTCAAGAGCCTGGGTTCTAGCCTGAGCCCAAATGTCTACACTACAATTTTATAGCCCCGTGAGCCTGATTCAGCTGACCTGGGCCAGTATTGGCAGTGATGTGGGTGGTCTTTTGCAATATAAACATATCCTAAATTACTTAGCTTGGAACCACCTCCTGCCTTTGTGCCCAGGGACCTTGAGAGCCTGTATCTGACTTCAACTGGTTCTCCGTGATCTCCATGCTTTCTAGCTTGTTAGTCTATGCTTTTGTCTCCACTACTTGTTTGCTGTAAGCAGGATTCAGTCTTTTGCTCTCCAAGTGCTGCTGCTGCTTGGAATAGCTAGGATTTTTCATAGTAATTAAATTAACTCCCCCTTGTGGGGAAAGTTGCAGGACAAGAGGCAACTGGAAGCAAGCCCAGCATGATAGAGAGACTGGAAAAAAAGTTGAGTACCTGGCTTCAGTGTGATACTGGATTCCTTGCCATCTTGAAAAATGCCAAATGATGTAGCCACAGAATCAGTCCTTAAAGCACTGACAGATTGAATAGGACAAGTAACAAATCTTCTTTGAGTGCTGGTACCTATGGGTATTGCACAGTGGGTATGCATTCGCTATGTGCCCCTGGAGACAGAGTTTTGAAAGCAGTGTCTGTTGGTCCGCATTTGCACCCTAGCACCCCTTGTATCTCCGACCAAGAAGTTAAAAGGCAGGGCAGACTGACCACTTCTCCAGTTCCCTTTCACAACCACACGGTTTGTGTTGGAACCTCCAGTGTCCAAAGCTTCAGCTTTATTCCTTTTTCTGTGGACATATATGTAGACATCTGTAAATAGCATTTAGAGTTTTATCGATAGTTTTTAGAGTTAGCTGTCCACTCTTTTTCAACAACTGAAGTGCAATAACAATGGACAAATGGGTATTGAACATCATCCATTCTGGCTATACAATAGCATACTTCCCTACACCCTTCAAAACTTCTTTTCTCAGCCCTTTTCGGGCGCCACTCTCACAAGAAGATTCTCAAACGAGAAGTTGAATCCCTCTTACAGTGGGGCCCAATAGGGTGAGTTCCTCTTCAGTAGAAAGGGAGGGGTTTTTACTCAACTTAATTTCTGATACCAGAAAAGAAGGCCAGTTGGAGACCAATTTTTGGTCTTTGCCATCTCAATTGTTTTGTTTGCAAAGTCAAGTTTCACATGGTCACATAGGCATCTGTAATTCTATCCTTGGAAAAAGACGCAGTTTACAGCTCTTGACATGAAGGATGCCTACTTTCACGTGGACGTTCATCCCGCTCACAGATTCTTTCTCGGATTCATACTGGACTCTGATCCCTTTCAATACAAAGGACTCCCTATTGGCATTGCTACTGCCCGTAGGGTCTTTACCAAGGTGTTCTCTGTAGTAGCAACCTATATCAAATGCTGTAGTTTCACGGTCTTCCCCTAACTTGACAATTGGCTCCTTGTTGCCAAGTCACACCAAGAGGCTTATGCATCAACTTTGACAATGCTGCAACTTCTCTTTGGGGGTCAGCATAAACACCAAAAAGTTCACCCTTACTCCTATGCAGACTAGTTTAAATTCAGTCACAGAAAGGGCTTACCTGCAAAGGGACAGGTTTCATACTATGAATGATCTCATAGACCAGATCATAAGCAGTCCTTGAGTACCTATCAAGATTTCTCACTCTCCTAGGTCATATGGCTTCCTGCATTTATGTCACACCATATGCCTGGCTCCACCTTCAGTGCTTTCAGGTGTGGCTTCAAACGGTGTACTTGCCAAACCAGCAGTCCATGAACACCATAGTGACTATTCCTGCCAAAGTGATGTGATATCCCTGCCAGGTATGCGTGGGTGTTCTCTTCTATGCCACCTCACTGGACAGCATGGCCATTACAGATGCTTCATGGCAAATCAGGGCAGAAAAGACCCACGCCGTAGACATTGTCAATTTGTCTTGGATGTACTACCCTGCTGCCTCCCACAAGGGAATTCTCCCTTAAGGGAAGAAGGCAGCACTCCAAATCAGAGACATAGATAGTTAAAATATATTGGGGGGACAGAGGATAGATTTTCAGTCAAGAGCATGCTGAGTATTGTAAACTATTCTTATGACAACCACAGATGCCCAAGGCAACCTACAACTATACCTTTCCTCTGTGGGAAAGTATAAAGCGGGATAGGTTTTTCCTGCCACACCTAAGACTTCTAAAGAATTGGGTTGTAATTTCTTCTTGCTGCTGTAGGTCACCATGCCCTAATGTCCAGATTATTGTTCACAGCTTCTTCTGAAGGTTGCCAGGCCCCGCCACCCCCACCACTTCATTCCCCTTGAAGATTGCTATTGAATGAGGAGAGGGACATCAGCTCAGATGTAGAAGAATAGGCAGGCTTTTAGAGGCCTTTTGGTCCCCAATTTTTGTCATCCCTTCCTTCCCCAAGCCACCATTTTGTAAGGCTTGAAGGTTCCTCAGTGTACACCAGTAAAAATTTATTCTGGCATCACTAACAAAGATAAATATGCCTGTTTCCTTGGTGGTCAGGGAATTGTCACTTCTAACTGGGCGGTTTTGTTGTATTGTTTTTTTAACCTTAGAGAGTGGCCCTTTCACTATACAGGCTGTTCAAAGGTAGCCAAGTCTAGACAGGCATCATCTCAGCCCTCTCCTTCGGACATGACCACTCTCAGAGCCAACAACAGAAAGAAATAAACCAAAATGAACTTGTCATCTGAATATAAGTGCCCCCTGCATGCTTTCACAAGCAATACTAATATGGGTAGGGAGTATTGCAAGGTATGGTTCCCCTCAGACTTAGACTTTGTTTTAAGTGCACTTTTTTTTTTTTTTTTTGAGGAAGAGGAGAAGTCAGGGCATGCAGACTGTCATCCTAGCTCTCCCATGATTGGGAGCAATGGAACCTATCCCGTCCCTACAGAGGAAACAAGGCATTTACTCCATATTGTTTCTAGTCCAATAAAAGTTGGCTACAGAGCATTTGTAGAACAGCTTGTATCTCAACAGATCTATGAAGAAATAAAAATTCAAGACAGATTTTCAAAGGAACGCTAGCTGCCATCAACATACAGGGCTTCATGATACATAAGTATATTTGAAAGATACTTATCCCCATCTCTCAATTCGACAGTTTCACAGATACTTCCTATACTTTGCTCTTAGAGCAAAATTCTACCAGTACAGGTACTTGCCCTGAGGTTTAGCAACAGCACTGCAAGTGTGTATGAAAGTGTCAATAGTAGCTCTCAGATTGAAAGGGCAGGAGGTATGTCTATCCCACGTTGGGCAAGCGCCTTTATCCAAGCCTCATACGGTGTTGCGGTCATAGATTGCACCCTCGAGTTAAGGGGCTGCAGAGCCACAGTTTTGTGAAAAATGGGAAGTGTCATTTAACACGATCTTTGAGTGGAGCTGGATACTGTCCTCCACAATCCAGTGGCTAATAGCAGGTACAATTACATCGCTTAGCTCCTGTGAATCTTTCCAAGACCTCTTGTGGAGTGGAGGACAGGGTCTCATAATTCCGGGATATACAATGTCAAACTGCCAAGTTTTGAAGACCCCCAATGGTAAGTCATGACGACACAGCGGAGTCTCCTGCCATTGCCATTTAAAAAAAAAAAATTTGAATTAGTGCCCTCAAGTTGTTACAACACAACAGGGTTTCACTGCCGCTCATCTAGTATCTTTGATGTACTTTGGTGCTGTACTAGCACATACCTTGTATAATCCACAAACCATTGGTTTGTGTTGATATGTCAGTTAGGAATGATGTCAAATATTTCATTAACTCTCCCAATACAAATAGAGAAGCAAAGGTACTTAATATTGCCAATACACTGTTTAAATAAATCCGCAGACAATTCACTCCCATGAGACCAATTTGGTCTCAGGTATTCCTTTATCTCTCTGATATACATATTTAAAGTTAATAAAGTATAAGCTGAAGCAGAAAAGATAATCCAGATAAGTAAGTTAGTCACAGTCACTGGGTAAGTTTTTATATGTTCAGATAGAACAGACATAACAATAGGGAAGTCAACTTGGTGTAAAACTGAACAGGTACTCAGTTCACTGCTACTTTCAGTGGTTTTTAGCTTTTGAAGTGGATGGAGTTCCTCTCACCAACCTTGAAATAGATCTGGGCTGGAATCTTGATAAAATGTTTGTCCTTCTGGCTAAGGCTAGGTAGCCTGTCAAGTAAGAATCCCAACTGTGCCCATCCTCCTTCCCCCTCCCCTAACCCCCCCCCCCCCCCCAAAAGGTCAAAACTTAATGAAGCTAATGTCATTTTTGTTTATAACTTCATTATCAGGTTCCATGCTACAAAGAGTTCAGGGTAATGCATATTTGTTTTTTAAAACTTTTTAAAATTGGTCTTAAAACAAAAAATCTGGTTTCTTTGGGATTTGTAAAACTTGCATTTGTAAAGTGTACATTTTGGGCATGCTCCTACCAGAGGACAGAATTTTGGACTATTAGAAACAAAAGATCCAAATGGTCCTCACCTAAATGTTTCTTCTACACTACACAATTGGTGAAAGATATTGACATCCAAAATAAAGGACCATATATGTATTTTTTTTTCTCATGGGGTCCATTACATTCAAGAGAACCAGAATCAAAGATTTCCCTTTTGTACCTGTATTTTTTTAATTGAAACAACTTGGATGTGGAGTATTCAAAGATCGTCAATCTTCAAAGTGTATTTTCATGTTTACAATAATTATATTTTTCTTTAAATGTTCCCTCTATTTCCCCTATCCACTGTTGTGAATTTGAAGTTTCAAGTTTGCTTTAACTTCATTGTGTGATGTCCTTATAGGGAGGAAACCTTCCCTCTTGTTTTCTCTTTCTCCGGTCCTCTTCCCCCCTTTCCCCCCAGGCTCCAGGAGATAGCTTGAATTAAGTATCAGGGGGTAGCCGTGTTAGTCTGTATCTACAAAAACAACAAGGAGTCTGGTGGCACCTTAAAGACTAGCAGATTTATTTGGGCATAAGCTTTCGTGGGTAAAAACCTCATTTCTTCAGTTGCATCTGAAGAAGTGAGGTTTTTACTCACGAAAGCTTATGCCCAAATAAATCTGTTAGTCTTTAAGATGCCACCAGACTCCTTGTTGAGCTTGAATTAGACTCCCTATGGGAGTCATTGTTCATTCTCTTATGAAAGAATTCATGAAATACCCATCATTTGCAGTGATGGATCTAAATTATAGAACTTTTAAAGTACTTTCACTTAAAAATTATTTTAGGGATTTGAAGTTTGTTACTCTAGCTTTGTTCTGTTAAGTTACAGTTATGTTAGGCTCCTTGCTGCCTCAAAATCTGTATGTACAGGTAATGAAAGAGAGTACTTGCTTTTCTCTATAGGCCTACACAACATCCTGTGTGCTCTATTGATACTTTTTTTTTTTTTTTTGCTTTTCTTAATTGAAAATTAGTTGCAGGAACACTTTGTTGAAAAATAGATTTAGTTGTGGGAGGTGGAAGGGTTGATAATTAGGCTAATTAAAACAGACCTAATACTCTTCTGTTCGTTGAAACAGCTCTATTGTTTTTCATCAGCGCAGCTGTTGTAATTGTTGTCTTGATGGAAGTGGATCTCTTATTATGTAGGTCACATCAAGGGAAACTAGCAGATGAGCACTTGGTGCAAGTAATATAGCATGAGAAACTGTAGAGGAAAATACTACAATGAGAACACCATGAATAGTTGACTGAAATGGAAATTTACATTTTGAAACGAGCAGAGGGGTTAAATGGTTAAATGACCAAAGAGAGTGCTTTTTTTTACCTTGTGCTATAATGTTAAATGTAACTGACCAGTTTGATAGTACTGAGAGCCAGGTTGAATGAACTACTACTACATGTTTTCTTTGAGAATCCCCTAAGGCAGCGGTTCTCAACCAGGGCTCTGGGGCCCACTCGGGGGAGGGGGAGAAGCAGGTTTCAGGAAGTCCACCAAGCAGGGCCAGCAATAGAGTTGCTGGGGTCCAGAGCAGAAAGCTACTACATGGGGCTGAAGGCAGGGGCCCTGAGCCCTGCCATTCAGGGCTGAAGCCAAAGCCTGAATAATGTAGCTTCTCTGGGGCCCCTGTGGCATGAGGCCCCAGGCAATTTCCCTGCAACACCGCCCTTGGCTTTTCTGTGCAGAAAATCAGTTATTGGGGCACAGGTGGGCCAGGGAGTTTCTATAGTATGTTGGGCGGGGGGAAGGAGGAGGGGCTCAGAAAGAAAAAGTTTGAGAACCCTTGACTTTATTTAGGCTGGAATGCAGAAAGTGATTCAGATTGGCCCTTTCAGCAGTGATGCTGCTGCGTGGGATGGTAGTGTGAGGAGTGTTGGGGCCAAATATGCCAGCAATTTATTTTTTATTTTATTTATTGGTCCACCCTGGCCCCAACATGGAGCAGCTTAGTGACACCATGGAGACTCGTGCAGTGGTTAAGCCTTGCTGGATACAAATCTTGTCAAAATGGTGGTTGGCATACGTGTATGCTGTTGGCAGCAATTTTGTGTGTGATCCTGAGGAGTCTGACAAGGCTGCTAGTCTGACCATGTGTTAACATGCCAATTCCCTGTAGTATGTGATGTGGAGAGTACTGGAAAGAACCTTTTTGATGATTCAGCTTCTCTTCTACAGAATACAGACCCAGCAAAACAATGTAGTGTGGTACATAGTAATATTTAGTGAATTTATTTGATATAGAAAAAGCCTCTTCAAACCCTTACATCCATGTGGGATATTTTTTTTTAGATTTTAGTTTTAAGGCAATTTGTCTTTGGGACATATTCAGGACAGACCTTCTCTAGGTTTTATTGAATGTCATTAAGAATAAGCCACTGGTGGAGTTGGAGGTTCCTGAACTGATCTGTGGACCATAGTTAGAAGGCTAATCACATGAAGCTAGTTTTCATTTTCGATTGCTAAATTATAGCATTTTTAGCTGGGTGGGTGTTGGTTTTTTTATTTTATTTTATTTTATTTTATTTTATTTTAGTGCAAACACTCTCCTGATATTTTCCATGCAAGCAATTGTTGCTGTAGTAACAATAGAATGTTATCTGATTGTCTCATGGACTGCCTCTCCTCCCAACTGCAATGTTCCTATTAAAATGTGGTCTACGCTACAGAAAACTTTGAGGACCTCAGCTGTCATAGCTGATAGGATATTTCTGATTTTAAACAATTGATCATACGTTTTCTTGTTTACTCAACAAAATGAAGAGCTTCAGAATAGCATAGGATATGTTTTGTAGCAATTTACTTAAGTCAAACTGACAGTTTTGGCACATGACTGCATGTTGCTGGAAGTTGTATGGATTTTTTTTTCTCAAGTATTGGAAGGCTTTTATTCAGTAATCAGCTTGTAAACAATTCATAGTATATTTCTTCCCCTATCAGTAAAAGTTTGCCATACCAATTTTCTAATTCTCAGCATTTGAAAATATATATTTGACAAGTTTTAAAACTCTAAAATTCATAAAACTAAAAAGCAAAACTATTTTGTTATTCTGAAGATTCTTTTATATTGCTGTTCTCCAGTAAGGACCGTGTTTAACTTGGCCATGTTAGGCATCTGTAGAATTACTGTTTTTTTGGGTTTTTTTTTTTTTTTTTTTTCATTTATTAAATGTAACTCTCTAACATGGTACACTTAATGTATTTTTGTTTGTGCCCAAGTTCAAGTTGCCACATACAACAAAAGTTGTTGGAATTTCTTGAGAATTAAGTGCTTATTCTTGCAACATTAATTTTGCATTAACACTTTTTTGCATTTAATACTAAGTACACATGTGTATGTGAAACAACAGAACATTATAAAAGTATATAATTCTCTACTGAGTAAGAATTCATTTGAAAACATTACAGGTTACTGAGTGAGGTTATGGAATCCCGGCCATTGGGGGTTTTTTAAGAACAGGATAGACAAAAATCTGTCATGGATAGACTAGGTGTACTTAATCCTGCTTCAATTTGGAGGGATGGGACTAGCTGACCTCTTGAGGTCCCTTCCAGCCATAGATTTCTATGATTCTGTTGTTGTTTACTTGGGAAGTCTTGTACAAAAGATTGGAAAACTTGGTCCCTGGCACTAAAGAGATTATATTTTGAAAACTAGAGCTCAGACAAGAACACATTGAGAGACCAGATGATAGTTCAAAGTTAACTTTTTTTTTTTAAAACAATTTTGGGTGGCCTGTTTTAAAAGGGATTAATGTTTGTAGGCTCCACAAGTGGATTTTGGAGAGGAATTTGAAGTAAGAGGGTGTGTGCCTGTCACTGTAGGATGGGGTGGTTTATTCTTGGTAGTACATAAAGTACAGTGCACCAAGAAAAATCATATTTGACTATGTAGTTTTGTGAGAATTTTTAAATTGTGGTTGTGGAACTGAAACAGCCAGCTGTGGAATTCAGAAATAATGATGGTCAGTTTTTCTCTTTGTGTTTAAAAAAATAAATAAATTCAGGTACTGCTGTTATTAATAAACCACTCTTTTTCTTGTCATCAGACCTCTTCCTAGAAATACTTTTAGTATATAATGTGTGTATTAATAACAAATATAATGAAGCTAATGTGTTTATTTCAATGCTATATTTTAATATAAATTTCAAAGTAGTCTTTTCAAAAGTATTGCAAGTATAGCTGTGCTTATAAGGCTTCTCTCACCTTTCCTACTTAAAAGAATTTCAGATTTAAATGTCGGTGTCCAAGTTTACACTGGTATTTGTTTGCACATTTTTTAGTGTTGACTTTAATCAGCCACTGTCCTGGCTAAATGCATAGTCCCAGAAGTGACAACTCCCACTCTCCATATAAGTTTTTAGAGACACTGTCAGCTGCAACACTGTTAGATGCTTGAAAATAAGGCTCTTTTCACTAATATCCCCCCTCACTCATTTTTAACAGACTGACTTGCTACTATGTTGCCTTTAAGGGTATGTCTAAACAGCAGTTAGGAGGGGCAGTTGCAAGGTGTGTAGGCATATCTGAACTAGCTTTGATTTGATCTAGCTTGCTGAAAAAGCAGTGTAGCCATGACAGCACAAGTGGTAGTACGGGCTACCCATCCAAGAACAATCTTGGCTGCTACCTTAGGTATGTATTTGGGTGGCTAGCATATACCGCTGCCCAAGCTGTTGAGCTACACTGTTAATTTTAGCAAGGTAGTTCAGTTAAAATTAGCTCAGGTAGGCCTACATGTGCTGTGTCAATTGCAATGTATACAACACCCTAAAAGTGTAGATTTTAGGGTTTGTCCTCTGCCCAGCAACTTAGGCCAATATTCGTCAATAACTTTACAGTTGCACATAAATTTGTATGAGGAATATTGCTGGTAATATGGCTACCTTTTTCATATATATCACTTTTATCTTGGTACAGTCAGGAGGAATATAGGCCTCTGCATAGCTCCATTTCTGCCTCCATCTTTTCTCTTCTCCTGTTGCTCCTCTCCTTGTCCCGTGTTCTAGCCATTCACCTTGCCCCTTTGCGTTCTCTTTTATAGATAGGCTTAATGTGGGAATTACTAGACAAAATTTTAAGGCCTTTGTTACACAGAGTCAACTCAATGATGTAGGCTGACCTTTCCACTTTAACCTTGTGTTTTCTTACATGCTGCAGCCTAACTTGGAACAACCTTCTTCTTTCTGTCTTGAAGGCATCTTCACTTTCCTTCATATCCCTCCTCAAAATTCCCTATTTTTGCCTTGCTTTCTATCAACTTCAGTTCATGTGCTACTTTTTTTTTTCATTTCCACAGTCACAAATTGCTATTTAAAAATACAGAATTGGTCTGAATCACTCACTGTACAACTTCAGTTATTTTTGATTTAACCCATATTCCTCTTTCCTGTGTTACTTTCATGTTCTACATTAGTCTAATTTAAATCTTCTGGCTCTTTGGGGTTGGGATTCTTTTTTTTTTTTTTGGTCTCTAGAAAGCTGTTGGAAGCTGTCTCTACACAAATATTTTAAATTAGGGCTGTCGAGATTTAAAAAAAATTAATCTCTATTAATCACGATTATTCGCGCTGTTAAACAACAATAGAACACCATTTATTTTAAATATTTTTGGATGTTGACTATATTTTCAAATATATTAATTTCAATTACAACATAGAATACAAAGTGTACAGTGCTCACTTTATTTTTTATTACAAATATTTGCACTGTAAAAAACAAAAAAATTGTATTTTTCAGTTCACCTCATACAAGTACTGTAGTGCAATCTTTTTATCATGAAAGTTGAACTTACAAATGTAAAATTATGTACCAAAAAAACTGCATTCAGAAATAAAACAATGTAAAACTTTAGAGCCTACAAGTTCTCAGTCCTATTTCTTGGGCAGCCAATCACTCAGACAAACAAGGTTGGCTACAAAATGCTGTCTGCTTCTTGTTTACAATGTTGCCCAAAAGTGAGAACAGGCGTTCGCATGGCACTGTTGTAGCTGGCGTCACAAGGTTTTTACGTGCCAGATGCGCTAAAGATTCATATGTCCCTTCATGCTTCAACCTCCATTCCAGAGGACATGCTTCCATGCTGATGATGGGTTCTGCTTGATAACGGTCCAAAGCAGTGCGGACTGACGCATGTTCATTTTCATCATTTGAGTCAGATGCCACCAGCAGAAGGTTGATTTTCTTTTTTTGTGTTCGGGTTCTCTAGTTTCCGCATTAGAGTGTTGCTCTTTTAATGACAGGTTTCAGAGTAGCAGCCGTGTTAGTCTGTATCCGCAAAAAGAACAGGCATACTTGTGGCACCTTAAAGACTAACAAATTTATTAGAGCATAAGCTTTCGTGGACTACAGCCCACTTCTTTGGATGCTGCTCTAATAAATTTGTTAGTCTCTAAGGTGCCACAAGTACTCCTGTTCTTTTTGCTCTTTTAAGACTTCTAAAAGCATGCTCCACACCTTGTCCCTCTCAGATTTTGGACGGCACTTGAGATTCTTAAACCTTGGTTCTAGTGTTGTAGCTATCTTTAGAAATCTCACATTGGTACCTTCTTTGCATTTTGTCAAATCTGCTGTGAAAGTGTTCTTAAAACGAACATGTACTGGGTCATCATCCGAGATGGCTATAACATGAAATATATGCAGAATGCGGGTAAAACAGAGCAGGAGACATGCAATTCTCTTCCCAAGGAGTACAGTCAGAAATTTAATTGACGCGTTATTTTTTTTTAATGAGCATCATCAGCATGGAAGCATGTCCTCTGGAATGGTGGCCGAAGCATGAAGGGGCATACGAATGTTTAGTATATATGGCATGTAAATACCTTGGAACACCGGCTACAAAAGTGGCATGCGAACGCCTGTTCTCACTTTCAGGTGACATTGTAAATAAGAAGTAGGCAGCAGTATCTCCCATCAGGGTAAACAAACTTGTTTGTCTTAGCGATTGGCCGAACAAGAAGTAGGACTGAGTGGACTTGTAGGCTCTGAAGTTTTACATTTTGTTTTTTTGTGCAGTTATGTAACCAAAAAAAATCTGCATTCGAAAATTACACTTTCACGATAAAGAGATTGCACTTCAATACTTGCATGAGGTGAATTGAAAAATACTATTTCATTTATCATTTTTACACTGCATATATTTGTAATAAAAATAATATAAAATGAGCACTATTCTGTGTTATAATTGAAATCAATATTGATAATGTAGAAAAACATCCAAAAATATTTAATAAATTTCAATTGGTATTCTATTGTTGTAAGTGCAATTAATCGTGATTAATTTTTTTTAGTTAATCACGTGAGTTAACTGTGATTAATTGAAAGCTCTACTTAAAATAAATATTAACCAGTTTGAAAAGAAAATATCTTGGTAAATTTCATGCAAACTGTATATGATGGCAGACCATTCTGGATGTAATATAGAAGGAGAAAAGGTTACTTTTCAAAAATTCTTTTTGAAATGTAATTCAACACTTTGTTTCTCAAATTAGACTAACAAAATTGATTATCATATATGTCCCTTTCCAGATTTCTTCTGTACCATACCTTGGGTGATACCAAATTTGAGTAACTGATGAATCCTTTCAATTTATGTATTGTGTCCTTAAGAGAAAAGTAGGAGAGAGAAATAAATTGTCATCGGACTTCTTTTTGTTTATAATTAAAAAAAAAAAAGGAAATAAACCTTAAAGGGGGAGGGAATGCTTGTGCAAATACTTGAAATCTGCTCTCAAATCTATGCTGCTAAATTTTGATTCTCTACTTCATTCACAGAATAAAGACACTAAATTAGCAACACATTGTCGTGCACTCAGGTTATTTCTTTCAAGGTTTCCAACAAGCTTTTCTGATGTAAATCTCCCTGCGTAACTTCTACAGACTATTTGGTCCATTTTGAGCATACTTTTGAACTATAGCTCTTAATATGTATCAAGTCACAAATAAAGGTGTTATGGCTAAGGCTACATTTTAGTCACGGGTATTTTTTTAGTAAAAGTCATGGACAGGTTATGGGCCGTAAACAAAAATTCATGGGCCTGTGACTTGTCCATGACTTTTACTAAAAATACCCGCTGTTACTAAAACTTGGAGGGTTGGGGAAGGGGGCGGTCCGGGGGCTCTGCAGGTGCTGGAGGTGGTGGAGGACCCCTGCTGGTACTGAGGGAGGGGGTGGGGCGGACTGCGCCAAGTGGCCTGGGAACCCCACTGGTACTGGGTGAGGGAGGGTTGGCGGGGCTGGCAGGGGCTCCCCACCTGGCTCCGCATCCCTGCAGCTCCTAGGCGGCGGAGGGCAGGGGCTCCTCCACTGCTCCCGCCACAAGTGCCGGCTGCCGCAGTTTCCATCGGCCAGGAACTGCAGCCAATGGGCGCTGCAGGGGTGGGGCCTACGGGCAGCGCGGAGACCCCCTCTGCCGCCTAGAAGCTGCAGGGAGGCCGCTCACCCCCTGCACTCACCAAACTGCGGCTCCTTGCCCTGAGCCCCCTCCCACACACCCAAACTGCTGATGATGGCCAGGGGGCTGCTGCAGAGGTCACGGAAAGTCACAGAATCTGTGACCTCCGTGACAGACTCATAGCCTTAGTTATGGCATTTTCAGTTTTGAAGTGCCATGTTTTTGAGATGTAAAACATACATGCAGGCCACTTAAAGCTTTTGAAGATTATATGGTATTTCCCTCAAGAGTAATAAAACTTCCAGGTATATAGCGCACCTCATCTGAGAATCTCAAAATATTTTAGCAACATTAAGCTTTTCAATAGCTTTGTGAGATGGATAACTGCTGTATTTAATTTTACAGATGGGTAAGGTGAGATTAAGTGACTTGGTCAAGGCAACACAGTAGGTCCATGGCCAACTGGGATTACAACCCAAGAGTCCTGATTGCTAATGTTGTCTGTCCTTACTCATATATGTCACACTTTCCTTTCTCATAAAGTCCTGCCACTTCAGCTCTGCAGAAATCCAGTCCAATTTTCAGTTAGCGTACTTACTGTTTATCTGAATTCCTCTTTAAACTTTAGTTCAGCAGTTCCTGTTCTAAACTGAATGTTATTTGCAGCCAGGCAGCTGGTGCATTCCATTCCAGAGGTGGCTGCATTTCAGGCAAAGGAATTCCTTAGTATTCATGGTTTATAATGAGCTTAGAAATCCTTCATGATATATATATAATTGTAACATTGTTATAATGGTTTTTGTATTCCAGTAAAAGCTAGTAACCCCATCATGCTAAAAGGTACTTGCACTGTATTTAAATTGATAAACTATGCACTAAACAGTACAAGATATTTGCATAGATGTAAACATAGAAAGCAGAAGCTTACATAAATTACTAATCAGATGTCTGTAGGACTGCATAACTAACTAGACATATTTTTTCTTCTAAAAAGCAGCAAAGTGGACACAGATCCTTTCATATATGTACTGTGTAAATGCTGCCTTCCAGAGAGCTATTGAAAACTTGTTTAATTTTCCTCTTCCTAGACCCTTTTTATCTAAAATAGATAGGGCTTTTTTTATATACGCTCTTGAAAAAATGTACAAAAAACCTGTCTAAAGGACAACTCCTAAGTAGTTTCTTGTTCTTTTTCAATGCCCTCTGTGCATTTACATTTGTAGTGGTACACCTTATATCAAGCTGCAAAAGTACTTTGAAAAGTTGTGGCTGTTGGTTGAGGGGAGGTGGTGCCATAAGCATTTCTTGTGTAAAGGTGATGGCATCACTCTCTTCTGAATAAGGGAATACATCCCTAACAGCCTAAGTTACTTTGCCACCTCTGAGAGCAAGCGGCATTTGCCTTCATGTCCTGTGGACTAGAGCTTCCCTCAACCTATCTTAAATCCTTATTATAAATAGCTAGTTTAGAGTAGTGTAGGTTATCTTAGTATAAATATCCCTTTCCTTTCCTTGCGAGCCTTTGCCCCTTACCAGGACTGTCAGGCCTGAGGTTTGTAAAGGCTTCAAGAGGTGTGCCTCTTACCTGGCTATCATACTGGAGATCTGGTGCCTTTTCTATTTCCGGGCTTGTTTACACTACCTGCTGGTTTGGCGGGCAGCGATCAATCCGGGGGGAGGAGGGGTCGCTTTATCACGTCTAGTATAGATAAATCGAACGTTAAGCACTCTCCCGTTGACTCCGGTACTCCATCAGAATGAGGAGCACAAGTGGAGTCGATGGGAGAGCATCAGCTGTTGACTTACTGTAGTGAAGACACCGCGGTAAGTAGATGTAAGTAAATTTACTTCAGCAATGCTATTCACGTAGCTGAAGTTGCGTATCTTAGATCGACTCCGCGTGGTAGTGTAGACAAGCCCTTAGTGAGACCCACTTAATAACCCATATACAGTTTGCCACACTTTCATGCTCTGCACCAAAAGGGAGAGACATTTGAGGCTCCGGGCTCACCTGGCTTCTTGATGCTACTACCTGATATCTTATTGGGCTTATTGATGGGACATCCGTCACCATCTCCCCTCCCTTCAGATCTCATTTCTCCTGCAGCTCCAGGTGCATGATTACTTCAGATAACTGGGTGCTAGACACTATCCAGGACAGATACTCAGTTCAGTTTTGCACCAGATTACCTCACCATCCTCCCACTCTTTCCCTCTTCAGGGACCCATTTCAAGAGAGTGTCGTAATGGAGGAAGTGGATTCACTCCTCAGGAAATGAGCCATGGGGGGATTCAACGGGAATACAGAAGGAAAAGAGATTCTCCCCCCCCCCCCCCCCAAATTCCTTGAATCCCAATTAGAGGAACAGTCTGAGGGCCAACTGGACCTTAGAAACCCCAACAAGTACATAAGAATATTAAAGTTCAGGATGACCACTATCGAGGATGTTATCCATTCCTTAACCAAGGGAAATTGGTATGTAGTTCTCAGCTTAAAGGACACCTGTCTTCACTTAGCAAACAGTCACCTCAAGTATCTGGTTCTGTGTCCTAAAACTTGTTTTAACAAAACCGATAGGTGTGGGAGGCCTTCCCTAGGAGTCTCTTGCTCAAGCATTTATTTATCAAAATAATAATATATTTCAAGCATTTATTTATCAAAATTGCCTTCTGGATAGCAATTCACTCTATTAGGAGGGTGAGTGAGCTTAGTGCTTTGGTGGCCACTCCACCTTATAATGTGGTCCTCAAAGACAAAGTTACCATGAGACCCCATCCTGGTTTTATGGCCTAAGGTGCTCTCATATTCCCACTGGTCTCTATGTATTTCCCTCCTTTTATTTTCCCCCAGATCTTATTCGCAGCCAGAGGAAACTCCTGTCCGTGACATACAGGAGGGACAATCAAAATCAGCCTGGCAGAACGTGCATGAGAACTGTCTCTGGACAGATGAGCAATTGATCAAAATCCCATTCTCTGATCTCTTGGGGCCAAATCCTGTTCCCATTGAAATAAAAAAAAGTTTTGCTATTGAGTTCAATGGGAACAGGCTTTGACATTTGGAGAGGAAAGAACAAAACCACTCAAGCAAGGGCTATGTTGCTTATACCACAGGTATCAAAGGCTGCTGACTCATGTGAGAAAGTCAGCAGACATCTGATCTTTGTCCATTGCAAGGGAGAAATCAGCAATCAATGAGGCTAGAACAGTCTTTGTACTATATCCAACTCATAAGTCCATCTGCAAAGGATCAAGGAAATATGAAGGCTCCAGATTACCTTAAAGTCCTCAGTCCCTTGGTTAGAATGCTCCCGTCAGTATATGTTCGTAGTCCAGAGGCTGGAGCGGGAATCCAAACCACTATTTAAACACCTTCCGTCCGTCCCACCCCTCCCCTCTTGAGGACTCCTGACCAACTTAACAGCAGAATACATATGCTAACAAACTTAAACAAAGCCTTTGTTTAAGTTTGTTAGCATATGTATTGTGCTGTTAAACCCATATAAAGAATGAATGCCCTCCCTAGCCGCATTCTGCTCTTTTAAGGAGCAGAATGCAGCTCCACCCCCCTCCAGAGGGGGGGCTAGCCTCCCCAAGTGTTTCCGGTACCCCCTACTCGCTAAAAATCTCTTGCCGGTACTGCATATTGGAGTGTACCACTTTACTTGCACTCCTGAGTATTCCTCTCCCGCCATCCACCTGATGGCTTGCTAATCTCCCACAAGTAGGTATGCACAGAGGCCATCCAAGAAGAAAAAGGTTACTTATCAGTAACTACTGTTCTTTGGGAACTGCCTCTGTGTAGTCACACTATCCACACACCTACCCCCTACTTAGGATTTATATGTAACATCAGGTTTCTGTCCTTGGAGAGAAGGAACTGAGGTGTTTGGGGGTACACCCCTTTTTATAGAGTAGGGTGAGGACTTCACTTATGCATCAGAATGCTGATGTACACACACATCCTTCCTGTACTGCTTTTCAATGCTGTTTCACAACTTGACTCTGAATTCCACAAGTCTGAATGCACAGTGGTGCCTCTCTAAGAACAAGCTATTGGTAACCTGTTTTTCTGAGACATTTATTTTCAGTATGGAGGACAAGCATTCCATGCATCATTTTAAAACCATATTATAGGTAGATCACATTTTGAGTCTAAATTACTTGTTCTTTCAATATTAGGAAAACAAATCTAAATATTTTGCATACTGAAATGTCTAGTAGCTAAACTATTAACTCTTTATCTTTACATCTGTGAAGTGTCTCATTCTGAACTCTGATCATGTGTGTGTGGTTTTGTTTTGTTTTGTTTGGCTAGGTTACCATACGCATAGTCCAAAGTCATAAGCAGTCTCCTTCATAACTGTCCATCAGGATGGCTGTTTTCTGCTTAGTAGTATAAGTTTTGTTGATCATTGTGGAAATAAACTATGCAGTAGTTGGCATATGGATCAACAGCCTGGGCTTTAAAAATAAATCCTATATTAAATTAGGCATAAATTTTGGTAGTACTTAAGTCACAGCAAAAAAAAAACAATAAAAAAAAACGCCCTAATAATATTGGTAATTACTTTGTTCTGTGCTTTTCTAGGAAAACTCTGAAAACACATTTCATGAGAGCAATGTAATCATGGGGCAAATGTTAAAAGAACAACAACAAAAAGGAAATTTTGAGCTTAATTTCCAAGTGGTCTCTCATAGCTCCTATGGTATTACATTTTGTGTGTGTGCACTCTGTACTGAATACATAACAATTCTATTTCCGGTATGGCTAATTGAAAATTTGCTTTATTGAATTTTACTTGTTCTTGATACACACGATTTGCTTGTGAAATCTTATTATTATTTTTATTTTTCTAGTTGACAAATCACGACCGCCTTCATCAAGCCCTTCCAGTATAATTCGCCGCACTTCCTCACTGGATACACTTGCTGCTCCCTACCTCGCTGGACAATGGCCTCGTGATAATCATGGACAGGCTGCTCCCTGTATGAGGGACAAAGCCACGCAGGTAAGACAGTTTTGTTAGGTGGTGTATTTCAGTGTAAGAGACTGCTTTTTTTTTTTTTTCTGTATACATTCATCTTCCAAGCTCACTTCTTTGGAATTTTCCTTCCCTTCCCAAATTCCTGGAGAGAGTTTGTTTTTCTATTTATTCCCAAATTCTTTGCACCCTTGCACGCTTGTGGCCCCCACCCCCGTTATATCCGAATTTGCGTTATATTGGGATAGAGATGCATGTTTGCATATGCCTTCCCCCAAGAAATTTTCTGGGAAACCCACCTAACTTTGTCACATAAATTCATTCTTATCTGGCACATAGCTTCATGTAGTCTTTTGAAGCTCATGACACTTCCCAGGATTTATATTGGTCATGTCTCCTCCTATAGAAATTACATACAATTCCACAAGTCATGAACTTTGCATCTTAATACAATGGACTCCAAACCTACTAAAACTTCAATCAGTAAGGTTTATCAAGTATGTTGCAGGAAATGGCTGCATCTGTCACAATAGCCTCTTTCTGTATTCAGGACAGGATTTGAATAGTATACAGTAAATAATGCCTAGGCCACATATTGAACAATAAAGATGAAACAAGCTGTTGAATAGTTGGTCATTCAGTAAGCACCGTCCATTCTGTGCACTGAATGAGGTAGATGACCTGTGGGAAAAATATGTGATCATGTAATTTAAAGACAGTATCATAATGCATACACACCAGGAGGTTGAATTAAAGTTGCCCAGGCAACTTAATTCTAGTATTTCCTAACTTTTGTATGCTTGACTATAGATGTTTGTGTGATATTGCAATTATTAATTGTGCAGTATTGCTTATATACCAGAATGTTTGCTTGTGGCATGTCTACACTACAAACTTAAGTCGATGTAATGTTAGATTGACTTACAGCCACCACAGTAATTACTACAGTGGTTCATGTCCATGCTGGCCTCCTTCTGTTGGTGGTGCGCATCCACTGATTTAAGAGGGGCAGTGTAGGGAACTGAGAGAGCCTGGGCTCTCAGCTCTGTGTGCAGCTCCCTGCTGGGAGCCTCCCCGTCCCCCCCAGACTCCCTGCTGGGAGCATGGCTTCCCCCGTGGCTTCTGTGGGGAGCTATATGCCCAGAGCCTCAGCTCACGGTGAGGAGTCCAGAGCCTGGACAGGACCCCAGCTTGGGGCAGGGAGCCCCCCACCTGCCCCAGGCTGACAGCCCTGGCTGTGACCCAGGCTCTCTTGTCAATTTCCTGACTCTAGCACAGAGCCGTGAAATTGATAAAATGAGAGCCAATAGTTGATATAAGTAACCTGCATTTCCCAAACTAAGCTGATATAAGCCTCTCATGGAGGTAGAGTTATGTCGCTGTAGTAGGGCACTTATATCGGTGGAAGCAAGGCTGTAGTGTGGAAACTGACACAATTAGGTCGATGTAAGCTGCTTTAGGTCAACCTAACTCAGTAGTGTAGACCAGGCCTTTAGTCACGTACTCAAGCAGTACTAGAAATGTCTGTTAACACACAGGATCAAATTAATCCCTGGTCAGAGCACTAAAGTGATTGGGACTTGTACCCACTTAAACCTAATGGGTCAAATTCTTTCCGTGTTTTAAGTGAAACTAAATTAGAGTTAATACTTCTGTTATAGGTGGGGGTAATAAGTGTTCATATGAAATAGGGGAGAGACCTACTATGTAGATTATAGGAATGGCTGAGGTGACATCTTCATACTGATTACTTATAGGAATATCAAAGTTGCCATAGAGGGCTTTCATTCAGTGACTTGTGCTTTCCAGCAGTGTCTGAATCCAGAAAATCATAATTGCATGCCCTCTCTTAGCTTACTTGCTTCTAATTTCTCTTTTTTCTTTTGTTTTTTGGCAAGAATAAGCATACCCTTTTAAAATTAATCCTTTAATCTTCTTGTTACAGACAGAGAGTGCCTGGGCTGAAGAGTATTTAGAAAAGAAGAAAGGATCTCACAAGCGTTCAGCATCCTGGGGCAGCACAGACCAACTCAAGGAGGTCAGGAAAGCTATTGTTTGAACTAAAGTTGGGTCAGGCTTGTTGCCTGCATGTTTTATTATCATGAGGTTTGAAGAAAGTGCAAATGTTCGTGTTTAGTCTTTCCATATAAAGATTGGAGGTGGAGAAAATAAAAATACATAATGGCTGATCTGTTTTGTAACTGATAGGATCACTGTGCAAGACACCAATATTTAATGAAGTGGGGTAGGGAAAGCAATGAGAAATCGAGGAAGTATCCGTTAGCTGAGAGAGGAATTCAAATGGTAGTATAATTCCTGTCAAACTTAATTCTTCTTTTCGTGATGATCCAATATTGTATTCCACTGAGGGTTATGCGCCCCGAGCCAGAGCTTTTGAAAGTATTACTGTTCGGCGGTCCGCACGTGCACACTGTGCCGCATCATGGCCTTGCCTGAGGCGATAAAGGGCATGGTGGGCTATCGACATCTCCAGTTTCTTCTCACCACCTCATGGTCCAAGCCAGAGCTTCTACTCTCCAATCGTCCTTGTGACACACTTTCTGAAACTTTTCAAAACCTATCCTTAGTACTGTTAGTAGCTTAGATTTCTTAGTGGTTCTGCATTTACTTTTTCTGTTTTCTGTTCAATTCTTCCTTTCATATCAGATTTAGGACTTGGGACACTGCTTCAGTGATGTTTTCTGCCAACCGTTACCCCACCCCAGCACCCGGTCCTGGGTACTAGGTATGCTGAAGATGCCAGTGTTCAAAACCTGTGATTCCTGCTCCCACTCATTTTCCATCAGCAACATACACCAGCATATACTGCTTGGGGGAAGCCCCACATTGCATCCAGGTACAGTATCTGCCTCACCTGCTCGTACTTGGGAGAACCAGACGCTCCGCCTCAGGAAACACCTTATGGAGGCTGCCATGGGATCAACACTGGATCCTGGTTGGGGAGCACCCCCTTTGCATTGGCCTGAACAGGTGAAGACCGCCCCCTCTACTGCAGAACCCTGCACTGGGGCCTAGTCATGAACCAAGGAAGCATGCACATAAGCATGGCAGTAAGTCTTCCTCCAAATCTAATGAGGACTCGGCACCATCCACGATTTCCGGCCACGAAGTATCCATGCGTTGTAAGTCTCACAAGAATAAGAAATGGCAGGACTGATCACTAGATCTACTGGTTTCGATCACAGACCCAGCGACTCTGCTGGCATCTCCTGAACCATTGGTCTCCAGATAGATGCAGTTCCTGATACCGACTCCTCCAGCGAAACGGATACCATTGACCTCTGGGAGAATTGGAGGTGCCCTGGATCCCCGTGAGTTATTTGCACTCCACGACCACCGATCCGATCACCAAGTCGAAGGGACCCTTTGCCCGCTATGCTCCTGCTACCTCCCGTTCCAAGAGTCCTAATGGCACCACCATTTGGTGAGGTTTCTGAATCATCTGTTTTGGATGATATGGATCTCTGACCCAGTCCACCACTCCTGTTCTGGAAGCATGACTACTGGAAGGTTCCGACAACACTGGGGCACTTCCCCACCTTGCTTTGTCTGCAGAGTTTGTATCTGGCACTGTGGTCCCAAGTTGCACAACAGCAGGGTCAACTGGGTTGGCCATACTGGAGATCATGGCCACAATATTCACCCTCTGAACGGTCCCGCTCGGTCTGGGAGGACTCCCCCACTTCATCACCACAACCCTCGTCAGGTAAGCATTCCGACATAACCCTGGATGCTGCACCGATTAGCCCGACTCCAACGGTACTGACAGATCCTGAGAAGCATCCCTCATCTTCCCAGGATGCAGCTGCCTCTTCAATCCCCTCCTTCCCCACTGGGTGACTATCACCAGTTCCAGGAATTGCTGCGGAGACTAGCTAATGCCCAACACGTTACCATAGAGGAGGTACTAGACAGTCAATTGTAAATTGATGGGTCTACCCTTCGAACCACTGGCAACTTGTTCCCTGCTCTACATGTCGTACAAGGGGCGTTTCTGATAGCGATAACCTCAGCAAGGAGGGTGTCTGAGCTCAAGGCCCTAACATCAGAGCCCACTGACACCGTATTCTATAAGGACAAGGTTCAGCTCAGGTCACATCCAGCTTTCCTCCCAAAGGTTGTCTCCCAATTTCACATGAACCAGGACATCTTCCTCCCAGTGTTCTATTCTAAGCCACGCTCAAGCGGCAGGGAGCAGAGGCTTCACTCATTGGATGTCCGCAGAGCACTAGCCTTCTACTTTGAAAGAACAAAACCATTTAGGAAGTCCATTCAACTGTTTGTGGCCATGGCAGACAGGATGAAGGGTCTTCTAGTCTCCTCCAAACAAATTTCATTGTGGATCAAGTCCTGCATCCCTGAATGCTATAACCTGGCAGAGGTGTCTGCTCCTCCGCTCACAGCACACTCTACTAGGACTCCGGCTTCTTCAGCAGTGTTCCTTGCACAGGTTCTGACACAGGAAATATGCAGAGCGGCCATGTGGTCCTCCATACATACGTTTGCCTCACATTATATGATTACCAAGCAGGCCAGAGACGATGTGGCCTTTGGTAGAGCAGTGCTCCAGTCAGTGGATATCTGAACTCCGACCCCGCCTCTGAATCTTAGGCTTGTGAGTCACCTGATTGGAATGGACATGAACAAGCACTCAAAGAAGAAAAGTTACTCAACTTCTCATAACTTGTTCTTCGAGATGTGTTGTTCACGTCCATTCCAATAACCACCCACCTTACCCCTCTGTTGGAGTAGCTGGCAAGAAGAAACTGAGGAGGTGGCAGGTCGGCAGGGCTCTATATTGAGCGCCATGAAGGCACGACTCCAGGGGGTGCCCAGGTTGACCCAATGGATGCTGCTAGGGGAAAAATCTTCCAGCTGCCCTGCCGTCTTTCTGGTCACTCTTCTAGACACTGCAAGCGTGAAGTGTGCGGGTCACTTTTGGGCATGTGTTTACTGCAGGCCTCACAACTTTTAAACCTGGGGAACCGCGGCATGCTATGGCCCCAAAGAAACGATGGGGAAGGAGGAGGACCCCCAAAGAAACCTGATTGGAATGGACATGAACAATACATCTCGAAGAACAACAGTTACAAGAAGGTGAGTAACCATTTTTTTCTGGTCTCTCCAATTTTGGCTTCCTCTCCTCCTCTGCATGTTGAAGCAAACTCCACACTTCGAACATTGCAAGAGCTGCTGACCCAACACAATGGCAGACTCAGATATTCCAATCCGTGCACGCTTTACCTGACAGCTTGGTTTTTGGATGGACACCATTACTAGCGCAGGAATGCTCTGTGGCGGTATGAGATGTCCTTTTAAGCAGCAGGACAGAGTCCACAAGACACTCGTATCAAGCCAAGTGAACACGCTTCACTTCCTTGGTTACCAGACAGGGCCTTGTCTCTGAAGTGGTGGGGCATCCCGCTACTCCTTTATATAAAGGAATATTTCTTTTATCTGAAAGACTCAGGACTGACCCTCAGTTCCATTAAGTTGCATGCAGCTGCCATTAGTGCCTTTCATCTGCTGGTGGATGGTCATTCAATCTTTACCCACCCATTAACTGTGCAGTTCTTGAAGGGGCTCCTGTGAAAATACCCTTCCATTCAACTTACCACCCCCCAATGGAACTTAAACTAATTCTCACGTTGCTAACTACCTGATTTGGACCTATGGCCTCATGTTCGCTATCTCTCCATGAAAGTCGCCTTCCTCATTGCCGTTATATCGGCTAAGAGGGTTAGTGAACTCGAGGCCATAATGGCTAACCCCTGCTTCACTACTTTCCATAAAGACAAGGGCTCTTTACGACTCCACGCCAAGTTCCTATCCAAGTGGTTTCCCAATTCCACTTCAGATTTACTTACCTTCTTTCCCAGATCTCATGCCTCGAATGAGGAAAGAAGGCTTAACTTGTTAGATGTTCAAAGGGCACTGGCTTTTTATCCTGAGCGAACAAAGACCTTCCGGAAATCTCCCAGGCTTTGTTGCCATAGTGGAGAGAATTAAAGGACAAGCCATTTCCACCAAGAAAATCTCCAAGTGGGTCTCAGGGTGCATTACGTGTTGCTATCACTTATTGGGACGGTCCCCCCTGAAGGGATTCGGGCCCATTCCACAAGAGCACAAGCATCAACCACAACCGCATTCCACAATTTGTCTCTCTCAGACATATTACTTCTGAGGAAATTCCGTGCCAGAAAAATAAATTCTGCACACAATATTTTAAAATTCTGCATATTTTATTTGTCAGTAAATAAATGTGGAGGGTCCAGCATGACAGTGGGGAGCACAGGCCACTGGCTGCACAGAGATGGGAGATCATGCTGCATTTTCCCCTGCCCCCAGGACATGGACTTGGCAGTGAGGTTACACCCAGCCCTGACAAAGTGCAAGGGCCAGGGCCTGCCCCAGAAACATCCCGGGGCCCTGCCCCTCCATACCAGGTACATCAAGATACAAGCGAGAGGGAGGGAGTCTTGCCTGAACCCGCAGCCCTGGCCCTCAATCCAGGTGTGGGGCAGGCAGGCTCAGCCTGGCAAGATCCAAATGTGGAGAGGCTTTGTGTGTGGGGGGTGGAGGGGGGAGGGATCTGGGTGTGGGGTGAGAGGGTTCCGTGTGGGACAATCTAGGTGTGGGGCGGCTCCATGGGGGTCTGGGTGTGGGGGGATTCTGGATGCACAGGGGCTTGTTGGAGGGTTCTGGATGCAGGGGGAATGGGACTCTGCGGGATGGGGGTCCAGATGAAGGTGGTTGGGGCTCAGCGGGTGGGGGGGGGGTCTGAGGCTTGAAATGGAGGTCTGGGTGTGTGGGACTCTGCCGGGAGGGGCTGAGTGCTTAGGCAGTTAGGCTTGGTGGGGTGGGTGGGTTCAATTTGTTGGGGCTTAGTGGGGTGGGGGTCCAGGTGTGGGGAGCTCATCTGGGAGGTCCAGATGCAGAGAGGATGGGGCTCATTGGGGTGGGGGTTCTAGCGTGGGTGCTCAGCAGGGGTGTGTGGAGGGGGTGAGGCTTGGCAGGGGGAATCTGGGTATGGGAGGGTCCAGATGTATGGGGGTTGGGCAGATGGTGAAGTAACCCCCCATACAGTAACCCCATCCCCCTGGCTGAGGAGCAATGGGTGCAGGAAGCAGGGGAGAGGGGGTGCAGAGCTTCCTGCAGCCAGGGGAGGTTTCTGAAGGTGGCTCAGCCACAGCCCCGCCTTCTCCTTGCAGGTGAAGAGGAAGTCGGTCATTCCCTATCCTCAGCCCAGGCTAGTAGCTGACCCCAATGCAAGATAGGTGCCACCAACTGAGACATCCCTATCCCCACCCCCACCATGCACCAGCGCTGCCAGGGAGGAGCCTGTGACTGTTCTTGCAGCTTCCCTTTGCTTCCCTGTCAGAAGTCATTTTTCTGCAGGGAAGCAAAGAAATCTGGGGGGGACATGAATTCTGCACGTGCGCAGTGGCACAGAATTCCCCCAGGAGTAACATATGAAGTGCGGCCATGTGGAGTTCAGTACACACCTTTTCCATATACTACACACTAGTGCATGATTCCACAATGGATGCTTCATTTGGAGCAGTAGTCCTCCGTTCCACAGTGTCCTCGCACCATCCTCCCGTATAGCTACTGCTTGTTAATTGCCCTCAGTGGAATACAATAAGGGACCATCACTGGAAGAAGAAAACAAGGTTACTTACCTGTAACTGAAGGCAGTCCGCCGTACCCTTATTGGCTCAGGTGAGACTATAATGCGGCACTACTTTCAAAAGCTCCAGCTTTGGGCATATGGTGCATGCAAGTAACGCTCACTGGAATACAGATAGGAGCCATGCATCTCGAAGAACTTCGTTTACTGGTAAGTAACCTCCTTATCTTCAGGTACTGTCATACTGGTATGTGAGAACTGGGAATATGTGCAGGTCTTCATAGAAAAATGAAAGCTAATATTTTAGTATTGTGGTGATTTATCTGTAGAGTAGCTGACTCAACATTATATGAAGTAGATTCTCATAATTAGCAGTGTTTCAGCTTTTACTTTTTTGATAATAGTCAATGTAGTAATTGAATTGAATTTGCGAAGGGAAATCTGAGACTCTTATTCTTTCCCCTGTCAGATTGCAAAATTGCGTCAGCAGTTGCAGAGAAGTAAACACAGCAGCAGGCATCATCGGGATAAAGAAAGACAGTCTCCATTCCATGGTAACCATGCAGCCATTAATCAGTGTCAGGTAAGGCTATGCCACTTCTCAGGGCATTGTGGGAGTTAACCTAATGTTAACTCCTGGGTGTTCCAAGTAGTGATTTTTAAAGAAAAAATACTGGCATCTGTTTTGAAATACTTGATTACTGCTCAATGATGTATATCTGTGAAATATATAGAACCTTTTTGTCTTATGAGATGAAACTGATTTCCTTTAGCATGCTGAAGTGGGGTGTGTTTGTGTTTTTTCTCTAAATTTAAAAAAAATAATAAAGGGAGTTTGGTGAAGAATATACTGATTTACAACATAATTTGTAAGGACTCTGAGGCAGAAGGATGATATAGTTAAATTCACCGAATTAGAAGTCAATCAGTATGGATAAATTTAATCTAATTCTATGAAATAATCTTACAGGTAAAGTGATGTGTCTAGGGTTATGAATTTGCATATAAAAAACTGCATAGAACCAGCCTGGTGGTATACGTAGTAGCGTCTTGAGAGTGAAGTTTAGTTTCTTCTTGACTCTTGGGCACTGGGCAGTCCTGGGCTGAGTGCTATGGAGGGATCCCAGTTGTTCATCAGATAGACATGAAGGGATTAGGCGTAGATGTTGACTTCCTTTGAAAGGAGTGCCATTCAGTTACCTTTAGGTGGAAAGATGGTAGCTTGTGAGTGACTCAGGGAAGAATAGTGAATCCCCAGAGACAAACTGCAGAGGAAGGATGATGATGATATATTTACAAAGCATATAATTTTTCCTCTAGAACTGTAGAGGGTATGAAAATGTCCATTCAAAAGTTCTTTACTACTTCTGTGTCACTAAATTCATCCTTGTGTTTAGGATGAAGGGAGTAGCATAGATGTCTTCCCAATAGGTGCATGTTCTTGTCTCTTATCACACTGTGATGAATTCCTACCATGATTTCTCAAAAAAACTTCTTTAAATTTTAGTTTCAGACATGTACAACCAGCTGAAGAAATTGCTGGAGTTGCAGATCATGATCTCTGCACATCTTAAATTTTCAAATCAGTTCCGTTTTGTATCTAGCAATGTGAATTTGACAAAAAGGTTCTCCTTCATGGTCATGTTAATTGTTCCTAATAGAGAGTTTCCTCTGATGGGTTTTCCCCAGGGTGCCACCTGGAACCAGGGTACCACTGAGCCCCTCTGACCCCCCAGCCTGGGCTTCCCCTCACACTGTGCTGCTATGCTAAGTTGCCAAGTCCTCCAAGCTTGCTCTTTCACCAGCCTACACACAGGTAGGGACACACTCAGCTGCAGAATTTACAGGCCGCTGTGATCAGCTCGTCATGGGGAAGCTACAGCTAAGGAACTGCCCAGTATTATACCCAAAATCATACCGTCTTGTGCTGCACAGAGATCTGTACGGTGTAAGCTCATGAAATTTGCCACCTCCCTCAATGTGGAGAGAGAATATACAACAGCTTTTTGCCCCAAGGTACAACTCCCACACACTGGTTTGTGATGAAACAAAGGCAAATTTATTAACTACACAAGATAGATTTTAAGTGATTATAAGGGGTAGCAAACAGATCAAAGCAGGTTATCTAGCAAATAAACACAAATGCAATCTGATCTTAATATACTAAAGAGATTGGATATAAGTAGCAAGTTCTCACCCTAAATGATGATTTAAGCTGGCTGCAGAGATTTTTAGGGGGCCAGCTGCCCTTGCTTGCAGCTTAAAAACTCCAGGTGTTCCTTTCACAGGCTAGAAATCCCTCTAGCCTGGGTCCAGCAGTTCCACCCCCAGTTCAGTCTTTGTTCCTCAGGTGTTTCCAAGAGTCTCCTTTGGGCACTGTCAGTGAAGAACCACGATGATGTCACTCCCCTCCCTTAAATAGCTTTTGATATGGTGGGAACCCTTTGACTCCCAGCTTGGTTCCGATGCGTTTCAGTGGAAAAACACTGGTATTCCAAGATGGAATCCAGTACCAGGTGATATGGTCACGTGCCCCGGTAGTGTCATTGCAGCCATGACTCGGAGGCTGTTTGTAGCATCCTCCGGATGGCTCCCCAGTGGAAGATTAGCTTCTTCTAAGACCTGTTGTTCTCCCGAATGGGCCCTTCCCAGCCAGCCATCTAGACTGACAATCTTTTGCCTAGTGGGCATACCCCAGGTGTAAACATGTTTCTAATAGATACATAGACAATATTCCTAACTTCTTGTAGTGAGGCAATTGTTACATTTATTTTAGTGATGCAAGAACAGAGTGGGATTGGCTTTTTAGGTTCAATGTTGATTTGGGCCACTACTTCAGCAAACCTTTGAATTTCTAGCTATTTTTAAATTTATTTTTCTTACATGAATTTTTACTCCTGATGCAGTGGGTAGCACTGAAAGTGCTTGATGATCCCTCTTCCATTATTTGTTGTTTTGTCCTTTGGTTCTGCTGTTAATGTTGCAATGCATTTTCACTTTGGTAAGATTTACAGACCATTTTATGGTTTCTAGCTCAAATGTCTTCCCTCCCCCGTATTTTGTTCCTATGAACATTGTTTTCTCTCCACAGTTTGCTGCCCTACCTATCTGTAAATCAAGCTAAGATGATTTGACACCAGTTAAAGATCTGCCCTCCCATCTTTATCTTCCCCCAGCCTCAGACTTCACTACTTTATCTTCTCTCGCAGTCTCCGCACATTCATCCTTGGGATATTTGATGATCCCACTGACTTGTTTGGCTCTTACTTACTGACATGCTTTCTTGATTTACTGCCTTGGATCAGTCTGTCCCTTCCCCCCGCCCCTCCCAATCACTTCCTTGACATTATCTTTGACCAACAAAGAATATATATGTAGAGAAGCATAACATACACTTACTTGGAGGTATAGGATATTGGGGCCAAAGATTTTGGACATGTTTGGGAAAAACAGAAGTAATTTCCTACACTGGCTTTCAGTTATTTTTCTTCTTATGGAAAAGTCTAAATTTTTTCAAACGAGAAGGGCAGGGGTGGAAGGTGGAGAAGCAAGAGTTGAAAAAGTAATGACAACCTGAACTATGGAGCTGCTAGTGTTTTTGTTATAACACGGATGAAGATTTCCAAACTTGTGGGGTCTCCTGGTGTCTTTTATGATGTGCAATTCATCTAAACTCACCATACCAGCTGATGCAGAACAGGTGCTTCATTAAATAGATTACCTCTTTTCCAGGAGAAGTAAGGAAGACAGTACACAGTTCATGTTTCTCATTCCATAATAAAAGAACTCGAGCAGGTTAGGAAAAAAAAATCAGTTTAAAATTGACCAAAATGGGGGGTTAGGAATCATGAGTTATTCTCTTGTATTTTGATCAGGTGTAACTGGAACACTGGGCCTAGGGGTTGTCCTTCAAGAGATCAGCACACAACTAATCTCAGCTCTATGAAGAGACTGTTTTTTTTTTTTTTTTTTTCCCTTTAACAATTACCAATTTAAACCCCTTGAAATTGGAGGAAGACCTACTAGTTGTGTTGTGGAGAGACTTTTTTCCAATCCTGGAGAGTCCAATCTAATGTGCCTGAACACTTGAAAGTGCCTCACACTTCCAATCACTGGCAAGAGCTCAGTGGGAGAGAGCGCTCAGTTGCTAGGAAGAACATTCGGCAAATCCCAGAGCAGCACCATCAGTAAAAATTAGAATGAATACCAGGAGGAAGCAGGTTGATTGATTGTATGTACCACTCTCTGTTTCAGATTAACAATTACAAACAGAGGAAAGCTGAAAGTAATTGGAAAGTCTTAGAATAGAAATGCTGGAAAACGTCTTGAGTTTTTAAAAAAGCCCAGAAGATAAATTACGTAAAACAAACCAAGTGAGCATTTGTAATGTACTAAATCTTGAAATGCAAAAAGATTAAGAGATTGACAGTAATGAAATATTTCTCTCTCAGTGTAGGCCAGGGGTAGGCAACCTATGGCACGCGAGCTGATTTTCAGTGGCACTCTCACTACCCGGGTCCTGGCCAGCGGTCCGGGGGGCTCTGCATTTTAATTTAATTTTAAATGAAGTTTCTTAAACATTTTAAAAACCTTATTTACTTTATAACTAAACTATTGTTGTATGTATATTATAGACTTATAGAAAGAGACCTTCTAAAAACATTAAAATGTATGACTGGCACGTGAAACCTTAATTTAGGGTGAATAAATGAAGACTCGGCACACCACTTCTGAAAGGTTGCCGACCCCTGGTTTAGGCCATTCTCTAATCAGCCTATGACTAAAGCTGCACTTGAGCAAAGGCTTCTTCAGAGCATTCCACTGATCTGTCTAGCTTATGGTTGGGGTACCAGTACTGAACCTCTTCTTGCTGTTAGAGAAGATACCACTCAGGACAGTCCCTAAAGTTCCTGCTGATGCAAGAAAAGGTCCTTCTTGAACACTGTACCATGCCTCATCTGCAGTTACTTTAAAAACTGCAGTGTGGATGTTACAATGTTCCTAACCCCAGTATAGGAGAGCTGCAGAAACTTTTTGGAAAACAGCATGAATCTCCATTCTTCATGTGGAATCCCCTATGGGCCGCTGGTTCCAGGAAAATGATCTAGATTAAGCTGCAAGAAAGTTCATGTAACTCTTGTGGAAAATTTCCAAAGCAACTAGTGACTCATTTATTTTTCCCCTACTGCGAACGGTGAGAGACCAAAACAAAAAGCATAAGCAAGTGATTTCCACAAAGTACATATGTCATGAACATACAGCTAAGGGTAGCATAAAATCCCTCTTTTACCTGTAAAGGGTTAAGAAGCTCAAATAACCTGGTTGTCACCTGACCAAAAGGACCAATAAGGGGAGAAGATGCTTTCAAATCTGTGTGGGAAGGTTTTTGTTTTGTCTCTCTTTGTTGCTCTCTCCGGGACAGAGAGGGACCAGGGCAGGAAAAATACATCTCCTAAAGTCATATCTGAAATAAGCATCTAAGATTGCAAATTGTAAGTAATAGCAAGGAAATGCGTTAGGTTATCTTTTGTTTTAGCTTGTGAATTTTCCCTATGCTAAGAGGGAGGTTTATTCCTGTTTTTTGTAACTTTAAAGTTTTGCCTAGAGGGGAATCCTCTGTGTTTTAACTCTTACTACCCTGTAAAATTATCTTCCATCCTGACTTTACAGAGGTGCTTCTTTTACGTTTTTCTTTATAATAAAGTTTTGTTTTTAAGAACCTGATTGGTTTTGAGTGTCCTAAAAACCCAAGGATCTGATCTGTGCTCACCTTGTTTACTTATTTGGGTGGTATATTATTCTCCAGCCTCCCCAAGAAAGGGGTTGAAGGGGTTTGGGGAGATATTTTGGAGAAACAGGAACTCCCAAGTGGTCCTTTTCCTGAATCTTTGTCTAACTCACTTGGTGATGGCAGCATACTGTCTAAGGACAAGGAAGAATTTGTGCCTTGGGGAAGTTTTTAACTTAAGCTGGTAGAAATAAGCTTAGGGGGTCTTTCATACAGGTCCCCACATGTGTACCCTAGAGTTCAGAGTGGGGAGGGAACCTTGACAACATATACAGTGCACTCCTCTTAAATTGTTGGCCCTTCCTCCTCTGCCTCACACTCGGAACAATTTCCCTAGAAGTTGAGTTGCAGTGCTTAAAACAACTGGGACTTTCATTCTACTTGGCTGTGAGCCAAACTTGAGTTCCTTATTGGAACAAATTCCTGTATATTAATAGTTTAGTGAGGGGAATAGTGATAGTTTAGTGGGGGGTAGGGGGTGGGGGAATAGCATTTAAAGACTTAAGAATTTTGCCCTGTACATGGTATTTCACTGTATCCAAGTTAACTGTGCTGTCAGTGGATTCCCTTGAACTCTCTATAGCTGCTTTGGATGTTGTAGTTCTTAACTATTTCAAATACAATAATTTACTTCCTTTTAAATTAAGATAATTATGATCTCAGTGTAGAAAATAAATGTTAGAAATTATGGTAATTTCATAATAATGAAATGATTCAATGCTTTTTCAGTTTTCTGTACAAAAATCAGTACAGATAATGTGTAGATCTGTCCAATCTAAGTAAGCATTTCCAACACCCTAAAGTGAACTAATAAAGTTTTGAAAACTAATAATTGTCTCAAACAAGCCATTTAGTACATTAAAAATTCAGAAGTGGGCCTCTGAGAGGATGTAGGTAAGAGTTCAAGGACATTGAAATTTAAAACAAAAATAGCATTAGTATGATGAATGCTGATATACATAAATAAGGTGTCCTTAATACTTTAGATTGATTTTTTTTTTTTATTTCAATGGAATTAAATAAGCAAGTCTTTTGGTAAATAAGAATGATTTAAAAATCACTCATTATCAGTGTGTTTGGGAAGTTGTTCCATTATCATTGTCATTTAACTTTTTTCCTTCCCTCTTTTGAGAAGAGTTGTTGCTCCCCTCTCCCGCTTTACTGTTTTAAAAACCTATGGCAGGATTTAAAAACCAAGAGTTACAATGTACAGTAGGTAATGTATAGTTACAGAAGAAAATGGTGACCTCCTAAATTTATAAAGTTGGACCCTGATTTGAGTTATATAAGGTACAACTCTAAGAATATATTACATTTCAGTACATATACCTTAGTGTGTCTACACTGCACACTAAGCATGGACTCTGGCTCAGTTTTGAGCCCAAGCCACCCTTCTGTCCACACACAAATCAGTCTGACTCAAGTCAGCAAGCACTTAAGACTTGGGTCCTAGGACACTGCTGGGGGGTCAGAGCCAGAGTCGTCCTGCTGTGACTTGGGTCCAAGCCCTTTCATTTTGCACTGTAATGCAGGTCAAGCTACATACTGAAGTCAGAAAGTCAGGGTAGTGCAGTATGGACACATTAGCATGGCTGTGAGACCCGGGTTCAGCAACTGTAAACCTGGGTTTACAGTACAGTGTGAATGGAGAGGGGTAACTAGTGGTGTTCCCCAAGGGTCAGTCCTAGGACTAATCCTATTCAACTTATTCATAAATGATCTGGAGAAAGGGGTAAAAAGTGAGGTGGCAAAGTTTGCAGATGATACTAAACTGCTCAAGATAGTAAAGGGCAAAGCAGACTGTGAAGAGCTTCAAAAAGATCACGCAAAACTAAGTGATTGGGCAATGAAATGGCAAATGAAATTTAATGTTGATAAATGTAAAGTAATGCACATTGGAAAAAATAACCCCAACTATACATACAATATGATGGGAGCTAATTTAGCTACAGTGAATCAGGAAAAAGATCTTGGAGTCATCATGGATAGTTCTCTGAAGATGTCCACGCAGTGTGCGGAGGCAGTCAAAAAAGCAAACAGGATGTTAGGAATCATTAAAAAGGGGATAGAGAATAAGACGGAGAATATATTATTGCCCTTCTATAAATCGATGGTACGCCCACATCTTAAATACTGCGTACAGATGTGGTCTCTTTAGCTCAAAAAAGATATACTGGCACTAGAAAAGGTTCCGAGAAGGGCAACTAAAATGATTAGGGGTTTGGAAAGAGTCCCGTATGAGGAGAGATTAAAGAGGCTAGGACTTTTCATCTTGGAAAAGAGGAGACTAAGGAGGGATATGATAGAGGTATATAAAATTATGAGTGATGTGGAGAAAGTAAATAAGGAAAAAATATTTACTTATTCCCATAATACAAGAACTAGGGGTCACCAAATGAAATTAATAGGCAGCAGGTTTAAAACAAACAAAAGGAAGTTCTTCTTCACACAGCGCACAGTCAACTTGTGGAACTCCTTGCCTGAGGAGGTTGTGAAAGCTAGGACTATAACAGCGTTTAAAAGAGAACTGGATAAATTCATGGAGGTTAAGTCCATTAATGGCTATTAGCCAGGATGGGTAAGGAATGGTGTCCCTAGACTCTGTTTGTCAGAGAGTGGAGATGGATGGCAGGAGAGAGATCACTTGATCATTACCTGTTAGGTTCACTCCCTCTGGGGCACCTGGCATTGGCCACTGTTGGTAGACAGGATACTGGGCTGGATGGACCTTTGGTCTGACCCAGTATGGCTGTTCTTATGTTCTAATGCTCAAGTGCAGGCTGGGAAACACCAAGTTGACAAGCCCAGGTCCCACAGACCTGGGCTTAGCATGCAATATAGACATATCCTTTAAGGTCAGATTCTGCTCTCTACTCACAGTATTTCGAAGAACCATTATGCTGTGTTACAGGAAGATGGGTGCCTAGATTGTTTCTGCCTGTAGCAGGAAGGGGAGGGACTGGAAACCACAGCCCTGGTGGCCAGTTTGGCCATAGTTTCTTTTCGTTTCCACCAAGAGCTATATTGATAGCCCTCATCCTCAAAAAAGTTTATCATGAGATGAAACTCCCTACCCCCCCTTGACTCTCTGGGAGCAGCTACAACCTTCCTTGTTAAGTATTAGGTGTGATGCTGGTCCCAGTCTTACCACTGCTGTTTAGGTGGTGGAGACAATCCTGTCCGTTTCTGAAACGTGCAGCTATCTGAAATCTTCAAGGCAACTACATGGAGCAATCCACTTGTGTTTGTCAAGCATGGATTGGATTTAGCTGCTAGATTGGATACCAAATTTGAGAGAGTAGTGCTCCAATCTCTATTCAATTGATGTGACTTATTCCCACCTTCCTGAGAGATACTGCTTATCAGCCACCTACAATGGGATCCACACTGACACTTGAAGAGAGAATGGTTAATTAGCCCTAGAGAAACTGTGCTTCTTTGAGAAGTTGTAGTCCATGTGGATCCCTGCCCCGCCCTCCATCCCCACTTTTTGGAGTGCACAGCAGACACAGGTTTCAAACTGCAACTGAGGGAGTGCTGAGGCTAGTCTTCCCTTTATGTTCCTCACATGGGAGCATGAGAAGGGTCAGGGTGCATGCTGATGGATACTGCTACTTAGGGCAAGTCTTTGCTACCCACCGATGCGGCGGGTAGTGATCGATCTATTGGGGATCGACTTATCGTGCCTAGTGAAGACACAATAAAATCTATCCCCGATGGCTCTGCCGTCGACTCCAGAAATCCACCGCGGCAAGAGGCGGAAGCGGAGTCGGCGGCAGCGCAGCAGCGGTCGACTCGCCGCCGTCCTCACAGCTAGGTAAGTCGACCTAAAATACGCAACTTCAGCTACGCTAGTCACGTAGCTGAAGTTGTGTATCTTAGGTCGATCCCCCCCTTAGAAAAACTTACAAGCTTGTGTGCATGGGGCTATATGCACCTACAATGTAATTCACATTCACTACAACTTCTCAAAGAGCGACAGTTACTGTGGAGTAAATAACCATTTGTTATTGGTGTCTTCTCTGTTTCCTTCATCTGCTATTCAACTTTACCACTTAGTTCAAAAAAACACTAATGCTTAAATCAGCCTTCCATCTCTCATGTTAAGTCCCTTCCCTCTGCTCCAAATCTTCTTTCCCTTATCCCATCGATAGGTGTCGGGTCACTGTGCAAGCATCTGCCATCTTCGTCTGTCTGAGGTGACACTAAGGGTATGTCTACACTACGAAATTAGTTCGAATTTATAGAAGCCAGTTTTATTGAAATCGGTTGTATACTGCCGATTGTGTGTGTCCCCACATAAAATGCTCTAGGTGCTCTAGTCGGCGGACCGCTTCCACAGTACGAGGCTAGCATAGACTTCCGGAGCATTGCACTATGGGTAGCTATCCCACAGTTCCCACAGTCTCCGCCGCCCCTTGGAATTCTGGGTTGAGATCCCAATGCCCGGATGATGCAAAACAGTGTCGCGGGCGGTTCTGGGTACATGTCGTCAGGCCCCTCCCCCCCGTCACAGCAACGGCAGACAATAGATTCGTGCCTTTTTACCTGGGTTACCTGTGCAGACAACATACCACGGCAAGCATGGAGCCCGCTCAGCTCAGCTGAGCTCACCGTCACCATATGTCCTCTGGGTGCCAGCAGACGTGAGACTGCATTGCTACACAGCAGCAGCTGCTAACTGCCTTTTGGCGGTAGACGGTGCAGTAGACTGGTAGCCTTCATCGGCGATCTGGGTGCTGGCAGCCGTGGGGCTTGCCTTTTGGCAGTAGATGGTGTATTACGACTGTTAACCATCCTATTACAAGTTAGGTCATCGCACATTAGCAGAGTCTTCCCCGAGCAGCCGATCGTGCAATAGGCCTGAAGACCATCGTCATACACTAACTGCCAAGCGCCCAGTATTTGCTGCCAAGCACCCAGAAAGATGCCGAGGGCTATCAGTCACGCTGCACCGTCGTCTTAAGATGTAAAAAATAGATTTGCTCTGTATTCATTTGCTTCCCCCTCCCTCCGTCAAATCAACGGCCTGCTAAACCCAGGGTTTTCAGTTTAATCTTTGGGGGGACCATTCTGTGTGACAGTTGTTTGTGTTTCTCCCTGATGCACAGCCACCGTTCTTGATTTTAATTCCCTGTACCTGTACGCCATGTCGTCACTCGGCCTGCCCTCCCTCCTTCCCCTAGTCCGTCAGATACTACTTTCGCGCCTTTTCTTTGAATTCTGGGTTGAGATCCCAATGCCCGGATGATGCAAAACAGTGTCGCGGGCGGTTCTGGGTACATGTCGTCAGGCCCCTCCCCCCTCGTCACAGCAACGTCAGACAATAGATTCGCGCCTTTTTACCTGGGTTACCTGTGCAGACAACGTACCACGGCAAGCATGGAGCCTGCTCAGCTCAGCTGAGCTCACCGTCACCATATGTCCTCTGGGTGCCGGCAGACGTGGGACTGCATTGCTACACAGCAGCAGCTGCTAACTGCCTTTTGGCGGTAGACGGTGTAGCATGAGTGATAGCCATGGGGCTGGCAGCCGTAGGGCTGCATTGCACCAGCCCCTTGCCCTTTGGTAGGCGATGGTATATTATGACTGGTACCCATCGTCGTCGTACTGGAGTGGCTGTCAATCATGGCCACCTGGGCAGACATGCTACTGTTTCGATGATGATGGCTACCAGTCGTAGTATACTATTTTCTGCCAATTGCCCAGTATTGTCTGCTAAGCACCCAGAAGAGGCCGAGGGCGATGCTGGGTGCTGGCGGACGTGGGGCTGGCAGACTTGGGGCTGCATTGCTACACAGCAGCAGCCCCTTGCAGACGATGGTATATTATGATTGGTATCCGTCATCATCATACTGGAGAGGCTATCACTCGTGCTGCACCGTCGGCTGCCAGCTTAAGATGTAAAAAATTAGATTTGTTCTATATTCATTTGCTTCCCCTTCCTCCGTGAAATCATCGGCCTGCTAAGCCCAGGGTTTTCAGTTTAATCTTTGGGGGGGACCATTCTGTGTGACAGTTGTTTGTGTTTCTCCCTGATGCACAGCCACCTTTCTTGATTTTAATTCCCTGTTCCTGTACCTGTACGCCATGTCGTCACTCGGCCCTCCCTCCCTCCTGCCCTCCCTCCTTCTCCTGGTCCATCAGATACTACTTTCGCGCCTTTTTTCTGATCAGGCGCCATAGCTAGCACTGGGATCATGGAGCCCGCTCAGATCACCGCGGCAATTATGAGCACTATGAACACCACGCGCATTGTCCTGGAGTATATGCAGAGCCAGGACATGCCAAGGCGAAACCCGGACCAGCCGAGGAGGCGATTGCAGCGCGGCGAAGAGAGTGATGAGGAAATTGACATGGACATAGACCTCTCACAAGGCACAGGCCCCAGCAATGTGGAAATCATGGTGTCACTGGGGCAGGTTCATGCCGTGGAACGCCGATTCTGGGCCCGGGAAACAAGCACAGACTGGTGGGACCGCATCGTGCTGCAGGTATGGGACGATTCCCAGTGGCTGCGAAACTTTCGCATGCGTAAGGGTACTTTCATGGAACTTTGTGACTTGCTTTCCCCTGCCCTGAAACGCCAGGATACCAAGATGAGAGCAGCCCTCACAGTTGAGAAGCGAGTGGCGATAGCCCTGTGGAAGCTTGCAACACCAGACAGCTCCCGGTCAGTCGGGAATCAATTTGGAGTGGGCAAATCTACGGTGGGGGCTGCTGTGATCCAATTTGCCAGGGCAATGAAAGACCTGGTGATATCAAGGGTAGTGACTCTGGGAAACGTGCAGTCAATAGTGGATGGTTTTGCTGAAATGGGATTCCCAAACTGTGGCGGGGCCATAGACGGAACCCATATCCCTATCTTGTCACCGGAGCACCAAGCCACCGACTACGTAAACCGCAAGGGGTACTTTTCAATGCTGCTGCAAGCCCTGGTGGATCACAAGGGACGTTTCACCAACATCAACGTGGGATGGCCGGGAAAGGTACATGATGCTCGCGTCTTCAGGAACTCTGCTCTGTTTCGAAAGCTGGAGGAAGGGACTTTCTTCCCGGACCAGAAAGTAACCGTTGGGGATGTTGAAATGCCTATCGTGATCCTTGGGGACCCAGTCTACCCCTTAATGCCATGGCTCATGAAGCCGTACACAGGCAGCCTGGACAGGAGTCAGGACCTGTTCAACTACAGGCTGAGCAAGTGCCGAATGGTGGTGGAATGTGCATTTGGACATTTAAAAGCGCGCTGGCGCAGCTTACTGACTTGCTCAGACCTCAGCGAAAAGAATATCCCCATTGTTATTGCTGCTTGCTGTGCGCTCCACAATATCTGTGAGAGTAAGGGGGAGACCTTTATGGCGGGGTGGGAGGTTGAGGCAACTTGCCTGGCCGCTGATTACGCGCAGCCAGACACCAGGGCGGTTAGAGGAGCAGGGCGCGGTGCGCATCAGAGAAGCTTTGAAAACGAGTTTTGTGACTGGCCAGGCTACTGTGTGAAACTTCTGTTTGTTTCTCCTTGATGAACCCTCCAACCCCCTCCCCCCCCGACCCGGTTCACTCTACTTCCCTGTAAACCAACCACCCCACCCTACCCTCCCCTCCCCAATTCGAGCACCGCTTGCAGAGGCAATAAAGTCATTGTTTTTTCACATTCATGCATTCTTTATTAGTTCCTCACAGAAGTAGGGGGATAATTGCCAAGGTAGCCTGGGATGGGTGGGGAAGGAGGGATGGAAAAGGACACACTGCATTTTAAAACTTTAACTCTTATTGAAGGCCAGCCTTCTGATGCTTGGGCGATCATCTGGGGTGGAGTGACTGGGTGGACGGAGGCCCCCCCACCGTGTTCTTGGGCGTCTTGGTGAGGAGGCTATGGAACTTGGGGAGGAGGGCTGTTGGTTACACAGGGGCTGTAGCGGCGGTCTCTGCTCCTGCTGCCTTTCCTGCAGCTCAACCATACGCTCGAGCATATCAGTTTGATGCTCCAGCAGACGAAGCATTGACTCTTGCCGTCTGTCTGCAAGCTGACGCCACCTATCGTCTTCAGCCCGCCACTTGCTCTTTTCATCCCGCCATTCAGCCCGCCACCTCTCCTCTCGTTCATATTGTGCTTTTCTCATGTCCGACATTGACTGCCTCCACGCATTCTGCTGTGCTCTATCAGCGTGGGAGAACATCTGCAGCTCCGTGAACATATCGTCCCTCGTCCTACGTTTTCTCTTTCTAATGTTCACTAGCCTCTGCGAAGGAGAAACATTTGCAGCTGGTGGAGGAGAAGGGAGAGGTGGTTAAAAAAGACACATTTTAGAGAACGATGGGTACACTCTTTCATTACAAGGTCGCATATTTCGGCTTGCAGGCAGCCATGGTAGGCCACAGTGTTTTGGCTTTTTTAACCTTCTTAACATGCGGGAAAGGTTGCAAACAGCAGCGCATTTCCCATATCAAGGATGAATTGGGTTGTCCATTTAAAATGGGTTTTCAATGTAAAAGGAGGGGCTGCGGTTTCCCGGTTAACATGCGGCACAAACACAAGTAAACCACCCCCCACACACACACACACGATTCTCTGGGATGATCACTTCACCCCTCCCCTCCACCGCGTGGTTAACAGTGGGGAACATTTCTGTTCAGAAGAGCAGGAACGGGCGCCTCTGAATGTCCCCTTAATAAAATCACCCCATTTCAACCAGGTGACCGTGAATGATATCACTCTCCTGAGGATAACAAAGAGAGATAAGGAATGGATATTGTCTGCATGCCAGCAAACACCGGGACCATACGCTGCCATGCTTTGTTATGCAATGATTCCAGACTACGTGCTACTGGCCTGGCGTGGTAAAGTGGCCTACCATGGCGGACGGGATAAGGCAGCCCTCCCCAGAAACCTTTTGCAAACGCTTTGGGAGTACATAAAGGAGAGCTTTCTGGAGATGTCCCTGGAGGATTTCCACTCCATCCCCATACACGTTAACAGACTTTTCCAGTAGATGTACTGGCCGCGATTGCCAGGGCAAATTAATCATTAAACACGCTTGCTTTTAAACCATGTGTAATGTTTACAAATATTTACAAAGGTACACTCACCAGAGGTCTCCTGTGTGCCCTGAGGGTCTTGGGTGAGTTCGGGGGTTACTGGTTCCAGGTCCAGGGTCACAAACGTATCCTGGCTGTTGGGGAACCGGTTTCTCCGCTTCCTTGCTGCTGTGAGCTACCTACAGTACCTCCATCCTCATCTTCCTCGTTCCCCGAACCGTCTTCCCTGTGTGTTTCTCCAGTGAGAGAGTCATAGCACATGGTTGGGGTAGTGGTGGCTGCACCCCCTAGGATCGCATGCAGCTCCGCGTAGTAGCGGCAAGTTTGCGGCTCTGCCCCGGACCTTCCGTTTGCTTCTCTGGCTTTGTGGTAAGCTTGCCGTAGCTCCTTAATTTTCACGCGGCACTGCTGTGTGTCCCTGTTATGGCCTCGGTCCTTCATGGCCTTGGAGATCTTTTCTAATACTTTGCCATTTCTTTTACTGCTATGGAGTTCAGCTATCACTGCTTCATCTCCCCATATGGCGAGCAGATCCCGTACCTCCCGTTCGGTCCATGCTGGAGCTCTTTTGCGATCCTGGGACTCCATCACGGTTACCTGTGCTGATGAGCTCTGCGTGGTCACCTGTGCTCTCCACGCTGAGCAAACAGGAAATGAAATTCAAACATTCGCGGGTCTTTTCCTGTCTACCTGGTCAGTGCATCTGAGTTGAGAGTGCTGTCCAGAGCGGTCACAATGAAGCACTGTGGGATAGCTCCCGGAGGCCAATAACGTCGAATTCCGTCCACACTACCCCAGTTCCGACCCGCAAAGGCCGGTTTTATCGCTAATCCCCTCGTCGGAGGTGGTGTAAAGAAACCGGTTTAAAGGACCCTTTAAGTCGAAAGAAAGGGCTTCGTCATGTGGACGTGTCCAGGCTTAATTCGATTTAACGCTGCTAAAGTCGACCTAAACCCGTAGTGTAGACCAGGCCAAAGATTCACCTCCTTCCCATCTGCTTAGATGGAGTCCATCCATCGCTTCCTCAGCTTTCTTCAGGGTCTCATTCCTACCACCTCTTTTTCCATGCTGTCTTTGCCAGGTCTCCTTCCTTCATTCTCTGTATGTATCTGAACCAGCAAAGTCATGGTTCCTGGATTTTATTCACCACATCATGAACTTTGACTTTCATCCTAATACTTACACAAATAGATTTCAAAATGAAACTCCTCTTATGGGGCAAAGATGCCTCATCTCAAACACATGAAGGTGTTGAACTACCATCTCTGTATCACTAATGTTTCTGTATCATATAGCATTGCATGCCATTGGGCTTTTAGTCTCAGTGGCATACACTTGTCCTACGCAACCCCTGATATCGTATTTGATGCTCGTCCAGCACTCCCCAGTCTGCACTGTATCTCATGTTCAAACACATCGTCTTCAGTAACCCAATCGCCAAGGTACTTGAACTGGTCAGTCTGATTTAGTCTCATTCCATTAATCACTGTGTCCAGTTTCTTGTAGCATCTCTTCTGACCTAAATGACTTCAGTCTGTCGTGCTCATTTTCGTTCCACGCCTACTCAGCTGATCACACTACTGGTTTAATATTTCCTCTAGGTCATACTTTGAGGATGCGGTTTTTGCTATGTCATCTGCATATAGCAGCTTCTCACCTTTTCCTACTAACATAGTTCATCAATATGATAAACAGCAGCAGACTGAGAGCCAAACCCAGCGCAATCTCACTTTCAAAAGTGTGTGTCATTCCAAAACATGTTCAGATAATTGTTTTGGTGATCTATCTAAGGCATTCACCATAGTTATTAAGTCCTCAGACTCTCCATCTTTCCTCAGCACTGGTCTGAGAATCCTTCTATGAGCCTTCTTGTATATCTTTCTAGGTCTATAAAAGCCCAGAAGCTATCCTCTTAGCCATTTTTCTATTCCTTGCTGAATTAAAAACATTGTCTCTGTGGTTCCTCGTCCTTTCCTAAAGCTGATCTGCTCTTGTTTGATGTGGGGTTCCATTATTCTTCTAATCTTATAATCTCTAAGATGTGTTCCAGTAACTTCAGCCCTGCGACAATAGCTTTATCCCTTGATAGTTTCCACATTCCTGGATGCTTCCTTTCTTATCTGTTGGGACCAAGAGAGACTTGCACCAGTCTTCGTGAATTCTCTTGTCTTGCCATGCGGCTTTAACCCGTGGGGTCCCCAAACTGTGGTGCACGCCCACTAAGGGGGGGATGTGGAGGAACTTTTTTTTTGGTGGGGGGGGTGCAGCAGGCACCGGGCCAGCCCCCACAGGGGGCGGGGAAGGAGCACCACCCAGCCCCACTCTGTCCTGGCCCCAATCCCACCCCCAGCTGAGCCCCCGGCTTCCACTCTCAGGCGCAGTCCCGTCTTCGGCCTCCAGTCCCATTCCTGACCCCAGCTCCCAAGGGAGGGGAGGGTGCAGACAGATTACATTACGGGTAAGGGGGGATGCGACATAGAAAGTTTGGGGATCACTGCTTTAACCACTCTGCTGGTCCATCTTATGCCTTTCTCACTCCCAGACTTCCACGAGGTCTGCCGTCACTTCATCAGGTCCCGCTGCCTTTGTTCTCTGGACTGCATTTGTCATCTCTTCCTCTGTTATGTCATGCTCAGGCCCCACATTAAGGTCACATGTTGGCAACACCACCCTAATGAGGATTACTTTGTTTAAGAGACTCTAAAAGTATTGTCTGGCTACACTGGAAGAAGGATAGGAAACACTGGATGTGGTTTAATTAGGCCACAATTCTATTCTTAAATTTCTGGGAGTACCCAGTGGATAAAAGTGTACAGTGCAGGTAATTCCATAATCATTTCAATGTATACACAGAGGTTTTCATCAATCCTCTCCTTTACCAATCTTGGTCCCCGGACAACGTGTTGCTGACACTTCACCATCTCCCTCCCTTTCCCCCCCCCCCCCAGTCGAATGAGGATTAAGGGGAGGCTATGGGGGGGTGTGAACTGATGCAGCAGGTAGACATAAGAGCCCCAACTCCCCGCTCCCATTTCTACTCCTTTAAAGAATACCTCCTTTAAATCCTTTACCAATCCATGTAATGTGATCACTGTATCCCTTCCCTATGGAGTACCTGCATTGGACATCCACCCCACATTTACATAATGAGTTGCAGCATCATAGCCTAACTCCAGTTTCATGTTTGCCCAACTAAGCCCCTCAACCTAACCTGCTGTGGGGAAGGCGAAAAAACCCCCACCTTCACCTTGGCCAATCTGGCACTAAGGGTAAAATCCCTTTACATCCATGTCTTCATATCTAATATGTGTTGAGGAAACAAAACATAGACCTGTATTTATGTAATTTTTTTCTTCATCAGTTGTACTAAGTCAGTGTAAATTTAAAGTAACCTTCTGGAGGTACTTTTTAAGGAGAAAAAATAATTTCCTTTGCTAAACAAAACTGCCTTACAATTTCACAGTAAGTGAAATGCAGATGGAGTGGAACTGAGTATTTTAAACTACATTTTAAAAAATACTGCTAAAATAACATTGTTTCCAAAGTAGAGCACTCACAAATCCAGGAAATCCCAGGTAGAGAGCAGGAAGGTATCTCTGAGGAAAATTTACTTCTCCAAATGGAAAATTTCTTAATATGGGCTATGGTGATTTTTATTATTATTACAAAGGTTTTTCTTCCTTTATTCCTTAATAACAATAAGCATTCAAGGTTAGCTTTCCTGTGTTGTGGAGCAACGTGGGAGCTGGCGGCAGACTGGGTAGTGGTCAGGGAAAGACTTTTCAAGATTAGGCGCTGTTTAGAAATTGTCTAGTTAATAGTTTTTCTCCTGTTGCATATAAACTTGAAAAATCATCTCAGAACATCTGTTTTCATCTAAAGGCACATCTTTCGTCTTAACAAAACTAAGTTTGTGCTTTGTTTTGATAAAAATTCTTTCCGTGGAAAACAGTATTCTTTAATTTTTTTAGCTTTTTTTCTTAAGTGTAAATCTACAATATTTATTTACTCATCTTCCCTTTGGTTTTCCAGGCTCCCATCCCAAAAAGTGTAATTGTTCCTGTTATACCCATAACCAAATCAACAGGATCACGTTTCCGGAACAGCATAGAGGGGCTGAATCAGGAGATTGAGATAATAATTAAGGAGACAGGAGGCAAGGAAGAACAGCTGATTGTAAGTATCTACTGCCCCAAAAAAACTGTTTTTCAAAATAAGCTTTTTTTTTTTTTAAGAGAATTTTTCTTTTCACATTGACTTACTGTACAAACTTGGTAATGTAAATTTGCACATGATTAACTTGTCTTCTACTACTGAAACAGAATAAAAAATTTCCTAATGATTAACTGTCTTCTACCACCACATGAATAGAAAATAACTTCCTTTAAATCTTTTGCTGTTCTCTTCATGTTTACAATGTTTACACTGATGCATTTATGCCATAAATAATCAACAGAAAAAGGAACAATTCTCTAAAACTTATTTTGGTGAGAATTGCTTTAGTCATTTTTATAGCGTTTGTTTACTTCTTTCTCTCCCCCCCCCCCCCCCCCCCCAAAAAAAATCAGGAAAATTCTTGCCTATTTTGCATCAGAATTCATGGTTGTCCTTTTTTATAAGTGACTTTCAAAAGTAACTATTTCACATACCCAAGCCCAACCCCAAAAAGGAACCACTGGTGTTTTATATTAAATTGTTACTCTTCAGTGATTGCCTAGCTATGTTTTCATATGACTGTTTGTTGCCTTTTGGAAAACATTGTCCTCATGGCTTTCTTTAAGTGTATTGTTATTCAAGGAATTTCTTACTCTCCTGAAGTCTGACCTATCATATCATCTGTTAGAGTCTGTGTAGTACAATAATTCATCTTCATCCGAATAGGCTTCTGTTATGTAGTGGACCGGGTATAAGAAACTTCTTAAGCTGTATAGTAATCCCTTTCCTGATAAGATGGGCAGCTTCACGCATATGGAAAAAGTATGATTTTTTTGTTTTGTTTTGTTTTGTTGATAACAGCCGCAAGATATTCCAGATGGGCACCGTGCTCCCCCTCCGCTGGCGCAGCGCAGTAGCAGTACTCGCAACATGGATACCCAAACACCCGGTGGAGCAGACAGAGGCAGTAACAACAGCAGCCGTTCCCAGTCTGTGTCCCCGACCTCGTTTCTTACTATCTCAAATGAGGGCAGTGAGGAGAGCCCTTGCTCTGCTGATGACCTTCTTGCTGACTCCAGAGATAAAGGTACTACATAAATGGGCTCTACTGTTATGCTGCTCTTACAATTTAAGAAAGAGTTGCACTATTCAGCACTTGGTCTTAGTATTTATTTCATTCTTTTTTAATAACAGGTAGCCACCCATATTCAAATGATGGATTTTCCTCATTCACTGTTCTGCCCCAAGATGTATACTAGGAGAAGGAGTTTTCACCTCCCTAGTACAGTGATGGAAAGTTAACTTTTCTTTTTCTTCTAGGCAACCTTATTTTCCCAATTCCTCCATATGTGAAGATACTTTGTGTGGATGTGCGCTCTTATACACCTATCAGAGTTTGGTAATTGAGAGGGGGAAATTCTGATCAGAAACTGCTGCTTTAGCTAGTTTTTAGAGAATGCAAGGACAATGCATACTATATTTCTTTTTTTTTCTTGTGTGAGACTGTGAGCTCCAACTCTGCAGCCCATGAGGTGCATGTTGCCATAGCTGCTACCAAACAAGCCATAAGGGTAACTTACTGCAGGCTTTTTGGGGTGTGTGGGTGTGCGCGCGCGCATGTTTGTTTTGTTTTTGTTCTTTCTTTTTTCTTTTCTTTTTTAAAAAAAAAAAAAGAGAGAGAGAGAGACCTGTAAACTTCCTTACAAATATATTTTGGATATGTAAGTGATGTCTACATGCTATTTGGAGCATAAGGCTGATCGGACATACACTGACGTCAATAAAAAGACTCCTGTTGACTTCAGTGTACGTTGGATCAGACCCATTGTGTGATTATTTAGTTATAGGTTTCCTGTTATCAGAACCCAAAGCTATTGCACATAATGCATAATTAATTTGTGAAACTCATTGTCATGGGATGTTGTGATGGCCAAAATATAACTGGGTTCAGAAAAGAACTAGGTAAGTTTATGAAGATAAATTAATCAATGGCTGTTAGCCAAGATGATCAGGGATGTAATGCCATACTTGGCATGACCCTAAATTTCCAAAATTGCCTGTTCTGTACACTATCCCTGAAGTTCTGGTACCGGCCACTGTCTGAGACAGGATACTGGATTAGATAGACCATTGGTCTGACTCGGTACGGCCATTCTTATGTACTACACACACATTTCTAAAAAATTGCCAGAGCACTCGGATGATTTGTGTTCATAAATGGTGAAGAAAAGACAGCCTATGGACAACAGTGAAAAACACTACCCAAACTCCTCTAAAAGTTTAATAAACCAGTGACTGATAAACATCAAGATGGAAGTAGAGTAAATGGAACTTGCCATGGAACCTGTCAGTTTACCAACTTTTTGAAATTAGCCCATTATATAAGGTTACTTTTTGATGGCAACATCATGACAAATATTTTCATAAATTCTGTAGTAGGTTTAGCGACTTATGTTTTGATATGTCTTTATCTGAGACTGAAAATGAATGCTTACAAAAACCTTACTTAAATTAACTCACTGACAAGGGTTTCTGTAGCCCATTCCTTTTTTCTTGTGTTTTATAGACTGAGAATAAAAGCATAGGGTTCCTTTACTTATAAGGAAAATGTCATCTTAACATGGGAATATGTCTCTGTTCTACTTATACCTTAAAATAAATCCCAGGAGAACATGCTATTAATAGCCATTTTATCATATCCTTTCATATAAAACATGACCTTTAATGGGAGAATTGCACATCGTTGAATATTCTGTATGTTTAAACGCCAATTAGAAAGTAGTGAATGCCTAATAGTAGAAAAACACCCTAGCATTCGGTGCATCTTATTTGCTATATTTAATTTTTCTTTGATTACTAGGAACATTTAAATGGTAACAGTCAAAGGATTTTTGTTTAAGGGTTCATCTCTTGCTGCTGCTTAGTCTTCACTCGAAGACTGTTTGTATCTCTAGGGTAACTAATTTTGATGGCCTAATCAGACAGACCTGCTATATCAGGCCAACATGGGCTATCTCCCATTGATTTTGCAAGATGAATAAAACAGCATACTTGAATTCTTAATAAGCAAGGTCTCGTTTTTATAAAGATGTTACTAGTAATTACAAATTATAGAGCTTACTGTCTAGAATATTTTCATAATTTTTTCCAAAGGTTACTGGATTTTTAATACTGTGCTTATTAAAGTATCTTATTACTAGCTAAAGGTTTGCTATCATTGGGCTTATGAATGACATATTTTATTTAGTAGAATTGAGTTCTGCTTATAATAAAATACAAGATAAACATTTAAAAAGAGGGTGAAATTACTCTTTTTTTTTTTTTTTCTTCCCTTTTATCTCTAAATTACCTGGCAAGAGATTCTGGTAACTAGGTGCTATATAAACATTACACTAACTAAAATTGGATTTCGGGTAAGCCATCTTAACAGATATTATTAACCTAAACTTTCAAAAGTGACTAGTGATTTTAGGGTATGTCAATTTTACGTTCCCCAACTTGAAACACTTATAAGGGATCTTGCTTCCCCCCTCCCCCCCTTTTACAGGGAAAGTGCTTAGCACTTTTTGAATATCAGACTCCTTTAAAGGGGTCCATGTTGGGCAACCAAAAATTGAGGCACCCCAAATCAAGTCACTTTTAGAAAGTATAGACCTGTTAAAATAGCCACTCTTCCAAAACTCGGCCAATTATACATTATTTTGCTTATTCAGCAACAGGAAGTAGGAGATGCAATGTATTTCAGTAGATGCTTTATTGGGGCAATCAGAATACCTGAGTTCTCTTTCTGGCTCCACCATTGACTCATTATGTGATGTTGGGCAAGTCACCTAACCTTTTCCCTAATCTGTAAAAATGGGGCTGCTAACAATTATCCAGCTTTAAAAAACATTTTGAGATCGGCAGATGAAAAATGTGATTAAAGACAGCACAGCCTTGAAAAATCTGAGTCTGTTGGGGACAATTTCCCAGAACTGCTTGACTAAAGGAGGACTGGATGAAAGGCATGAATCCACATGCTCCATTTTCCCTCTTGCTTTTAATTTCCTTGATCTTTTTTCTTTAATTTTTTGTTGTTTTTGATACGTGCCACAAAAATCTCTGTGTTGGGAATATTGCAGTTAACATATGGCAATCCAAAAGTTGTGTAAATATTTTGGTTTTGTTTTGGATCTATAGTATTTGTTCTGTATGTTGACAATCTAGAATTTGTTTTGTTTGTTATAAAGAAAAAGATTGAAAAAATTGTATAAATAGTGTTAAAAAAGAAAAGTGTGATTAAAAAGTTTTAACACAATTCAGCAGCAACCTGTCCTGATTTAAGGTGCATTGCTGATAGATCTCAAATGAGACCTGTCCGTCATCTTGGCTGAATAGGTTGTGATTAAGATTCAGATGTGGGATTGTAAAATTGGGGTGCTGTGGAACATATGCAGGGGTCTCAAAAGAATATAAAGGAGTTGTGGGAGGGAGGAGGTTGAGAATTGTGATATATGAAGGAGTCCATCTACAGGTGGAGGAGAAAAATGTTCCAAAGAACATGGGTAACGGGGAATAGGAAAACTCTTGATTTAACTTTGTAATGTTGGTAATGAAGTCAGTTTGGATTTGTTTGTCTTTCTTTTAAAAGAAGTGCGTTCATTTAAATATTTTGGTATATTTGAGTAATTTGATATTCTTTTCCCACAGAGAATGGGAACAACTCTCCCTTGCCCAAATATGCTACCTCGCCAAAACCCAACAACAGCTACATGTTCAAGCGTGAACCTCCTGAGGGCTGCGAGAAGGTCAAAGTCTTTGAGGAAAGTTTGTAAGTAGTTCTTCAGTTCATAAGAAATATAACATTTATCATTCAGGCTGATCTGACATCAGTTAATTTAGTTCAGTGTCTGACACAGAAACTGCTCCTCAAACAGTCTCTTAACTATTACTACTACTACTACTACTACTACTACTACTACTACTGTTAACATTACTACTTCTACAAGGGCCTCTTTGTAGTCCTGTTTGTAGAACATGGTGCTCCTGGCGTCGAGCTATGGAATTGTCTTGAAAAGCTGTGTACGTTGGAGGTGGTGCATGAGAGATCATCCTGCCCCATCCCCTTCACTGCGAATAGAATTTGCCTTTGTGTCTGTGGGCTAGTTCTTCCCTTACTCTAGCTGCTTATTCTCTTGTATAGTAGGTTAGTATAGAGTAGCAGGGGATAGTGCTGCATACATTGCCTTCCCTTACCAAGGGAGTCTTTGACTCTCATTGGGACCATGTGAGGCCCTTAGCCCTCTAAGGACTTCAAGAGTTGCCCCCTCTTGCCAGTCATTCATACCGGAGACTGATCTCCATATTCAGTGCCTTTTGTGTCTGATGGAGACCCACTCGATATTCTGGTGTGAGGTTTGCTATGATTTGCACCCCACACTAGAAGGGAGGGACACTTGTGGCTCCAGATTCATATGGCTTCTCAGTGCCTAAAGCCTAATCCTCCAGTGGACCTATCAGTGGTACTGAGACAACCCTCTGTGCTTAAGTCCTCTTACACAGATACCAAGATGTACAGTACTGCTCCAGTCTCAGCACGGCCTTTTTCTGTGGGCTTGAGGTTGGGATTTCCTTGCCCTTCTACTGGTGAGAAATCCTTACCCAGCACTCCTTGGTGCTGCTGGCACTAGCTAAATCAAAAGATACACTAAAGAAATATTTTTCAAATCACTTCATACAAGTACTATAGTGCAATCTCTTAATTGTGAAAGTGCAACTTACAATTAGAATTATTTTTACATAACTACACTCAAAAATAAAAATAATTTAAAACTTTAGAGCCGACGAGTCCACTCAGTCCTACTTCTTGTTCAGCCAATCGCTAAGACAGACAAGTTTGTTTACATTTACAGGAAATACTGCTGTCTGCTTCTTATTTACAATGTAATTTGAAAGTGAGAACTGGCATTCGCATGGCACTGTTGTAGCCAGAGTTGCAAGGTATTTACGTGCCAGATATACTAAACATTTATATGCCCCTTCATGCTTCGACCACCAGTCCAGAGGACATGCTTCTGTGCTGATGATGGGTTCTACTCGATAACAATCCAGAGCAGTGCGGACTGATGCACATTCATTTTCATCATGCGAGTCAGATGCCATCAACAGAAGTTGACTTCTTTTTTTTATTGGTTCGGGTTCTGTAGTTTCCAAATCAGAGTGTTGCTCTTTTAAGACTTCTGATGGCATGTTCCACACCTCGTCCCTCTCAGATTTTTGAAGGCACTTCAGATTCTTAAACTTTGGGTTGAGTGCTGTAGCTATCTTTAGAAATCTTATACTGGTACCTTCATTGCATTTTGTCAAATCTGCAATTAAAGTGTTCTTAAATCGAACAACACATGCTGGGTCATCATCAGAGACTGCCATAACACAACATATATGGCAGAATGTGGGTTAAACCATGGACAAGGAGACACAATTCTCCCCTAAGGAGTTCAGTCACCAATGTAATTAATGCATTATTTTTTTTTTTAACAAGAGTCATCAGCATGAAAGCATGTCCTCTGGAATGGTGGTCAAAGTATGAAGGGGTTTTATTAATCATGAATTAATTTTTTTAATCAAGTTAATTTGTTTTGAGTTAATTGTGTGAGTTAACTACAATTAATTGACAATCCTAATTTATATGCTCTAAATATATCACTGTAACAGGGTGGCTTGCCCCTTTAAGGGCTAGATGCCTGGGGCCAGCCAATGCTAATTATAAAATAGGAACACCTGAGTAGGATCAGGTGATTCCCCTACAAGAGCAGCAGGAAGCTGCAGAGAGAGGGAGAGAAACTAAGTAAAGGACAACCAAAGGAAGCTAGGGCAGAGACTTCAGAGCTGCTGTGAGCAGGAGTTATACATGTCCTCTACAAGACCCTTGACCAGGGAAAGGTTTGGGCCTGAAAGCCAGAGGGCAAAAGAAGGCTGAGGGCTAGGGAGAGCAGACTCAAGGGAGAAGAGAACCCCGAGGACTAAGATTTTGTTTTATGCCATTAAATTAGACCTTGGGAGAAGAGGTGGTATTGTACAAAAAAAAGCCTGTGTGGTATTTATTTCAGGAACCTATAGATTCAGAAGGATAAAAAGGAGGAAGGGCTCCTGCAGACCCGTGCTGGTCACTGGAGGCACTACAGGGCGGAGGTTAAATTCCTTCCTGACATTACTTCATTGACTTCAGTGGAGTTACACCAGAAGTGAATTTGGATCAGTTTTCTTTTTCACTTTTAGTGTAGTTTCCTTAGCCCTGATTAATTGACACCTAATTATAAAATGTCCTTTCATTAGGTACTTTCCTGTAATTTACAAACGTCGTAGGTCTCAGAAGGAAATGTGCAGAGAGACTGTGCAGCTGCTATTTTTTATTTTCACTGAGAGTTTTAGGAATTGTTTAGATATCAGCCCTCTAGTGCTAGCAGTCATAATGTATCTTCCTGTCCTATTGCAAGCCATGGAATGCATGCTAGGAAATTCATATTCTTCAAGTAGATGCAGCTGTGTATTTCACATAAGTATATGGGTGTGCCCAGCAGTCTGGAGCTGGAGAAATTTGCCTAGCAGTACCCATAGAGGGGCAGGGCTCATGCCTTGTGGTCATGGCCTCTCTCCTGGCTACATGACGTGGTGCTGCCCCAACCCTCCCTTGGTTCCTTCTTACCACCCATGGCTGGAGTCGGAGCTCTGTGTGGTCTCAACCTAACAACCTTTCAACTAATTTAGTTTTTTCTCTTGTTATATATACTTAGTGTTAGTTATAGTAGTGTGTTTCCCTTGGTGATGTCCTCACCGGGTTTTAAACATTTGTCATTCGTGTGGGGGAGCGATCCCCTCACATAGTGCTTGCTCTATCTCAGCAAGGCCCACATCAAAGAGTGTTGCTGTTGCATGATTTGCAGGTCATTTAAGAAACGGACTCAAGTGGCTCAGGACTTTGGCCTGAAGCAGCACCTACTAGAACAGGCCATGTGGCCTGCTTCAGTATCCAGGCCCTCCTTGGGCTGGAGATCACCCTCGGGCTCCAAGAGTGCGGCTGCTTCACATTCTGGAGCAGGGGCCTCCGATGAGGGAGAGGTTGGTACCAACTGTTTCCACATCAGTGGCATACCAGGCAGCTACAGGCCTCCTCTGCCTTTTGGTCCCGACCTCTCCTTTGGTGCAGGACTTTTCCAGGGCTGCATGAACTATAGCCCTATCAATCGAATGAGCCACTGAACCTTTGGGTCTGTCGTCCTGGAGTGGTACGGGGGACCTAGATACTGATAACCTCCTCTTCACCACTGCAGCTGGTGCACCGCAAATGCTTCCACGGCAGCTTTCACCACCCTCCATGTCAGTACCCTCAGATGCTCCGGTACTGCTTTTCAATTCAGGACTGACAGTGCTTCCGACACCGGCATGATCAGCACCACATCCATCGGCAGCACTGCTTCCTGCCTCATTCTGGGCGATGGACGAGGTCAGACTGACTGCTTGCTCCCTCTGGTCTTGCCCTGGCCTTATCACTGGGATCCTGAGGCTCCTCTGCATCTGAATCAGGGTCATCATCCTCCTGCTCTCCACCACCTGACCAGCATCAGGGGGCTTTGCTGGACCATTACAGGTACCAGGATTGGCGCACGTCGCATGGTTGGGACGGAGGTGCCTGGCCCGGGTGCCTACTGGTCAGCAATGCCTTATCCATGTCTGTGGCCTCCGTGGAATCCATGGGATGCTCCTCGGGTTGTGGAGGTCCCACTTTTCATCTCCTGGAGGGTGAGATCACTGCCCAGGTCTGCAATGGAGACTATCAAACCACTGCAGGCACAAGCACCAGTAGTCGTCCTCGCTGCAGAACCTCCAGAATTGTCCCAGCTGGGCCTGTCAGCCCTGGAATAGGATCTGGCTTTGCCTCAGTGAAGGGCCTTGTCTTCCTCTCCGGATGATGCTGTGCTGTCTGACTCATCCTTCCCTTCAGTACCGGAGGATTTTAAGGCATACTAAGACCTGTTGCAGCATGTACCTGCTTCCCTCATTATCCAGGTGGAGTTCTTGCAAGAGAAGACTCACAAATTGGTGGACATCCTGCAGCTGTCTGCCCTGAGAGTCTCCCTCCCTATCAGGAGGGCTGCTTGAACCAGCTATGGCTCTCTGGTGCACATCGCCTGAGGCTAAGTGCATGGAAAAGCACTATTTCATTCCTGTGCAGGGATTTGAGGGATTTTGCTCCAATCTGGCACCAAATTCTTTAGTTGTAACTGCAGTGAATGACAGAGCTTGGCAGGGAAGATTTAAGTCCACCCCCAAGGATAGGGTTTCTAAATGATTGGACCTCATGGCAGGGCCGGCTCCAGGCACCAGACGAGAAAGCACGTGCCTGGGGCAGCACATTGTAAGGGGCGGCATTCCGGCCAACCTTGGGGTGGCCAGCCCAGCCCTGAAGGGGCACGGACCCCGATCCTGGGGGGCAGGAACTAGTGATCCCCGCTGCTCATCGTGCTGCCGGGCTCCCCAGGACGTGCCACTCCCCGCCGCCTGCACCGGCTTCCGCCTCCCGCGCCACTTTGAGCCCGGCCTGGCCGAGCCACCTTTAAAGGAGCGGCTGAACCAGCACCTCCTGCAGCCCCCGGGCACTGGAAGGAGGGAGGGTTCTGCGGCGGCCCAGCGGGCAGCGGAGGGAGGGAGGGTTCTGCGGCGGCCCGGCGGGCAGCGGAGGCAGGAAGGGAGGGTTCTGTGGCGGGCACCGGAGGAGCGGGCCCCACTGATCCCGGCACCGTTTGCAGTGTGCTGAGCCGCACTGCAAGGCCGGCCCCACACGGAGGTCGCAGACCCCAGTCAGCGCTGCCTGTGTCGGCCCCCTTGGAGCCTGCCCGTCCGGGAGAGGCACCGCAAGACCAGAGGGGGGAGCCCCTCTCCCCGGCTGCAAGCAGACTGCAGCGCCTGGCTGCCCACCCCCCTGCAAGCCGCTTTGACCGCCCTCCACACGCTCCCTGTGGCTGCCGGGGTTTGTTTTTGTTTGTTTGGTTTTTTGCTTTGGCAGTCCGGCCGCCTTTTTTTTTTTTTTTGCCTGGGGCGGCAAAAAAGCTAGAGCCGGCCCTGCCTCATGGGTAGTAAGATTTACGCCACCTCTTGCTTACAGATGCAAATTTTTCGAACCAGCAAGCCTTGCTGTCCAAGCACAATTTTGTCAACTGGACAGCTATGTCAAAGTTTGCAGACCAGCTGCCCAAGGCCCCTCATGAGAAGAATTTGGGTATTTTTCACTGAGGGCTGCATGGTGGCTAAGACATCCTTTGCAGTCTGCGCTAGACATCACGGATACCTTGGCCAGGGTAATATCCTCTGTGGTCACCATGAGGAGGTATTCCTGGCTGCAGAATTCAGATATTACCCCGATGTCCAGTAGGCCATTGAGGATTTTCCCTTTGACCAAACGCTGTTCTCGGACAAAACTGACGAAACGCCACACTCCTTCAAGGACTCCAGGGCTACCCTGTGGTCCTCGGTGTACATGCCGGCAGTGCAGAGGCACCACTACCACATTCAGCAGCAGTAGTATTGTCCGCTGTGCATGTTTGGACAGCCTTTCCATCTTCCGAGGTAACAGGGCTACCCCAGAAATAGGGACAGATTCCAAAGGAGAAAGTGGGCTGCGGGTTTGGTCAATCCATACGCCCTCCCACTGCACTCTCCAAGTGCCAATTTTGACTCCTTGATCCGAAGCATTGTTCCAGTGGTTGCTTCCACCCTTCTCATCTCCCCAGTTTGAGGACAGGCTGACCCGCTTTCACAATCCTTGGGAGCTCGGCATCAACAAATGTATCAGGTGCATGAGGTTCCAAATGGTCGCTCCATCGACTATCCTCCTTGCATTGTCTCAGAACGACTGGTTTGCTGCTCTGGACCTTCAGGATGCCTACTTTCATGTGGCGATTTTGCCGAGCCACAGAAAGTTCCTTTGGTTTGTTGCAGTGGAACGCCGCTTTCAGTACTTTCATGTACTTTCTTATTTCTGATTTAAAAAATAATGAAAATTTAGCATAGGATAATCTATGGAGATACATTTACTCTTATGTAAATGTTCATAATTTGTGCAAAAAAATACACCCTTGAGGCTTACAGGACTTTTATAACCAACAACAGTGTACAGTAGACGATAACAATGTATGTGTAGAGTACAGCAATATTCCCAGGTTAGTTACAGAATGGTGGGAATATTTTAAACAGGTGTAAGTCAGTGCCTAAATAGGGTGAGTGTGAATTGGTTTGAGTTTATATATACCACCTTGGCTATGATCTCAGTAGATCTTATAAACTATGTATAATTACATTCAGCACATGGAGTTTTTCTGTCCAAGAAAAATGTGTTAGAGGAAAAGGAGCAAAAGCCTTATTCAGAGCCCAGTGAAGTCAATGAGTGTCTTTTTCCATTGACTTCAGTAGGCTTTGGATTGGTCCCTTGGTGAGTCAGCGGGTGGCACTTTTCTCTTGAAGGACCAAATTGTTCCTGATAGGCACTGACGGAAGTGGACAGACAATGTGGATATCCATTGCCCCAAGGGAGAGTCCTAAAGGAATTGTCTTAGGGAGACGTGATCCCTCCCTGCGCTCACTGGTGCATACGCTGGGAGAAGGAGGGACTTACAGGCAACACAGTCCATTACTTGCTCTCCCTGGAGTGTCTGGTTTCTCTTCATGGGCCAGTGCAGAGCCAGTGGGGCAGTGACTGCTCCCCACCCCTGGGGGGTGTCTTACCTCCCAGGGAGGACAGAGAGGGAGCTGTCGTTCTGCTGCTTTGAGCACAGGGAGTGGAATTGTGACTGGTCTTTACAGAAGATCTGCAGATGTGTTGGCGAGGCTCTTTGTGTCCTCTACAACCCTACGTACCTACTAGGGGAGTCAGATTTTGGCTCTGAGTTGGCACAGAACTAGTGCATCTGTTTACTGCTAGGGGGACTTGGCTACTGGAGTTGATGTCTTTTAGATGAAACAAAACCCTGACCACATGTAATCATTAAAGGTCCTGAGGCACATTTTACAAACTGGTTTAGCTCCCATAAAAATTGCAATTCATGTGACTTTCTGCCCCCCTCTTTTTGTATTTGTAACTTGTAGAATCAGTAAAAATTGTTTCCTATTTCTCTGCAAAGAAAAGAATAGTCTGTTAAGAAAAAATAATTGCTCTTATGACAGGCACCTGTAGATGTAGTTTCCATATTACTCCTGGGGGAATTCTGTGCCAAAAAAATAAAAATTCTGCACACAATATTTTAAAATTCTGCAAATTTTATTTGTCAAAATAACACTACATAATCATGCCAGTTTCAATTATTTTGGTAATTTATTTCAAAATACCTGTCAGCAAGTATGTCTGTAACAATGCAGACACACACAAAAATTCCCCCCAGGAGTAGAGAGTTAAAGAAACCCCTACGATAACCCAGTTCTTGTTTCTCTTCCCCCTCCGCCCCCCAGAGCCCAGCTGGGGGGGCCCGCCCAGCAAATACACCTGAACCCCCTACCCCTCAGAGCCCAGCCACAGCTTCCCGCCTTGCCCCGACACCTGCACCTCCCCCCCCCCCGAGCCCAGCCACGGCCCCCCCTTGCCCCGACACCTGCACCTCCCCCCCCCCGAGCCCAGCCACGGCCCCCCCTTGCCCCGACACCCGCCTCCAGAGCCCACCTGCAGGACACCCCCAGCCCAGACCCCCGCCCCCTGAGAGCCCAGAGATCTAGAGGGAGAAACAGCCTGATGCTCGGTCCCAGACTTCTGTGGCGTTTCCTGCTCACCGCCATCTCCTTCCCTCAGGGCATACTGGGAACTGCAGCTGCCGGGAACCCCCTAGCTTCGTCTGCCCCAGCAGTGTCTTCTAGGTGTGAGCTGGGCTCAGCGGCCCCTAGTTGTGGCTAGTAGCACTGCAGCCCATTTCTGTGGGGGAAAGGAAATTCTGCACGCACAACATTAATTTCTGCAACAATTTGCATTGTTCAGCGGTGCAGAATTCCCCCAGGAGTACCATATGGAGGCATCTTTTAGGAAAGTTTGAATCCCCTAAAAATTAGGTTTAATTGAAAATGCTGGAATAAACTTGTAACTTTGCCATAAGGTCTGACTACTGGTTAAAACTATTTAAGATGTAGGAACACACATAATACATTGTAAGAGTAATATTGAAATAGTGTTGCTTTTTATTTTCAACTTGAAGAGGAGGGAAGGTCTTTAGGAACTGAGCATATTATCTCCTCAGAATTCTAATCTCTGAGGAGAATTCAGTTATCGCTTAGTTCAAAAACTGTGTAGCTTTTCAAGGGGCTCCAACTCAAAAAGAAATTAGACTTGGAGAATGAAAGACTACAGATTTCAAAATACTGAACTGAGGATTACATCCAGGCTTTTTACTCTGTTACCAAGTGCAGGTCTAATAAGTAGGTGACAGTTCCTAAAGAGAAATGCTTCAAATGTGTCAGATGAAAGCATTAACATAAATGTTTGACTTTCAGAGATACTGAACATCCATAGTTTCCACTAAAGTCAATGGGAGCTGTGAATGCTTAGCATTCTGAAAATCGGGCCAAATGGTACATAACACCTGTTTCAGAAAATAGAACACAAAGTGACACTCATTTTAGAAAGTCTTCCTCCTTGTCTTCTGTGATGCTGATACACTAGGCCAGCTTTTGTCAAAGAAAAAATATAATGACAAGTTGTGGAAGTCTTCCTAAAAAGGTCAAATTAATGCCTCAGTGCTGTGATATGTAGTGAATCACATCGTTGCCAGGCTTAATTCCCAGACTTTCTCAGCCAAGAAAGGTTATCTCCATTGGTTGCCTATCACCTCATCCTTTACTTAAAATATAATTTGTGGTTTTTAAATGTCTGGCTTGTAAATTGACTAATTGGCCATCTACAAATTGCCAACCCAAAAGTACACATAGGCTTAATTTGTAATTATGTGATTGGTCCTATTAACTTGAAGTTAAGATGGGATGTAAATCTTTACAGGGTTGGGTTTTTGGTTTGTAGTTTTGAGGAGTGAATGAGTATATAATAATAGTTGAAGCAGTAACGCAAGGTGTCTAGTTACACAGCTAAACCGCATGCCGCTGTTGTGCCACAGTATGAGGCACAATGTAAAAAATAGAGTGCCTGCAATCCCTAGGCCAAGGGTTCTCAAACTGGGGGTCGTGACCCCTCAGGGGGTTGTGAGGTTATTACATGAGGGGTTGCGAGCTGTCAGCCTCCACCCCAAATCCCACTTCACCTCCAGCATTTATAATGGTGTTAAATATTAAAAAAAAAAAAAAAAAAAAAAGTAGGGCAGAGAAGAGATCTCTCTAGGGAGAAAAACCACCATCCCTAGAGACAGATGTATGATCTAGGGATGGTTAGGGTTACCATACGTCCGGATTTCCCCGGACATGTCCGGCTTTTTGGTCCCCAAATCCCCGTCCGGGGGGAATTGCCAAAAAGCCGAACATGTCCGGGGAAATAGGGAGGCTAGGATCTCCAAATCTGTATGTGTGGGTCGCCCACTGTGACATCATCTCGGTGCTACACTCAACTCCTGCCCAGGGCATGCTGGGGGCTGTAGTTCGGCCGGGCCTCACGCTCCAGGGAGAGCTGGGAGAGGGGAGTGGCCGAGAACTACAACTCCCAGCGGCCCCTGCGATGTGACCAGCGGGCCCCTGCCCTTTGGGTGGGGGGTGTCTGTGGGTGCCGCTCGGCAGCCATCGGAGGGCTGGGGGGCGCCCCCGGGGGGGTTGTGGATGCCAGCGCGTTGCGGGGAGCCGGCACTGTCCGAATTTGCGTCCCCCCTGGGGCTGGAGCTGCGCCCCGGCCCCGAGCACCAGTCACGTAGGGTTACCATACGTCCGGTTTTTCCCGGACATGTCCGGCTTTTCGGCAATCAAACCCCCGTCCGGGGGGAATTGCCAAAAAGCCAAACATGTCCAGGAAAAATACCGGACGAGCACTTCCTCTCCTGCGGCTGCTCTGCTCCTCCCCTGACTCAGACTTCGGCTCTGTTTAAGAGCCGAGCTGCCCGAGCCAGTGCTACCGGCTTCGGGCAGCCCCCCTTGCCTCTGGACCCCAGCCGCCGGCCGGGCACTTCCCCTCCCAGGCTCTAGCTGCTCTGCTCCGGCGGCGCAGGGTCTGGAGGCATAGGGGCTGCCCAAAGCCCGAGCGCTACTGGCTTCACGGCTTTGCCGGGCAGCCTCCAGACCCTGCGCCCCCGGCTGGGTGCTTCCCCTCCCGGGCTCCAGCTGTGCTGGGGAAGCACCGGCCGGGGTGCAGGGTCTGGAGGCTGCCCGGCAAACCGTGAAGCTGGTAGCGCTTGGGCAGCCCTTTTCGCGTGGCTGGGAGGGAGGAGGGGGAGTTAGGGCGGGAACTTTGGGGAATGGGCGGAGTAGGGGCGGAGTTGAGGCGGGGCTGGGGTGGGAAAGGGGCGGGGCTAGGGCCCTGTGGAGTGTCCTCTTTTTTTATTTTTTAAATATGGTAACCCTAAGGGTTAGTCTAAATGTGAGTATCAGGCAGCGTCATTGCCTTAAGAGGCAGAAAAGGGTAGCTGACAGTAAATAACTTGGTGATGAATTTGGTACACTAATGTATTAGTTCTGCTCTGAAAAATGAATTAGTAAAAATAGCATAATTCAGTCCATGTTTGTCAGTGATTTCCAGATCGTATTTGCTCATGTACAGATATAAAAATGTGTTTAATGGCCAGCCCTGCAAACTCAGCATGGGATCTGAAAGTTAAGCTCCGTTTTTCTATGTTGTGCAGCATGACCACCAATGAAGACTCAACAGACTAAATTCTATCCTCAGTTACCCCTGTTCTATCCACTGATGTTTCAAAGGGTAACTGAGGGTAGGATCTGGCCCTGTGTTTTGGGGAGTTAGATGGGTATTTTCAGAAGAGTCTACGTGAGTTAGGAGCATGAGTCCTACTCTCTTTAATTTTGACTTGTGCTCCTGTCACTTAGATGCTTTCGAAAAATGCCACCACTAGTTAACAGCTCTGCCTTAGGATGCAAGAGCCAGAATAGAATCCAGCTCGTTCTCTGTTAACTCTGCAGTGCTATCCAGAGTAAGAAGTAGTAAAAACTTGTGTGTGTCACTTAACCACAACTTCTTAGTCAAGTAATTTTGACAGTCATTTTCCAGTATAGAAGTAAAGTACTTCAAAGTCCCTGATCTGAACCTGTGTTTGTTGTATATGGGACAGTGTGTTAGACAAAAGAATAGCTTAGGTCATAGGAGCATTGTGACAGAAATATGTACAGGAATCAATAATAATTCACCCTCTGAGAGATAGGGCATTGTACATATCAGTTGTCGTCATCATCATCATAATTTTTCCTGCACTATCAGATGCATGATATCTTGGGCCCATTTTTCCATGTCTTCTGTATTTGGATGTAGTAATGTCACCTCAGCCAATATTGTGCTATGGAGTATGCCTTTAGCTTGGGCTCCCCTCAGAGCCGTCCCTAGGGTATGGCAAATTGGGGCGACTGCCCCGGCCGCTGCACTTCATGAGGAGGCAGGCGGGGAGGTGAGGTGGTGGATGGGGGGGGCGTGAGGAGGAGCCCTCCCCCCAGTGTCTACCATTGATCAGCTGTTTCGTCTGGAGGGCTGGGGGGGGGAGGAGCGAGGGCGCAGCACACGAGGGGGAGGGGGTGGAACTGGGCAGGTAAGAGGCGGAGCAGAGGGTGTGGCCTTGGGGGAAGGGGTGCGGCCTGGGCAGAGCAGCAGAGGAGCATCCCCCCGGCAGATAGAAACTCGACACCTATGGCTGGGGCCCTGCAGCCTCCTAGCGATCCCTGGCTCTCCTTCTCTTGCTTGTTTACGTAGCCTCAGATTGGGTATTTTTAAAAGACGTCTCAAATATGTCTCTCTTTTTCTGTACTACTTGTATTGTTTTAGGTAGGTGTCCATTTTAGGGTCTCTTCATTACTTATTTTACCAGTTTATTTTACTTTGGTTATTCTGTGCAGACACCTACAGTAACTCCTCACTTAAAGTTGTCCCGGTTAACGTTGGTACATTGCTGATCAGTTAGGGAACATGCTCATTTAGAGTTGCGCAATGATCCCTTATAACCTGTGTTCACTGCTTGCAGGATTCTCTGGAAGAGCAGCCCCTCCTTGTGGGGATTAGAACCAGGGTGGGGCGGCAGCTCCCCTAAATTCCCTGTAAGGTATGAGGCTTGGCAGCTGCCCAGCCAGCAATTCAGCTGTCCCCACCCCCACCCCCCACTGCCGTGCTGCTCCTGCCCTCTGCCTTGGAGCTGCTCCCCGGAGCTTCCTGCTTGCTTGGGGGGGGGGAAGGGGAGAGAGAGGGGTTCTGATATCAGGATGTCCCCCTGCTCCTGCCCCCCGACCCCCACTCTGTACTCCCTCTCCACAAAGTGGAGGAGGGTATAGGGTTCAGTGACAGAAAGGAGGGAGCTTACTGGAAGCTGTTGCTTCCTGTCTGATCTGCTTAAAAGGGCAAATACTTGAAGTGGGGTCAGCGTACTTAAAGGGGCAATGCACGTCTCTCTCTCTCACTCATGCACGCACCCCCCAGCACTTTGGAAAGTCAGCACCTGTGCAGCCGTGCATGTGCTGTCAGGAGGAGGGAGGGGTGCGCTCCAGCTGGATAGCGTGGGCTAATCATAGTGTTCAGTTTTTGCAGGGAAGTGTTTGCAGCGACTGCCCTGCATCTATTGTGTTTCCTCCCTCCTGCCTCAGTCCATGCTGCCTTGTAGAGTGTGAGGCTACATTAACAACAGCGTATTAACCCTTGAGGGCTCAGCCAAGTGCTAGTCCTTCATTTAGCAGCAAGGGAAATATTCCACCCTCTTACTCCAGGACCTCAGCCAAGCTTCAGTCATTCATTGCTGTGTACAATATTAAACTGTTTGTTTAAAATTGTTTAAAACTTATACTGTATATGTATATAATGTCTTTTGTCTGGTGAAAAAAATTTCCCTGGAACCTAACCCCCCCCAATTACATTAATTCTTATGGGGAAATTGGATTTGCTTAACATGGTTTCGCATAAAGTTGCGTTTTTCAGTTGTAGTTACGTTAAGTGAGGAGTTACTGTATATTGAAAGTTGTTCAAATTGCAGTGGACGGACTTAATATTTTTCCAGGATTCTGCTCCACGTAGGACACTTAATATATATTGTATAAAGTATATTGTAGTGCAGTGTAGGCTGCATATGGTCTCCAAATTATATAGAGTTATACAGAAAGGAGGATTTAAAGCTTTAAACACTCCTGATTCTGAAATGGTATGCTGTTGAAGCTCTGACATGACACTACATGCAGAAATCATCAATCCAGAATCCACCTTTCAAATTATGACCTTTACCCTTTTTAAGATGACCTGCAAATAAATTTAGTTATATAATGAATATCTTTAATAGTAAGAGGTGTATTCTGCACATAATATAGGACCATATTGTACCCTCCTGCAGTCAAACCCATAGAAGGATGACTGGGGTTCCAGAAAACTTCAAAATTCACCTTAATTTCCTTCTAGCACTACCCTCAGTTGCAGAAGGAGGAGAGTTTAGATGAGGCAGAGGGTTTGAATTCCCAAACCCAGAGTTCAGGGGAATTCTGCTATCAGCTTTGCGCATCATGGAGCTCCTCTGAGGAAGGCTGGCCCCCTGTAGTATTATCTTCCACCAACAACAGCATGGCTCCCTCAGGGACTGTACTCCCATTGGACATCTTCCTTTATGGGTGTGTACTAGAAGCCAGGGAGAAGCTGTCCTATAAGAAAAATATATCCTAATGTGTGTATTTACCAATACCATGATTTTGTAAAATCTAAATTGGAGTTAGTTTGCATCATATGCATAGACACAACCTGACAGAGATAAAAGGGACATAGTTCCCCTCCACCTGCACACACACATTTTCCTTCCTCTTAGTGCTTTTCTGTACACGTGCGTACACAGCGCTGCTGATACATTGTAGGGGGAAACAAAAATGAAAATTCTTTTCCCCTTCATGCTATAGATCTCACAGCTGCTGCTTTTCTCCTTTCACCACAACCATGCCACACCCTGTGCCAGCCGAATCCTGGTGACAACAAGTGTTGACAAATGAGGCACCAGGTAAAACTGCAGTGTTTGGTCTTTTCTCCCTGCTGGTGATGCTGTTATGCAGCTACCACCTCCATCTCATCACTTCCCTTCCTCCTTACTGTATCCACATTGGAATAAAGAAATAGTATTCTGGAAGGGAAACAAGGATGAGAATTGGGGAAACATCAGGAAGGGTAGCAGTGGGAGTGGAAATGGATATGTTTATAGTAAAAGAGGCTATTCCTCTGCATACTCTTCAACAAGCTCCCAAATGTGTGGGGGAATTTCTTTTGTTTTGTTTTGTTTTTTTGCAGTTATACCTTGGTTCCTTGTATCAGTTACAAACTTTTGTTCCAAATGTGGTTTTGCTTTGGAAAGGCATCATGTAAAATGGGCACTTTCTTAATCAGTACCACTTCTCCGTGTATGTCAGAGTCCTATTCGCTAACTTTAGTGTAAAAAATATAAGCTTTGACTACTTTTTACTCCTACTTTACACCAACTCAGCCTAAGGAGGAGTAAATTGTGCTCTGTTTTGGTTTCTACATCAGCAGGAACTAACTCGTTTGGGACTGTATTTTACTTTCCATTACTAATGTGTAACATTTGCAGATGACCTGGGGTTGCAGAGGCTCAGTTGGGTTGAATTGAGCTGACTTTTGTTGGTAGAATCTATAGTAACAGTGATGCAAAAATCAGAACGCAGCTTGATTTTCATTTCAGTGCCTAGGGCTGGCAGTTAGAAGAAAAAAAAAAAAGTCTCTCTCTAAATAAGGCAGAGTCTGAGAAACAACACATGGGAACCCACAATGTCTTCTGAACAGAATTACTTTTCAGAGTAGAATCACACTTAAAAAGCCTGATGTAGTCTAGAGCAGACTTCCATAGTTATACCATAGTGCATCTTGGGAATCAGGAGACAGTTCGTCTACAAGGTGTGACGTAAGTGTTTGATCTTCAGTTCTTCTCCAAGTCACAAATGCTGTCAGTTATGTGATGAATGCTCTTACTCTTGCTGTATGGGCATGCTGCAAATTATTCTAAATATGTTGATTTTTTGTCACAGTATGTACAGGTCACCTTTTAAAGATAGTCTATGATTTTCTGCCAGAGGGTGAATCTGATTTTTCTGTGTTGAATTTAAACCATTTTGTTTTGTGTTTTATTTGCAGGCCAAAGCCATTGCATGAAATTCCAGCCTTCTACTGTCCTGACAAGAACAAAGTGAATTTCATTCCTAAAAGTGGCTCTGCTTTCTGCCTTGTCAGTATTCTCAAACCACTTCTTCCCACACCGGATCTTACGCTCAAAGGCACTACTCATAGCCTGACTGTCTCCTCCGGCATGACACCTAATTTGCTACAGCCCATTGCCATGGCCTCCCTGTCTGCAAACACTGAGCAAGACCGGATCTCTCGTGGAACAAGTACAGTAATACCACAGACCTCTATACTCCAGCAATCAGGGCATATCGAAGAAGCTGAGTGATGGGTCTCCATTGTGCAGGCATTGTTCTGGAGAGACTGCTAGGAAGACCTTGTTTAAACTAGTTGTGACTGGTCACACCTGATTGTTCATTTTAAGAGCTCATGACATTGTCATAGTCATATTCTCCTGATCTCCATGACTATATTGGTAGCATGCTGAGAAATCTAGGAGGAAGCAGTGCCGTACTCTACTTGTGAAGACTCGCGTTCAATTTCTCGCCTGCTTTTTTTTTTCCCCAAGCTCTGATAAGACAAAGACTGTTACTAATTCTTTGCCATTGGAAGGATCAGTGATTGTGATGCTTTGTGTCCTTTAGACTTTTTCAACAACAAAAAACATTTTGAGAGACAGCTGATGCCAGCAAGCACTGTAACTTGCAGAGGGAGGGGTAACCATATGGCACTGCAAGACCCATCTTTTGTATGAAAATGAATATTTTATAACAAGTTTGCATTTTCTGATACAGAGCAGGATGTTCAAAAGACACTTTCATAGCCACTGTTTTCCCTTCTTTGGGTGGTACGTTTTTCTCAGCTGTTTTCCAGCTGCTGGGACCAAAGGATTGTTGAAATACTTTAGCAGTCTCCGTCATGTGACCTTGTTCAACGGTCCCTACTTCCAACAAAAGCAAATAAATTAATGCATACAAAATGTAAAACAAAAGGAAAGAAAAAACAATATTAGTATGTTATGTGCATTTGGTTTTGATATCAGAGGTTTGTGCTTTGGTAAACCACATTGTTCTTGAACTGCTACTCCCTAGATAGAATTCCTGTGTACATTTAATTACATGGGCAGAAAATAGCATTTTAGAGCACTTGTCCCAGTAGCGTAATCACTTTTCCCTAGAACTTTTGTTTGGGTTAAAAAATGTCTCTTCCCTGCCTCCACCCAAACAAACAAAAACAAAACCTGCCACTTGGCTCTTGAGAGATCTCTTGGTTACTTGTGTAATACAGTCTGAATCATGCATCAGTTTTTGGCACAAAATTCACTCTGTTGTGGCTGATCACTGTACTATAGACCCTAGCCACATGATACTGAAATGGCTATGCATGATTCCTCATCCTTGTCATAATGCTGTTTTGTGGGTGTGTTGAGGGTAGTAGTTTGTTAGGCATGGTATTTGTTACACAGCAGTCAACAGCAACAGATATGTTCTCCCTTTTTGACTAGCAACATTGTCGAGTGTGTCAGAGAGAGGATATGTTGATGCCTGGTTCTGGTTTGCAGCTGTTACCAATTTCCTTTATGCCTCTGTGGTTCTTTGACAGTTGAAATAAAAAATGAAAATGGGGAGGGATGTTCAAAGAGAGCTTGTTCAGGGACTGCAGTGAGATTTCTCCCAGAGTACTGAAATGCACTTCTTCTCTTTAGATAAATATCCCAGTCCAAACATCTGCAACTGCTTTAATACCAAAGTATCTTCAGGTTACAAAAATCAGTTGACAGAATCCCTGTTTTGGGGAGGTGGCTTCAGTCATTTCAAAGTAGGTGTTTCAATGTATAGTCTCTGGGCCTGAATAGTCACCCACTGCATATGTGCAGCTCTCATTGACTTACATACCAACAACTCCCATGGATCAGCTGCATAATCACACACCTGTTTGTAATTACATCTTTTTAAGAACCATATCGCAAATGTAATCGTTTTGTTCTTTGTGTAACACACTGAGAATTTGGTTGCAGACACGTGAGCCAGGAAAAATACTTGTGTGTCTTAGCAGCTAATAGTTTCTATGTACTTATGATGCACATTGGGTAGTTCCTATAAATCCCACATAATAACATATAGCAATAAATCTACTAAAAGAATAACTGTAAAATGCACCAGCCTACATAAGTGCTGCATTTATGGTATAATGAGCACCCTTTTTAAAGTTACCTAATAACCAAATTTCAACACTTAGTCCATTGTGGTTATTTATAGGGTTATTAGATCTGTTAAATTAATTAACAAATTGAGGACCAAATCCTACTCACTTTACTCATTCCCATTGAAATCAGTGGGATTACTCATGTGAGTAAGAGCACTTGGTCATGAATGAACATTTGGTGCACACCAATAAAGTTGGGGGAGGGGAGAGTTTGATAAAATAGTAGTGGTTAGTACATCCAAGCTACATTATAAAAGATTACCATTTTAGGAATAATGGGACATTACTAGTAAATTCTATGGACACCTAAGAGAGGTCTCCTTTCTAAAACATTTAAAAATCATGGTAGCTTATTTAGACAGCGTTAGGGTTTGGACAAAATCTGATATTTTTGTCTTTGTGGAAGATGGAAATACTTAGGCAAGGGGACTTTTTGTATGGCATCCAAACTAATTTCTACTTCTTTCATAGTAACAGATAAAGTGCTTCTGCCATTAATGCCAAACAGCATGGTGCTTATCAGGAGATCTTAACTGGATAGTTAAGTACCAAAGGGCTAAAGTCAGCATATAATAAAACTTTTAGTCTGGGGTTATTAACCGTCCTCCGTCCAAATGCATTCTAATGTCTTTGTTCAACATAGTGAATATTTTAAAATAGGAAATGGGATCTCCTATCTTAGATTTTTCTGTAGTACCAATCATTGTAATAGTTGAACATTACCCCCTCATTTAGTTAGTTCACATAGAAGTGCATTAGGAGACAATGTACTATATAAAATAGTGGGCTACTCCACTAGGAACCAAATGTAAATTCTAGTTTTTTTTATAAAAGTTGAAAAACCCCAAAACTGAATTAGACGTTTTTAATGTTAAATTTTTTTTAACATGCCACAGCAATGACTCATATTAAGGTGGTAAGATGGCTTCTATTTGAAGATCAACTTCTGCAAAAAAATTCTTTAGCCTTAAATTTTTCATGCTCTTTCTTGTTCCAGAACAGAGGTATTTGGTAAAGTTTTATAGGTCTTTTTAAAGACATGGATCTTAGAATAGTGTATGGGTTTTTAACTTCTTGAAAATGGGGGGTGTTGGTGTTCCATACATCTCTCAAATATGGTCTGACATAAAGACTTCAAATTAGTTGTGACATACCTATCCCCAGTGAAAACTAGTGCACAACTCTGGCTACCTTTTTGAATTCTCTAATTCTTAATTATTTAGTCAAAAATTGTCCAGTGACCATTTACATGGGTTCACAACTTGATGCACCTAGGACTTGTTTTTCTGTTGAGTACTCCCAACTACAGTTCAAAGCAGTGGGTGGTTCAGTGCTTACCATCGCTGAAAATCAGGCCCTTAGTATCCTAAACTGGACATCCCAAATGTGAGGCATCCAAAGTTAGTGAACACTTGTTGGCCTTATTTTCTACCAACATTAAAAACAGTCCAATGTCTGTGGAGTTCATAAGCTCTGTAGAGTATAAAAGGCCTGTGCTATTGTAGTAGTAGTAATATAGCTCTAGGTTGGCAGTTGCAACTATTAAAATATTTTTCTTCCTTCTTTACTCAAGACACAGGATAATAGGATCTTATTAAACTTTCATTTGCTTCTGCTGCTTACTCCTCACCTGATGCCATAATCCCATGTGTGACATCACAGTTTAATGGGATATAGAGAAAAAAGAATGACATGTCAGGAGTATTAACTTTCAAGAAAAATCCTGTTTTCATCCATGTGACCCCAGTAAAGAAGAAAGGATGGAAAATACAGAAAATATTGAAGCAAAACTGGCTAACTTTTTAAGATTTCCATAAAGCCAACATGTTTCAAAGTGGTAGCAATGTTAGTCTGTATCAGCAAAAACAACGAGGAGTACTTGTGGCGCCTTAGAGACTAACAAATTTATTTGTGCATAAGTTTTCGTGGGCTAAAACCCACTTCATCAGATGCATGGAGTGAAAAATACAGTTGGAAGATATCTATAACAGTACAAGAAAAAATGTACTTTTCATGTACTGTTATAGATATCTTCCGACCGTATTTTCTACTCTATGCATTTGATGAAGTGGGTTTTAGCCCACAAAAGCGCATGCCCAAATACATTTGTTACTCTCTCAGGTGCCACAAGGACTCCTCGTTCTTTTTGATAAAGCCAACAGCAGTTCTTCAAGGATATTTACTCTCGAAGCTACTCTTTTAGTTTACTTTAAATTATGGTTTACTGATCTCAAAACATTGAAATTATTGGAGAATACTGTGGAAGTTGATCCTATTGGGGAAAATAGGAGCCTGTATCGATAGGCACTTACATATCCCTCATCCTTGTAGTATTTGGGGAAGTTAAAATATGATGAACGTTATGCACCTGTTAGCAAACACATGAAAAACCATAATCCTGGTGAGTTTTAGGCCTACGGCAAGAATAGCATTTCTCAGTGCTTATGCACCAATTTACCACTTTTAATTCCTATTCCCAATGGGTTAAAGTTGCCAAGAAAGCTTTTCAAGCAAGGAGTTATGAGAAATTAATAAATAAATTTTGGTAATGAGGGGGGAAATTAACAACTAGGGACATCCATTAGCCTTTCCCCAATCTCAGGACTTATTTAGCTTTGCTATTGGTGTCATTGGTGGCAAATAAATGGTAATGCAAAAGTCCCTTACAAGAGTACCCTATTTTTTTTTCCTTCACCACCATCTCTAAAATAATGTGGTGTGACTTCCACACATCAGTTCACTGCCAGTGGTATCAAAAAGGTTTTACCCTTTCTGATTTATTTTTCTCTCTTGCTGAAGACCAGTCATCTTTTCCACAAAAACCTTAGGGGGGAAAAATCTGATCTGGTAAACTGCATGGAAATAAAATGTGTAATGTGTAGTTGCAAAGACCAATAATATTTGGGTACCCACAGGTATTTTGATCCACCTCTGTCTCTTAATGCACATATTAGTCTTGTTTGGGGACTTTTTCCTCTATTTTTATAGATTGATGTGAGACTTATGTCTGCTAGAAATTTCTTCTTGAACAAACGTTCAGACTTGTCCTACCCACCCAGAATTTATTCACACATTTTCAATAAATATCTCCAAAACAGGGCTTGTGTGTTGTTTCCATTTATTCTTTGTTTTTATTTAATTATTGCCCTCACAATAAACAATGAATGACCAAAAATAAAGGGCCTGGCCATAGGCACCCAAAATGATTGTTGCTAGAGGACCAGGGTCTTTTCATCCAGTCCTGAAGTCAAGGGACCCTTCACACCTATTGTACTCAACAGAAGTTGAGAGCTCTCAGGACCAAAGCTGTTTTTCTCTGATAAAGCTCAAGTTAGTAAAGAGATCATCCAGCGTAATCAAAATGGATGAAAAAGCACAATGTAAGAGATAAATGTCATTACTGTTAAAGAGCTTTTATGAGATTATGGTGTCAGTTTCCAAAACTGGATACATAGGCACCTAAAATCAGAGCACTTTAAAAATGCAGGGTCCCGCAGCTCCCATTGATTTAGATGGGATGTGGGGGTGCTCAGCTCCTCAGAAAATCAAACTGCTGTTATATAGGTTCCTGTATATTTCGGAATTTAATTTTGAGACACTTTTTTGCAAATGTTGGTTTGTGTGTATAGTTACAGGGAAACAATATTAACCATATTTCATCCTGTTACTGCTTTCTTGGATTCGTTTGGTCTTTTACACACAGTTTTGTGAACTTCAGCTTTGCTAAAGGATTGATGTTGGGCAAAGCAGCAGCTCTCGTAGGGCTGGGCTGGGCTATTTGTCTGAATTGCAGAAAGGTAATCAAAAATTGCAGTCAACCTTTCAAATCAGATCTTCATAGGAAATGCATCCTGCAAGCATTCACAGCTTCAAAAATAACCTATTTAGTCATTTCTTCCAATCTGAATCCTCAGTATATTGATAATTAAACAAGAATATCATTTTGATTTTACACTTTGTGAACTGCTTGTTTTTTATAAAAATCTGTAATTTGGGAGGCTATCGGTAAGAAGATATCCAAAAGTGCCCTTCAATTTTATTTTGTTAGCAGTCATTTTTTTCTCTGTTACAGTGATAATTTGTGGAGATGCTCATATATATTGTACTGATACAGTAGAACATCAGAGTTACGAACACCAGAGTTACGAACTAACCAGTCAACCACAGGCCTCATTTGGAACTGGAAGTACGCAATCAGACAGTAACAGAGACCAAAAAAGCAAATACAATACAGTACTGTGTTAAACGTAAACTACTAAAAAAATAAAGGGAGAGTGACATTTTCTTCTGCATAGTAATGTTTAAAAGCTGTATTAAGTCAATGTTTAGTTCTAAACTTTTGAAAGAACAACCGTGACATTTTGTTCAAATATTTCGGAGTTGCAAACAACCTTCAATCCTGAGGTGTTCGTAACTCTGAGGTTCTGCTGTAGATTGCTTTGTTACATGTAAGCTGAGTGAGTGAGGTGTATTCCAGGAACACTGTGACGAAAGGACCTATTTCTGAGTTTATGCTGTTGTAAATCTGGAATAACTCAATTGAGTTAAATGGAGTTACTCTGGATTTTCAGTATTCTGTCTTTGATATGCTATTTGCACCCATGCTACTTTTGCCTAAAGCATGAATCTGAGTTCTGATTTGTGAACTCTTTCCACTGAAAATATTCAAAATCTAGAATAGGTGAATTTGCCTAAAATAAAGTAGTAAAATTTCCAGCTCCTTTTTTACCTTTGATGGTTGTTTTGGCAGCTGAGAAGGTTTTATGTGCTGTGGTGGCCTGAACATTTGCTTCATTTATTATCCTGAGGGTGGTGGATGTTTTCGCTACATCACACCTGAGCCATGGCCCTTTCAAAGGCAAAGTTAGCAAGGGGGGATATAGGGAAAATTAGGTTGGAAGACAGGTTAATCCTCACCCCTATTCCCCACCCCCGCCCCACCCCACCCCACTGCCTCAAAGATACATTGAGAGTGATTTTTCCCACCTCTTTGATAGGTTGTATAGATCCTTTGGCACCCCTCATGCCTATGGTCCAACCTGTTTAAGGAAAATAACAGCAATCTAGAGAATTGGAGAGGCAAGCTCCAGCAGATGGCTCCCTGAATGGATCAGTGGAGAGAAGAGGACACCTGCACTCCTCTGGAACCTAATTCACTGAAGCCGCTGCACTTCATTACTAACTCAGTGGCCAATAGAGTGGGCAGCCTTACAGAGGAAGCTGCTCAGACGTTCCCTGCAAATCAAGCTCCAGACTGGTCTGGGTTTTTTCTTTTTAATGGATTTTGGTTCGAGGAGCCTCCCGAAATCCCCTTTCATTCCCTGAGTCAGAATCGGCTTGTTTTGCTGATCTCCACACACACAATCAGACCTACTGATAGAGGAGGCTTTTGCTGCAGAGCAGCAAGACTGGAACTATGCTCATCCTATGCCTGTGAGCAACAGTAGCTCACTTCCTCGAAGTCAGGTGAGAGTGCTGATGGTTGCTAAGATCTGCCTGCTCTAGGTAGGTCCTTTCTGTTTAGAAGGCCAGAACATTTTCCCTTCTGACAAATCATCCTGAGCCATATGTGAGCTCAGGATGGAGGAGTGGGACTGAAACTTTCCTGGAAATGCCCACAAGGAGTAAAATCAAGGTGAGTTTCCAACTGTATTAGATTTCTTTTCAAAAATAAAGTGAATAGATTGAACAGAAAAATAAATAGGCTGCTAATCAGAAATTCAGAATAATAGAACAAGATCACTTTTTTTAATGCTTATCAGGGCTCCTGAGGCAGGAGACCTATTAAGAAGTGATTTGTCCTCAGCCCAGTTAGAGGGGAGTGGGACCTCAAAGGGGAGGACCGAGGAAGAAATTTCTAGAGGGCTTTGCGTAAGGCAAGCCACAAAAGGACTCACTCTGGCCACGGTTGGGCACCCATGCCCATAAAACACACCAAAAAGTCTAGCCTCCCTAACCCCTCCACAAACTCACTTTGTGAGTAACCACCAACTCACAAGAACGGGAGGAAGAAGTACCCAAAAAAACCCAGAAGGTATTCATCCCCTAATGCAGACCTCTCCTCTTTCGAGGGAGAGGTTTCGGACCCCAAATCTGAGCAGGACTTGGAAAAATGCAACAGAAAATTTTCCCCGTGGGAAATTTGAGGCAACATGCAAAAAAAATTGTGTCCACAGTCAAGATCCAACCTGAGCAGGCTCCTGAGGATAAGCCTCAAAGCAAATATCTCCCCTCAAAATGCTCCCTCAAGAGAGCGATTCCCGTGCATTCCTCCTTTGAGGATGTCATCTGAGAGGAATGGGAAAAACCTGGAAAAGATATGCCTGCTAATGAGTGACCTTGGTTCTTGGAGCTTGTAGAAACTAATGTATGCTATTACTGAAGTCCCAAAAGTTGATGCTGCAGTAGCATCCCTAGCTCAGAACATTGGTTCTCTCTTCAGAAGGGGAATTCTTCCCTAAGGAGCCAATAGACAGCAAAGTGGAAGCCACCCTCAGAAGGGATTTCGAAGCTTCCTCCACCACCTTCAGAGTATTCCTCACAGCCACATTTTTGTGATAGATACGATGTCCTGCCTGGAGGATATTAGGGTCCTAAAAGCAGGGCCAGCTCTAGCTTTTTTTGCCACTCCAAGCAAAACAAAAAAACCCAGCAGCCACAGGGAGCGCGTGGAGGGCGGTCAAGGCGGCTCACGGGGGTGAAGGGCGGCGCCCGCCCGCTCCCTCCACCCGTGGGCAGCCAGGCGAGAGGGCTCCCCCCTCCAGCCTTGGGGTGCCTCTCCCAGCCTGGCAGGCGGAGCCCCTGGGGCATGCAGGAGGTGCTGGCTCAGCCGCTCCTCTAAAGGCGGCTTAGCCAGGCTGGGCCCAGAGTGGCGCGGGAGGCAGAGGCCGGTGCAGGCAGCAGGGAGTGGCGCGTCCCAGAGAGCCCGGCGGCATGGTGAGCGGCAGGGATCGCTAGTTCCTGCTGCGTCGGGGCCTGTGCCCCTGCAGGGCTGGGCTGGGACTGGCGGAGCTGCGGCCCAGGCTGCCAGAGCAAAAAAAAAAAAACACGGCAGGGCGGCCGGAATGCCACCCCTTACAATGTGCCGCCCCAGGCACGTGCTTTCTCGTCTGATGCCTGGAGCCAGCCCTGCCTAAAAGACACAAACTACCCTGACATGCACATTTCTGGGGGGAGGTCTGGGACTGGGAATGCTGGTGTCATACAGTATAGCTGGGGGTGATTTACATGCTGGAGGCTGTGTGTGGGCAGACCAGGAATGGTTGCTCTCACAGTGAAGCAGTGTAGAAGGCACTGTAGGTTGGAGAATTGTGGGGAGAATCAGTCCAGATTGTACACTGGGTAATATTACAATGGGATATCTCCTCTTTAGAGCATTAGGTAAGATAGTAGCAGAAAATACTGCAAAATATAAACAGTCCCTTCCTTCCACATTGAGTGCTTTAAGAAGGAAATACAAACCTGCCTTTAGGCAAAGATGCTCCTCACAAAAGTCTCAGAGGAAGGACAGCAGATGTGCCAAGGGAAAGTCTTGGCACGTAGGCACAAGCAGAAACCCCAGAGGAGACTCCACAGCTTCCAAAACCCCATTAAGACAACAAGCGAATGTGCCTCTACCCAGATCTGAACAGAGGAGCAAAATCACCCATTTCTCAGAGGAATGGTCTGCATCAACCACAGACAAGCCAGTAACAGAAACAATGAGTCAGGGTTACTCCCTTCTTCATCCAGTCTCCCATTTCAGCAACTCTACCAAAAGCACACTCGTCTGGAACAAGATCTCTCATCTCCTGAACATAGGAGCGATAGAAGGAAGTTCCCTCAGAAGAGGGGTTCTCAGAGTTCTTCTACTTATCATCCAGAAACCCGCGGGGGTGGAAGGGTCAGAGCCATCCTTGATCTCAAGAGGCTTAACAAGTGAGTGAGGGAAACAAAATGTTGGATGGAGACTCTACTTCTACGGTGTCTTTCCTGTCTCAAAGAAACCTCCTGACCTTACTGGATTTGGCAGATGCTTGTTTCCAAATTCCCATACATCCATGTAATTGCAGGCTTCTGAGATTTGCTTCTGGCACATATCGCTGACAGTACCAAAAGCTCACTTTCAGTCTCTACTTGGCCCCTAGTGTCTTTACAAAGATGCTGGTGGTGACCATAGCCAGGTTCACGTCACGTACACTCACCTATACCCCTTCCTGGACATCATTCTAATCAGAGCCTCAATCCAGGCTTCAGTGCACAGCACCGTGACTCAGATTCTGAATCTAGTACAAGGGTGTGGCCTGGTAATAAACATCAAAAAAGTTCCTTGATTCCCTCAACAAGGATCACTCACCTGGGAGTGGACATGGGCACCGTGGTGATGATCTACCCATCACTTGACAGGTTCCAGAAGATCCAGAATCTCTTATCCATATTGTGCAAGTGCATGATACCATAGCTTGGTGTCTTCAGCTACTGGGCCTCCTGGCATCATGCATGGGGATCACTCCATCAACAAGATCACATCTCAGATGTGTCCGGGCTTGCCTGCTCAAAATATGGGACCACTCCCCAAGTGCATGACAGATCAGGTGCTGGTCCCAAATCAGGTGCTCTTTTCCTTAAGATGGTGCACAGTCCTGAGTATGTCCACAAGGACCTCCCTATAGACCTTCCAGACCCTCTACTTCTTGAAAGCAATGCCAGCTGACAGATTGGGGACCTGAAACACCACAAGGAATCCGATGCTGTGTTTCCTCTTCCCAAGGCTCCAATCTCCTGGCGTTGAGAGCTGTTAAACTGGCCCTATGGAGGGTCCAGAGCCACAGGGAAATCACATCTTAGTTCAGTCTGACAACATGACCAGCGTCACATACATAAGCAACCAAGGAGGGACAAGGAGCCTGATGCTACATGTAGAAGCAATGGACATAATCAGATGTGCAGAACAGTCTCTTTCTTCCTTAAGAGTACTTCACATAAAAGGAGAGCTGAACCAGAAAGTGGATTGGCTGAGCAGATGGAAAGTCAAAAACTTGGAATCATGACTGAACCAAGAAGTTTTTAACCTGATCTTGCACAGGTTCGGTCTGCTGTCAGCCGACCTGTTAGCAAATAGAAAGGAATGCAAAAAGTCCAAAGAACTACACCAGGAAAACAGATGCCCCGTCACACAAATGGCCCTAAGGCCTGCTATCCACATACTTTCCCTAGCAAAGGGAAGGATAGGTATCCAGACAAAGTGGGAACAAGCAGTGATAATCCCGCACTGGTCAAGGAGACCCTGGTTTTCTGACCCAAGAGAGCTGAAACTGGAACCAACATTATAGCTACTAGTGAGACCAGACATTCTTTTCCAGGGTCCTCTTCTCCTTCCAGACCAATGGCAACTATCAGCCTGGCTATTGAAAAAGAAGTGTTAGCAACACACTGCCTCCATTCCAGTCATAAGACATTTTGCTCTCATTCAGGAGAGTCTCTGCACTAGAAGCCTACTACTCCGTCTGGGCCAAGGTCAGTGTCCGGTGCCAGGAGCACACTGCAGTAAGGTGCAGGGATCCCAGCTATTTCAGACTTTCACCAAGAAGGCATGGACAAAGATCTTCAGCCAGGTATCCACTGTTAGTAGCGTTCTAGTAGCAGGATCCTTGTGTTCCTTGGCAAAGAACCCCCAAGTACCCAGGTTCAAGAGCAGTGAAATTGGCCAAACTGGTGGTCAGGTCAGTCTTCCCAAAATGGGACATACCACTGGTGTTGAAAGCCCTAATAGCTCACCGCTTCAACCCTCTGACTTCAGTATCAGCATTCCATCTCTCCATCAAAACCTGTTTGTTGGTGGTCATTAGGTCTGCTAGGTGAGTATACCAGGTGGCAACCTTATTTATGCAGGAAACTTACTGCATGTTCCATGATAAGGTGGTGCTGAGAACGCCACAGACATTTCTCCCCAAAGTGAACTCCCCTTTCCTTGTTTCCCAGGACGTTATCTTTCCCTCATTCTGCCCAAGGCTACTGCATCCAACTGAGAAACTTGTGGCACAATTTTGATGTCAGATGTAACAGAACTGTAGGAGATGCTGCTAGCAGAAAGGAAATTATTGGGTAAGAAAATTTACATTACTGTTTGTTTTCTTCCCCCACCCGCACCCCAAATTGTCCTCAGGACAACTGAGAGACTGACTTGCCTTTCCACTATTGCTTAATAGAGGAGTGGGAAAGGGCTTTCTTGCCATGTGACAAGAACAATACCCCCCTCCTCCAACCTCATTTTTGTATTTTAATTACTCTTTCCAGAATTTCAACTAGTTTTATATATTATCTGAAGCCATCACTCCTGGAGACATTATAGGAGCTAGAGTGGCCTTTGGGGAATCCATTGATTGCCCATTTCCCTCAACAGTTGAAAGAAATATTCAGGTGAATGCTGTATTGCCCAAGACTCCTGAGGAAATTTTATTCCATCTGTATATATCACCACTACACCTTTTCTCCAGTTCCCCTCCCCTCTCCCCCAGTAGAACTGCCATGTACAAGTAAGCCTTATCACCTCCCAATTCATTAGCAGCATCCTGGCCCTAGTTCCACAACCTTCTACTCCCAGTTATCAACCCTGGGCTCAGACTTCACCCATTTCCCAGTATCGCCTTGCTCTTGTTCCCCAAGCAGCGTACCTGCACTTCAAAGAGAGTTTACCACTGGGACGCAACTTGCCTTCCCTTCTCCTCCCTGCTGCCCCCAAATCCCTTGAAGATTTTGAATAGAAGAAAGGTAGTCACCAGATCTACCTTGATCACGTATAAACTGGCCATCAGGAAGTTTAGACTTGAAATTAGATGAAGGTTTCTAGCCATCAGAGAAGTGAAGTTCTGCAATAGCCTTCCAAGGGGAGCAGTGGAGGCAAAAGACACATCTGGCTTCAAGACTAAGCTTGATAAGTTTATGGAAGGGATGGTATGATGGGATAGCCTAATTTTGGCAATTAATTGATCTTTGACTATTAGTGGTAAATATGCCCAATGGCCTGTGATGGGATGTTAGATGGGGTGGGATTTGAGTTACTACAGAGAATTCTTTCCTGGGTGTCTGGCTGGTGAGTCTTGCCTACATGCTCAGGATTTAGCTGATCACAGTATTTGGGGTCAGGAAGGAATTTTCCTCCGGGGCTGATTGACAGAGGCCCTTCCTCTGCAGCGTGGGGCATGGATCACTTGCTGGAGGATTCTCTGCACCTTGAAGTCTTTAAACCACAAGTTGAGGACTTCAATAGCTCAGACATAGGTCAGGGTTTGTTACAGGAGTGGGTGGGTAAGATTATGTGGCCTGCGTTGTGCAGGACATCAGACTAGAAGATCATAATGATCCCTTCTGACCTTAAAGTCTACAAGTCTAAGTAGAACTATTCTAGATCTTCCCCAATGCAATGTGTAGTGAGAACTAGGCAGGCCCCTAACAGTGTTAATACAAAACTCTTCTGCATCCGGGGGTATGTAAATTCTTGTCTCTAAGTGCCTGTCCACACTTACAGGAGGATCAATGCTGCGGCGATCAATGCATCGGCAGTTGATTTAGCAGGTCTCATGAAGACCCACTAAATCAACTGCCAATAGCTCCTATCAACTCCTGTATTCCACCTGATTGAGAAGAGTAAGGGGAGTGGACGGGAGAGCGTCTCCTGTCAACACCACATAGTGTGGACCCCGTGATAAGTAGATCTAAGCTATGTTGATTTGAGTTACGCTATTCACGTAACTCAAATTGCGTAGCTTAGATCGACTTTTCCCTTTAGTGTAGACAAGGCCTTGGTGTGCAGCAAAAGCATATGCATCAGAAAAGGTCCCCAGCCCTAACCCAGCACCTTGCCACAGATCAAAGACTCTTGGACTTGTTTTGATACAGAAGCACGTCTGTAATGGATAACACTTTTTGCATCCCTCTTGGTGTAATTGCTTATATGAAGTATTTCAATATTAGCCTGAAAACTAAGTGCTGCAAAATGGTGCTCCAGTATAGGGTTACCATTCGTCTGGATTCCCCTGGACATGTCCGGCTTTTAGAGTTAAAAATAGAGTCCGGGGGGAATCTGTAAATGTCCGGACTTCCCGCCCCCCCCCCCCCCCCATGCAGAGCACGCGCTGCTGACAGGGCAGCTGGCCAGATGGTGCCACTTACATGGGGCTCCGACAGCCCGAGAGAGCCCCTCCTCCTCTCCCCTGCAGCTGAGATCACTTCCTCCCTCCCTGCATTTGCAGATCACCAGCTGGCCATTCGCACCGGCAGTCTGGAGCTCCTCCCCTTGCTCCTCCTCCCCGCCACACTGGTCTGAGTGGCAGGGTAAGGGGGTCAGAGAAGGGGTAGGGAGGTTCTGGAGGGGGCAGTCAAGAGACAGGGAGCGGGGGGGGTCGGGAGTTCAGGGGGGGCTTTCTGGGGGTGGGGATAAGGTTTTGGGCAGTCAGGGTACAGGTAGGGGGTAGGGTCCTAGGGGGGCAGTTAGGGTGTGGAGGGGTCTCAGGAGGGGGCAGTTAGGGGACAAGGCACAGGGAGGCTTAGGTAGGGGGTAGGGTTCTGAAGGGCAGTTAGGAACAGGGGTCCCAGGAGGGGGCAGTCAGGGGACAAGGAGCAGGGGGTGTGTTTGGGAGTTCTGGGGGGGGGCTGTCAGGGGGCAGGGGTGGGGAGAGTGTTCAGAGCAATCGGGACAGGGAGCAGAGGGGTTTAGATGGGTCGGGAGTTCTGGGGGGGGGCTGTCAGGGGGTGGGGAGTGGTTGGATGGGGTGTGGGAGTCCCAGGGGTCTGTCTGGGGGTGGGGGTGTGGATAAAGGTTGGGGCAGTCAGGAGACAGGTAGGGGGTAAGATCCTAGGGGGCCAGTTAGGATGGGGGGAGGGTCTCAGGAGGGGGCAGTCAGGGAACAAGGAGCAGGGAGGCTTAGATGGGGGTGGGGCTCTGGGGGGCAGTTAGGGGCAGGGGTCCCAGGAGGGGGCAGTCAGGAGACAAGGAGCAGGGGGAGGGTTGGAAGTTCTGAGGGGGGCGGGAAGTGGGAGGGAGTGGAAGGGGCAGGGGTGGGGTTAGGGCAGGATGGGGGCGGGGCTCCTCCCGTCCTCTTTTTTGCTTGCTGAAATACGGTAACCCCACTCCAGTATAAAGTTTCTGCTTATCCTGCCAAGCACTAACATGGAATCTCATTAATTCCTACATATCAGTGTTCATTTTCAAATAACGTGACACCAATTTTTGGTTTCACTTTTCTTCATATTTTATGTCCGAATGACTTTTCTGTTTAGCAATACAGTGTAGATTTCCATGCTGCAGCAGTGAGTTTGTAGAGAGGTTTCTTCTATCCCCCGCAGCAACCTCATTGCTGTGTCTTTGTGATCCAGAGCTGAGAGTAGCATGATTTGCTAGAATTTGGGGGGTGTCAGTCACACAGGTACCAGGAATCCCTTGTCTTGCAGTGAGAAGAAAACTATGGTCTCCATTGTGGCTTGCAGAGAGTCTCGGGGGACTTGAGTGTTATGTCTTAATTATCCTCATCTGACTGGGGATAATCTGACCCCACACCAGGTGCCTGGCTTTAGTTATGACATACCACCACCAAACTGGGATGGGGGCAGGTACACTCATGCACCTGAATTGCATATCATCCACTCACCTAATTACAACAAGATTTACATCATACCAGAATTCTGCCAATCCATTAACATTCCTCTTTAAGAAACTTGTTGAATCACAGTAAACAGCAACCTGAAGAGCATGCAAACAGCATGAAGGTAAAAAGATACAAACTTGCCCAACAAGATTTAACTTATAATTCAAAATAAAAACATTAGAAAAAGTTACCGTATATGTGGGGGAGTGAGTTGTCCAACATGCTGCAAGTGCTCATGTAATGAGATGTTAAATCGCTCCCACTCACCAAAGGATCAAAATGTACAGGTGAGCTCTACTTGTTCCCTTTTTAACAAAATACTTAATCTATTTAACAATACAATGAAAAGAAAAATTCTATTTCTACAGAGAAGTAGCTGGGTAATTCTGCTGCTGCTTTATCTGGTTTATAGTTTTACAGTTTCTGTAACTGATGAATAAAATGGCACCTTGTTAGAATAACTGCTACTCTAATGGCATTTACTGTGAGCCAACTTCAGTCATGATTACCACCTCTGCAGCCCCTCTAAAGTACCTGTAGTTGCATAGAAAGGCAGAATTTGGCCTGTGCTTTCTTGTCTAAGGCTAATTGAATGAATAGGCTGTGTCCTGCCCGTGATATAGGCCTTCTGTGCTGCTCTCTCACTGCAAAGTGTCCGTAAAGCCAGTTTAACCAGTTTAACCAGGTACCTAGGGATCCCCCCCAGCTCTCTCACAGCTAGTGTACGGGCTCTATGCCTTTCCCAGCCTAGCAGAGAGGGAATAGCCTGTAAAAAGTGGATGTGACTGGAGTACTCCTGTGCTCTGGCCCTTGGAACCACAGGCAGTTTAGTGCAATTTAGAATAGCCTTGAAGCTGTTCAAAGTTGTGCTGGGAGCCAAACATGCCCAGGCCTTTCCCCAGTATCAGGAAGTCAAAGACAATGTAAAACCACCTCTGTTCCCTCCCCATTAGTCCTGCCTCATGCACAAATTGGCCAGATTAGAGGGTCTGGCCCAAGATGCGCAATTGTCCTGAAGGTTAATGAGGGTCCTGTGAAAGAGCCAAGGTACTCTCTGTCCTGAAGTATTTTCTGGAAATGAACATCTTCACATTGACGTAAGGTAACTCTTTTTGGGGGGAAAGGGACATGCAGGAAAGTAACTAGTTTGATACAACTTTGCTTGTCTTGTAATTTTGTCTTGATGAAACTGAACCTTTTCAGTGTTGATCCTGAACAGCTCGCCATATTTTCATATAACATTGAAAATAGCCATAAAATCAAGGCATCAAAGATAAAGTGACTTTTCTCTAATGCTCTCAACAGCACCCTTAATGCTTTTTCTATAGTTTGGGACTTTACTGTCTGACATTATGATTACAGTTTCCATGTTGTGTGTCTGGACTAGAATCTGAAATCCTCTCTAGAAAAGCAAGAGGAAAAAAAAAAAAGGTTCTATATTTAAGGCCGCTGTAGTGAGACATAATAAGAGCTTGTCCATTGGGTAACTGTAGTCAAGCATTGAGGAGTTCATCATCTGAGCGCCCAATGGCATCTGGATTTGAAAGAGGATCCAAGTCTGCAAACAGACTGAACCAGGCTGACATATCTTGATTACTGCTCTCCATAGCTAGAAAAAAAATCAAATAAAATTACATTCTTTGTTGAACTGCTCTTTGACCCAACCAGATCTTTTAAGTAATAAAATATTTAAGTTGGCCGTATCACATTTATTTAGTAAAATGAATTGGATAATTGCTATATGTTCTCTTTAATCAAAGACCATAAATACTGGACTAAATTATTAACTCCATTAGCACTTCAGAACAGCTTATTAAGATAATGAAGATAAATTATTAGCTTATCTACTATTTCACAGGGTGCATGCAAGCTAATTTTAAATAAATGCACTGTAAAATGGTTTGAAGTGTTACTGAAACCGAAACCTCCATTAGTAAGCCCCCAAAAAAACAGTTCATAATGCAAAGATGAAAATTTAGACGCAAAATCCACTCCAACCTTTTCTCTGCCCCTTAAGCATATGCAGTACATTACTGGAGTGTGTCACTGTGCCAAATGTCAAATACCATAGTTGGTTGTTTGTGTTTGTTTTTCCTCTTGAAATATAAAAAAAATTATAGTTTTGTCCCTATGCCAAGTGCTTCTTAGTGCTCTGTCCTGCTGCCCATCACTATAGTATCTGATTAGCTCATTTGGATGTTGAGAGTAGGGGAAAGAAAATAGATTTGTGCCATTTTTGGCATCTTCTGAGGCACAAAGAAGGTCTGACTTTTTTCTAAAATAAGTTTGTTTGTTTTTTCTCCCTACTTATTTTTTACATGAGAAATTCAGGTCTTTTCTACCCTGTTTTTCTTGGAAGACATCATGGGCATTTGGAGAACCAGTAGAATAATGACATCACAGGTACCAAGACAGTGAGAATGCATTCCCACTTTTCCCTCCATGTGCCCAGAAGGACAGACAAGTTTTCCAACAATTCACTGGGAAAAAATCATAGAGGAGCTCAGTTTAGTGAAGCATGAAACCATGGGATATGCTTCCAGAAGTCCTAGCCCCTCTCCTCAGTGAGTACAGCACCAATGTGCACACAGTCAAGTGGACATAGTTGGGTAGGGCTTTGCAGTGTGGCCACTCAGATCTGGGGTAGGCCAACCAGGGTGCTCAGACCTGGCTGTCACCGGAGTTAACTCTGCAGTGAAGACATACCTTTAGTAAGCAGTCTTGCTGATGCATATTGAGGAGTAGAATCTAGTTCCCTCTCAAATTGTATTACAGTGAAAGGCACATTTCATTTGCATATAAATGCAACATGGAAGTTTTTTGATTTAAAAAAAAAAGAAGAAAAAACTCTGTGGGTTTTATAAACCTAGTGAAACACTGGAACATCATTACATATAATCTATTTATAACTTCATTTTTAAAAGATAAATGCTGGTTATGTAAGCATTAATTTCAAATAAAACAGTAGTAAAAATTATATCGTCCCTATTGAAGAAACCTCCCTTCTTGCTCTCTGGCTGGATTAAATCTTTACTGTCTACAGCATGTGAATTCTCTAGACCAAGCAAAACATGCAGACGCATGAAATTGAGAAGTGTTTGTTATACACCAGCACATGCACTGCAGTTGCTATATAAACTCTCACCTCTCCAAGTTACTTTAGACTTTACATCTGCTGACAGCAAGACACTGGTTGATATACCCAGTAAACTACTGAAAATATGACCATAAGGGGTACAGTATCTGTTTTACAAGTCAAACCTCCAAATTCCAATCCCATTTTGTAAGTGTTTACAGTAGTTACTCGTGCTAATATATATGAGCTGGTATTGATATGATGCTACAGTCTTTGCTGGAAGATACTAGCATCCAGCCTTGAAATAAAATACAGAAGGACAGTATTCACAGATCCATGTGCTAAAGTAATTTTCCTGTTTCTATTTTAACTCTTCAGTGCTGAGAGATGTGGACAAACATATCACTACTTTCAGAGTTATCTTGTCTCTCACCAGCAAAGTATTCTGTTTGGAATAATAAGCCAAAAATGTTAGGTATGAAACACTGCCTATGAAGAAACCTTGCTGCTGCAAAGATATAGAAATAACTTACATGGTGGTGGTATCTTTGGAGTGCTGTGTGAAGGGAATGGCTGGTTATCAGGCAGTGAGTACGTAAGAGACCACACAGATGTCCAGCCTTAGAGGAAAAAGTAATGGATTACTGAGTAAAACCACATACCGAAGATATTGTAAAACATCATCTGAGTGCAACATATAGATCCCACGTAGAACACTGATTATTTTGTGGTAAATGCAATTAACTATGAACTTGCACTAATGCTGATAGGATTCAGACGTTTTGCTTTGGATAGCCTAAGGAAATATTAACCACCTACAAAATGTTTAATGTATCAACAGTAACCCCCTCCCACTCTTTAGGATAGTTCTGGATGTCCCACAGTTGCAAACATGCTACAATGTGATACTTAATATTCACAAAGTATATAAAATCCTGCTATTTCTGTTCTTGGTTACACAAGTGTAAACTAAGGGTATGTCTACACTACGGGATTAATCCGAATTTATATCATTCGAATTTTGGAAACAGATTGTATGAAGTCGAATGTATGCGGCCACACTAAGCACATTAATTCGGCGGTGTGCGTCCATGTACCGGGGCTAGCGTCGATTTCCGGAGCGTTGCACTGTGGGTAGCTATCCCATAGTTCCCACAGTCTCCCCCGCCCATTGGAATTCTGGGTTGAGATCCCAATGCCTGATGGGGCAAAAAACATTGTCACAGGTGGTTCTGCGTACAGCCTCACCCCTCCCTCCATGAAAGCAACGGCAGACAACCATTTCGCGCCTTTTTTCCTGGGTGAACACTGCAGACTCCATACCACGGCAAGCTTGGAGCCTGCTCGGCTCAAGACAGCAGTCATGAACATTGTAAACATCTCATGCGTTCTCGTGCAGTTTATGCTGAGCCAGGACCAGAAAAACGAGGCGAGGAGGCAGTGGTGACGGCAGCGCAGCGACAAGAGTGATGAGGACATGGACATGGACACAGAATTCTCTCAAACCGTGGGCCCTGGTGCTTTGGAGATCATGTTGTTAATGGGGCAGGTTCTATCCGTGGAACGCTGATTCTGGGCCCGGGAAACAAGCACAGACTGGTGGGACCGCATAGTGTTGCAGGTGTGGGACGATTCCCAGTGGCTGCGAAACTTTTGCATGCGTAAGGACACCTTCATGGAACTTTGTGACTTGCTGTCCCCTGCCCTGAAACACCAGAATACCAAGATGAGAGCAGCCCTCACAGTTGAGAAGCGAGTGGCGATAGCCCTGTGGAAGCTTGCAACGCCAGACAGCTACCGGTCAGTCGGGAATCAATTTGGAGTGGGCAAATCTACGGTGGGGGCTGCTGTGATGCAAGTAGCCAACGCAATCACTGAGGTGACTCTGGGAAATGTGCAGGTCATAGTGGATGGCTTTGCTGCAATGGGATTCCCTAACTGTGGTGGGGCGATAGATGGAACCCATATCCTTATCTTGGCACTGGAGCACCAGGGTACCCAGTACATAAACCACAAGGGGTATTTTTCAATGGTGCTGCAAGCACTTGTGGATCACAAAGGACGTTTCACCAACATCAACGTGGGCTGGCCGGGAAGGGTTCATGATTCTCGCATCTTCAGGAGCACTACTCTGTTTAAACGGCTGCAGCAAGGGACTTACTTCCCGGACCAGAAAATAACCGTTGGGGATGTTGAAATGCCAATAGTTATTCTTGGGGACCCAGCCTACTCCTTAATGCTATGGGTCATGAAGCCATACACAGGCAGCCTGGACAGGAGTCAGGAGCTGTTCAACTACAGGCTGAGCAAGTGGTAGAATGTGCATTTGGCCGTTTAAAAGGTCGCTGGCGATCGTTACTGACTCGCTCAGACCTCAGCCAAACCAATATCCCCATTGTTATTTCTGCTTGCTGTGTGCTCCACAATCTCTGTGAAAGTAAGGGGGAGACCTTTATGGCGGGGTGGGAGGCTGAGGCAAATCGCCTGGCTGCTGATTACGTGCAGCCAGACACCAGGGCGATTAGAAGAGCACACCATGAAGCGCTGTGCATCAGAGAAGCTTTGAAAACCAGTTTCATGACTGGCCAGGCTACAGTGTGAAATTTCTGTTTGTTTCTCCTTCATGAAAACCCGCCCCCTTTATTGACTCATTCTCTGTAAGGAACCCACCCTCCCCCTTCCTCCAGCTTGCTTTCAAAGGAAATAAAGTCACTATCGTTTAAAAATCATTTATTCTTTATTAATTGATTATAAAAAGAGGGAGAGAACCCGGGTAGGGTTTGGGACGAGGATCGGCGGGAAGGAAAAGGCCACTAAAAAAAGGTTAAAAAAATGACAGTCTTTTGTTTGGGCTGTCCACTGGGTGGAATGGGAGGGTGTACGGAGCCTCCCCTCCCCCCCCCCCCGCGTTCTTACACGTCTGGGTGAGGAGGCTATGGAACATGGGGAGGGGGGTTATACAGGGGTTGTAGCGGCACTCTGTTATCTTGCTGCCGTTCCTGAAGCTCCACCAGACGCTGGAGCATGTCTGTTTGCTCACGCAGCAGCCCCAGCGTTGCATCCTGCCTCCTCTGATCTTCCTGCTGCCACCTTTCATCTCGAGCGTCTCTCCTCTCCTCACGTTGGTCCCTTCTGTCCTCATGTTGGTCCCTCCTGTCCTCACGTTCACTGGCTTCTTTCCTATACTTTGAAACCGTGTCCTTCCACTCATTCAGATGAGCTTTTTCACTGCAGGTGAATTCCATGATTTCTGCAAACATCTCGTCTCGCGTCTTCTTTTTCCGATGCCTTATCTGAGATAGCCTTCGGGACAGAGGAGGGAGGCTTGAAAAATTTGCAGCTGCTGGAGGGAGGGAAAAAAGGAGAGAATTTTTTAAAAAGATAAATTTTGCAGAACAATGCTTATACTCTTTCATGGTGACCAACACTATTCACATTACATAGTACATGTGATTTCTGTGCAAGGTTGCATTTTGCCTCTTAATATTGAGCGCCTGTGGCTTTGCTGCTAGAGATCACAGACGCAGGGCCGGGCAACAGAATTCGGCTTGCATGCGGCCCTGGTAAGCCATTGTCTTTCGGCTTGTGCACCCTCCTTTCCCACATACCAAGCAAAGCCCGTTGAGTGCTGTGGTTTTCCGGTTAACCTTCAGCAACAGAAAACAAACTAACCCCCCCGCCATCCAATTCTCTGGATGATCGCTTTATCCCTCCCCCCATCACGTGGCTGGTATCAGGGAAGATCCCTGCTAGCCAAATGCGAAAAGCTCTGGGCCAATTCCCACGCTTGGCTAACTGCAGGGAAGGATTTCTTTTCAGCCACAGGCAAACAGCCCAGTAGGAACGGCCACCTCTGTCCCCTTAATTAAATTCATGTATTTCAACCAGGTTACCATGAGCGATATCACTCTCCTGAGGATTACACAGTGAGATAAAGAACGGATGTTGCTTGAATGCCGGGATCATACGCTGCCAGGCTTTGTCATGCAATGATACCAGATTACTTGCTGCAAGCATGGCGTGGTTAAGTGTCCTACCATGGAGGACGGAATAAGGCTGCACTGCCCAGAAACCTTGTCGCAAGGCTTTTGGAGTACCTCCAGGAGAGCTTCATAGAGATGTCCCTGGAGGATTTCCGCTCCATCCCCAGACACATTAACAGACTTTTCCAGTAGCTGTACTGGCCGCGAATGCATCCCAAGTCCTCAGGGCAAAGTAATCATTAAAAAATGCTTGCTTTTAAAACAAGTTTTATATTTTAAAAGGTAAACTCACCTGAGGTCCCTTCCATGGGGTCATGGTCTTGGATACTGGCTTGGGAGGGTACTTCAGTCAGGCTGAGAAAAAGATCCTGGCTGTTGGAGAGAACAGAATGCTGGGTGCTCTCCGCAACTCGTCGTCCTCCTCCTCCTCCTCTTCCCTGTCTGCAGAATCCTCAGGTGTAGCTGATGAGATTATCCCCGCCTCGGAATCCACGGTCAGAGGTGGGGTAGTGGTGGCGGCCCCCCCTAGAACTGCATGCAGCTCGGCATAGAAGCGGCATGTCCGCGGCTCTGACCCGGAGCGACCGTTTGCCTCCTTTGTTTTTTGATAGGCTTGTCTGAGCTCCTTGACTTTCACGCGGCACTGATCTGAGTCCCTATTGTGGCCACTCTCCATCATGCCCTTGGAGATTTTTTCATAAGTTTTGGCATTTTGTCTTTTCGAACGAAGTTTTGCTAGCACTGAATCCTCTCCCCATATAGCGATCAGATCCAGTACCTCCCGTACGGTCCATGCTGGTGCTCTTTTTCGATTATCGGCCTGCATGGTTACCTGTGCTGATGAGCTCACTGTGGTCACCTGTGCTCTCCACGCTGGGCAAACAGGAAATAAAATTCAAATGTTCGCGGGGCTTTTCCTGTCTACCTGGCCAGTGCATCCGAGTTCAGACTGCTGTCCAGAGCGGTCAGAATGGTGCACTGTGGGTGCACTCCCGGAGGCCAATACCATCAAATTGCGGCCACACTAACCCTAATTCGAAATGACAATATCGATTTTGGTGCTACTCCACTCGTCGGGGTGGAGTACAGAAATCGATTTTAAGAGCCCTTTATTTCGAAATAAATGGCTTCATTGTGTGGATGTGTGCAGGGTTAATTTGATTTAACGCTGCTAAATCCAAATTAAAGTCATAGTGTAGACCAGGCCCAAGATAAACTGAAGGTAATCTGGATTTAGGCTTGTGTAACTGGAAACAGAATTTGCCCCAACACTTTCTTTGAATTTTCTAGAAGAAATTGGAAATTCTAGGGTAACTCAGATTCAGCAGTTCAGTTCAAAGTCTGTATCTGACCTTTTTATTATATTATAAAGGGCTAAAAATAAAAGCCAGAAAATATAAATGACTAAACAGTGTGTATTTTATAGATAGAATGTGTTATCACCAAAAATAAGGACAGTGGAGATTTTCTCAACATGTGCCATCAAGTTAGCAGATTTTGCTCATATTTTGTGGATTCAAAAGCACAATTGTATACATGACAAATTCAGGACTTGTGCAAGTCTTACCCACATAAATAATCCTTATTCATGCAAGCGGTCCCACTGACATTATGAGGGCTACTCACATAAGGTTGGAAGATCAAGACCTAATTTAATAAATTGCGGAGCTACGTGTTTCCAAATCTGAATTAATAGATTTTGGTTATGTCTATAAATTGCCAGAAGGTAAGCACGCTATTTTTGGAAAGAAGCAAAACTTTGTTATTGGAAAGGGTGATAATTTACAGATTTCCTGGCTGGATTAGTTAATATTCTGAGCTTCATCACGGCAGTACTTGCCCAACCTCTACTGCAATATCATTACTGCAAGACCGTTCTTTTTAGTCCCTAATACCCTTGCACCCAATCCTTCTATGGAAATTTTGCCATTATTGTCAAATGGAAGTAGCATCTGGCCTTTTGTACAAACATAAGAAAAGATCTGTAGTCTGAGTAATTCAGATGCTTACTACTGAAGCTTCCAGCAGCATGAAGGCCAAGGTCAAGGACTTGTGAAGGTAGGAATCCAGATGAACTAGGCAGAGGTTCTGACTCTGTAGCAGGATTCTGTGAAAGGAGACTGGTATGAGGACTCCCAAGCACGTTTTGACTTTCCTGGACGATCTCTCCAGCACTTGAACAGGGACTCAGTATGTTATCCAGGAATGACAGCTCTTTCTCAAAATCTTCTCCTTCCAAAGAATCTACCAGCAGATTGCTGGAAACTGAAGGAGGAAAGAAAATAAGTTGGAAGAGTATTTTTTGAGAAAATAATAGCAAAGACTGTGGTCCTTATGATTACTAAATTCCTGCTAACTTTTTAATATAAAATGAAGGGTCATATTTTGCTCTGTTACAAAGGTGTACCCATAAGTTCACTCTGACTTATACTTCTTTTATTGAAAGCAGGATTTGGCCGAAAATATTAATTCATATTGCACAGAAGACAAGATAACAATATACCCTCACATCTGCATGTGGTTTTACTGAAGTTAGTGGGTAGCTATGTTGGTGGGACACGCTCTCCCGCCGATATAGTGCTGTGTACATGAGCGGTTATGCCGCCAAAACTTATGTCACTCGGGGGGTGGGTTTTTTCACACCCCCGAGCGACAAAAAATTTGCCAAAATAAGTGCTAGTGTATACAGGCCTTCCTATGGATGTCTTAGTCTCCAAGTGAGCAATGGCTATTCCTGTGAGTCAAAGCCATGTAAGGGCATGTGACCCTGGACTCCATCTTGTGCCTGTACTTTTCCACAAACTGTGCTTTGGGCTTTGTTTGGGACAGTAACATTTCATCGACATGGGAAAGGGTATAAAGACCCTGGAAACATCTCCATTTTGTTTTCATTTCCTGCTTCACTTCTTTGGACAGGATTTCTAACAAGGCAGCTCTAAACAAGGACTGATGACCCCCAAGCTGTTTGGATAATTTCCAGAGATACTTCTGCAAACTAGCAGTTTATTCCATCATTGCTTCAAACCTGGTATAAGAACTGTGCAATCACTTGCATGCATGTGATTTGCTTAACCATTGTAATTCTCTTTCTTTTCTCTTATAAATAAACGGTTAGATTTTAGTTACTAAAGGACAGACAGCAGCATGATTATTGGGTAAGGTCTGAGTTATATACTAACCTGATTTTGTGGCTGATTTCTTGGGATCAGAAGAACCTTTTGTTTGATTAAACTGGTTGTCAATAACCACTCATAATTAAGTCTAGTGTCTGGGTGGTGAAATGCCTAAGGTGACTGCATTTTTGACTTCTTGTTAAGCAGTGTGGTGAGCCAGAAGTTTACTTTTGCTAACAACCACCAGTTTGGGGCTAAGTCTGCCCTATTTCTCAGCAGTTTGTCCTGAATCTGGCACCCTCAGTTGTGATCCACTGAGGCACGGTGACACCTCGTCTTTAAAATAACATCACACGTATACCCAGAACTGAACAGGGTATTCAAGGTGACGGTGTGCTATTGACTTACTGAAAATAGTATACTGCTATTGTATGTATTTTCTCTCCTTTTTAATACATCCTAATATCCTTCTGCATTTTTGACAACTGGTCAATGAGCTATTTTCATTGAGCAGTCCAAAGTGAGTACAGATCTCTTCCTGAACAACTACAATTAATTTATAATCCAGCAATGTGCGAGAGTAATACAAATTGTTCCTTTCTGTGAGGGTATTATAGACTCTTCAGCACCCAAAAGGGGGTGGAGGGCGCTCTGTGGTCATATTACACCACATCCCAGCTTCCCTAATGAAAGGAGGCAACTCCTTTCTCCTGGGAGGTAGAAATATAGGATCCAGAGGAAAGGGCAGTCAAGGAAAGGAGGCAAAAACAACTACACCTAGTTCTCAAAAGCACATCAAAGGCAGGTAGTCTCCTAGGAAGGTTGTTGCTGGTAGGAGACCAGTACTTTGGACTCCCCAAAGGATTGTTGCAGAACATGGGTGTTTATTTTGCATTATAAACCTTGTTTGAATAAGTAGCCTGAGGAATTGAGGGATTTTAGGAAGAGACTTAGTGAGCGTTGGCTTTAGAATAAATATTCAAGCCCTCTTTTCCAAAATTAGATTTTTTTCCCCCTGTATCAAAAAGGGTCACTTGTGTGTGGGAGTACTTTGAAATTTGGCCTGGCCATTTTCCACTGTGCATTCTCTTGCACTTATCTATGCTCAATTTTTCTGCCACAGTGTTGCCCAGTTGACTGACTTTATTGGATCCCTCTAAAGTTCCTGAGTCCGTCCTTCTTTTGACTAACCTAAATAATTGTCATCTGCAATTGTTGACCTTCACTGTCTATTCCATTTTCCAGATTATAAATAAATATATTCAACACTATTCATCCCAATATGGATCCTTGGAGTTATCCCACTATTAACCTACTTTCATGTTGAGAATTTACCATGTCTTAGTTTCTAATCCATGACAGAACTTTATTTTTCTCCCCGTGACTACTTAGTTGCCTTAATTGTCTGTCTCTCTTGAGAAACTTTTTAAGTGAACGAAGTAGGTCAGTGAACCAAGTAGGTCTTTATTTGGCTGAAAAAGCAGGAACTTGTTAGGTCTTTTTTTATACTCGGGAATTGCCCTGATTCAACAAACTGTGTAGATACAGGGGTGTTGACCCTTATATGCATACAAGGGCAAGCTCGAGTTTGTACCCATTATGCTAATCGGGGGCCATATAAACCATGATTAGCTCAATCCATCCTAAAGCTAGCTTGCCTTTGCCTACACTTAGGAGTCAAGTCACTGGTGCAGCTACAGACACTGCTAAATTGGGGCTATTTCATGTGTAGACAATGCCTTAGAGACAGTAGGGCTGGGCCTTGTAAAACAGCTTCATTAAGTGCAGAGTGTAGATATTATCAGACTTGCCGCCACAGTAGCACCTCAGAGTTATGAACACCTCGGGAATGGAGGTTGTTTGTAATTCTGAACAAAACATTATGGTTGTTTTTTCAAAAGTTTACAACTGAACATTGACTTAATATAACTTTGAAACTTTATTATATAGAAGAAAAATGCTACTTGTAACCATCTCAATTTATATGAAATAAGCACAGAAAGTTTCCTTATCTTGTCAAATCTTTTTTTAACTTTCCCTTTATTTTTTTTAGTAGTTTACGTTTAACACAGGACTGCACTGTTTTATCTTTTTTTTGGTTTTTGTTTTGTTTTTTGGTCTCTGCTGCTGCCTCATTGCATACTTCTGGTTCCAAATGAAGTATGTGGTTGACTGGTCAATTTGTAACTCTTAGATTCTACTATATATGTTCCTTTACTTGCTACTCTTGGGCTCATATACTGCTTGGCAAAAATCTATCAATTCACATGTAAATTCACATTTAATGTTTGTTTCAGTATAATATGGTTGTGTTTACTAAGCCATCTAGGGTACAGAGGTGGGATGTAAGCTTGTATATGTATTTCTAATTGAGGACCCCCTGATGCTGCACTTTTAACTATTTTTTTAAATCTAGGACTTTTTTTTTTTTTTTTTTTTTTTTTTACTATGACTGATCCCACCAGGCCACCACATAGAGCTGATCATTCTGTAAAAGGGTCTTAAAAATAAGTGTTCACAAAAATTAGACACATCCTAATATCAATTTTTTTAAGAAGTGTTTAATTTGATGTTAACTTTCTCCATATACTGAGATTTCTTAACTTTCTCATGGCTAAAAAGCTTAGATTCACAAAGCTCATTGATCTGAAATTTTTCTTCTTCTGTCTCAGGAATAAAAACCGGGGGCGGGGGGGGCCCTAAGTCGAGAGAACGATCCAGAAAAGCTGCAAAGTAAAGGCAGCAGCACAGATGACATTCCCAAAAGAATGGATCCAGTTTAATCACTGTTATTTTTTTAAAAGTTCATATATAAAATGTAGACAGTGAATAGTCCACTGCAGAGAAGGATATTGTTATCCTACCTAAAAAAACCCCAAACTTTACATCTTCATAGTGTTCCTTAAAAAGGATATTGATTAATTTGATTTTTAGTCTCCACTGTTTGCAATATCCTCTTAAATAATAAAAATATTTTCTGTACCCATTAGTTTTGTCTTGTTTTATATTAAGCAAATATAGATATTTTCCCTCTATTCCCCCAGAGGTGGATTTCACCCTTTGGAATAAAGAGTGTGCCCCTCTTAAGAAACACCTACATTTATTTAAAAAACAAACAAAAAAATAATTATCATGGTGGGTTAAGGTAGCCCAACGCTTCCCATTTTAACACTGTTTTCAGTTGCTTATAAATCTGCCAAATTTTAACAGTTCAGGCTGAAATTTCCCAGGCTGCATGTCTGCCTCAGTACGAACATTTTGGGATAGTTTCAGCAAAAATAGTTTAACCCTTTCCAAGAATGAGATTTGGGAAAAACACATTGTTTTGCCCATTTTTCCAGGGTCCTTACTACGTATCCTCTCCGTCCATGGCCTTCCCCAACACACACACACACACACACACACACACACACACACACACTTTGAAAGGGGGTACTTCCCCCTTTTAAGAAGCACCTTATATTTACTTTAAAAAAAAAACAGGAATTGCATGAGTGGACTGAAAAAAATTGTTTTTGTTGCTTGTGTAGGGGGACTGTTGCCCCCTTACTAACACTCAGTGGGGGGGTTTTGGTTGGTATCTCCCAGCCCTAAAAGGGGAAGGGTCGATGGCAATTCAGGAGCCTGAGACTGACAGTCCCCAGGAATAATGGGGAGAGGCCAATGCTCCAGATCAGCCTGATTGACAGGGCAGGCAGGCTAATCAGGGAGTCAGGAGGCCAGGGTGGGTTCCGTCCTCCGTGTGAACTGGAATTGCCTGGGTCAGACAGAGTGGGGCCGAGCTAAGGAGAAAGCAGGGGCCCGAGCTAAGAGGCTGGAAGTAGAGCTGCAGCCCCAAAGCCAGAGCACAGCCCAGAGAGAGCAGAGCTGCCCTGGGAGCAGAGCTGCAGCAACCAGAGCCAGAGGGGCCAGACAAGCAGCCAGGAAGCAGGTCAGAGCTGGGAGTGGAGTCACAGAAGTAACCTGCAGAGCAGACCTGTTCTGGGGGCAGAGCTGCAGCCACCAGAGCCAGAGAGGCCAGAGAAGCAGCCTAGGGAGCTGAAGGCAGAGCAGCAGCAGCTGCAGCCGTGCTAAGGCCGAGTGGGGCTGGAGCAGTTCGGAGCTGGGTGCAGTGAGCAGCCAGGAAGAGGAGGGGGACCCTGGACAGTGGGCCCAGCACAGGGAGACACCTCAGCCAAGAGGCCTTGCAGGCCAGACTTGGAGGGGGGATCGTAACCCTGACAGGGCGGGGGTGATGCTGGGAAAAAGGGTCCTGCCACCTAGAGCCTGAGAGCGTGTGGCCACCGCCAGAGCAAGTGTCCAACCCGCAGCGTCTCTGCAGCACAGCCAGGGCCTGAGAAGGAGCCTGGGACCTACAAGGAACAGACTGTGAACTGCCCTGATGTTCCAGAGACACTGTTTGTGATGTTCCCTGCCACAGAGCGGGGTGATGTGTTTTCCTTTAACCTTTCCCATTTTTCCTTATTCTTTTTTAAAATTAATTGTTAATTAAACAACTTGTATTTGCTTTAAATTGTATGAAATGATCAGTGGGTCAGGGAGGTGCCCAGTGCAGAGAGAGTACCCCGGAGTGGGGACACCCTAGCCCCTGTCCTGGGTGACCACAGCAGGGTTGGGGGTCAGGCCCCCCAGGAATCCTGGGCCCAGCCTTGTCGGGGGTTACGAGGATTCTGCCAGACAGGAGAGTGGAAGGGGAGTCCTCAAGGGCAGGGAGGCCTCTGGGTAAAGGAAGTGGGAGCGAGGACTCAGATCCTTTCGCTAGCCCACTTCACCGGGGTAGTGCAGAAGCCAGGAAAGTTCCCCACAATAGCGGGACCATTCCCCCGCTTACACTTGCAAAAGTAGTGGCTTCCCCTCCAGTAAGAGTGGGAGATTTATTTTTAAAGATGGAGTACCCATGTGTAATCTATGCAGCTCTTTAATAGAAACAATTTAGATTGATCTGCAGAAGCCATCGGTTAGGGCCTTCTAGTCCAGTTTTAGAAAGAGCTCTCTATAGAGATTTATACTGCATATGTAGTTTATAATAACCAAAGAATAAATCCTTTGTATCTACAACCATAGTTTTTATTCCATAGTTACACAGTTTATTCTATCTGTTTAGCACTTTTGGCTTCCTCAATTTCCTTCTAATCCATCTCCAGTGGGACTACTGTGAACATTCCAATCCTCTGAGCAGCTTTCTGTTAGCCGCTGTTAAAAGTAAGAATAGAAACATAAGTGTTTTCTCAGTTTTCTTCCTAAGTATGGATCAGGTAAACACTGAGAGCCAGATTCTTCTCAGTACCAGTTCTATTCCACTGTATCTCCACTAACTTTAATGGAGTCACCCATCATTTACAGCAGTGTAAGAAGACGATCAGACACAGGGACTGCAAATTACTTTGGTCCAAGACTGGAAATAGTCAGTCTTGGATGAGGAAGTTACTCACCTTATGCAGTAACGATGGTTCTTCGGGATGAGTGTCCTGATGGGTGCTCCACTGTAGATGTATCTGCATCCCTGAGCTGCTGATCAGAGAACTTGGGTAGCAGTGTCCATTCAGCCCGTGCATGCGCCACCCTCTCATGTTCTGCCACGAGGCTAACCAGCGCTGCACATGTGAACCCTCCTCAGTTCCTTTCCTACTGCAGAGTCATTGACAAGAACTCCAAAGCAGAGGGGAGGAGGGTGGGTCGTGGAGCACCCTTAGGGGGACACATCTTTGAAGAACCATTGTTACTGCACCAGGTGAGTAACTACTACTACTTCTTTGAGTAGTGTCCCTATGGGTGCCCCACTGTAGGTGACTGCCAAGCAGTACTCCTCACTGGAGGCTGGGGCTTCTGAGTTGAGTCTGTTATAGATAATAGCACCGTGGTACCAAATCTGGCGTTTGCAGCAGAGTCCCCCAGGATGGCATAGTGCTCTGTAAAGGTATGTGCAGATGCTCAGATAGCTGCTCTGCAGATTTCTGATCTAGGGATACCTTTGGAGAAGGCAATGGATGAGATGACCGATCTCGTAGAGTGTGAAAGTATTGAAGATGAGGGTGTTACGCTGCAAATCTGGTAACAGAGTTTGATACAGTTCAAGACCCATTTGGAGAGTCCCTGAGCTGAAATCACTGTGCCTATCTGCAATGGAGAGGAAGAGTCTCTGAGATTTTCTAAAAACTCTTGTCTTGTCCAAATAGAAGGCCAAGGCTCGCCTCATGTCAAGCATATGGAGGATGGTTTCCCTAGTATCCTGATGAGGTTTGGGATAAAAGGTTGGAAGGTGAATGAGTTGGTTCATGTGAAGTGCAGAAGTCATCTTGGGAGTGAACTTCGGATGTGGTCTAAGCATGAAGAACACTGTAAAGGGGGTGTATACCATCCGAGCCCCTGTTTCCCTTATCCTTCTTGTCAAGGTGACGGTGATCAGGAACGCTGTCTTCATGGAGAGATGAGTTAAAGGACAAATGACCATGGGTTCAAACAGCGGTTTGGTCAGTCCTTTTAGTACTAGGTTGAGATCCCAAGAGCTTCGCTATGCCTTTGAGAAACCTCTTAGTAGTCGTGTCGGAGAAAACTGAGTACCTTACTGCCTGTAAGTAGAGTTATCGGTGGACATAGCACTAGTTGTGACAGGTAAGGATACCATGTCTGTCTGGGCCAGCTAGGAGCGGTCAATATGATGTTTGCTTTTTATTTTCAAGAGGACTTTCAGTAATAGAGGGAATGGGGGAAAGGTGTAAAGAATGCCCTTGCCTCATAAGAGGAGGAGAGAGTCCCCCAGGGAGTGTTGTCCAATCCCCACTCTGAAGCAGTACTGTGGACACTTCTTGTTTTGGTAAGTGGCAAAGAGGTCTATTGTCTGTCTCCCATTGCCCCCATTTATGGTCATGTGGGAATTTGTGACTGAGACTGTCTGCTGTCGTGTTGTGCACTCCCAGTAGATAGGCCGCTGAAATTATGACATTATGGGAAATGCACCAGTTCCATAGCTTTCGTGCTTCCGTGCACAGGGAGGGTCATCTAGCCCCTCCTTGTTTCTTTATGTAATACATGCAGGCCATGTGGTCTTTTTGTGCATGCCTCTGATCAGCTGGATGAAGTGAGCAACCGCATTCCCTGACTACTCTGAGTTTGAGCAGGTTGATGTGAAAGCATGTCTCGGATGGAGACCACTTGCCCTGCACTGAGAGATTGTTGAGATGTGAGCCAAATCCTATGAGGGATGCGTTAGTAGTCAGGGGCAGGCTGAACAAACGGGATTCCCATGCAGACATTTATTGGGTCTTTCCACCAATTCAAGGATTGTTTGATCTTGGTGGGCATCGATAGTAGCTTGTTTATGTTGTCTCTGTTCAGTCTGTAAACCGAACCATGCTTGGAGTCATGAACTATAACCGATGTGCCCATGGTCAGATGCCCCAGAAGCTGGAGGCAGTGTCTGGCTGAAATTTGGGGGCTGGATTGCACTGTCTCTAAGAGCATGGAGAGGCTGAGGAATCTGTGATGTGGGAGGAGTGCCCTTGCCCGGATGGAGTCGAGGTCTGTACTTACGAATTCTAACCTCTGTTCTGGCGTTAATGTTGATTTTTGTGCATTGATTTGTAGGCCCAGATTCTGGAATGGATCCAGTGAAGTATGGATGATTGGTTGGGCTTTGACAAAGGAATGTGCCCTGAGGAGACAATTCTCCAAGTAAAGATAAATCGTGATGCCCTTGGAGTGTAAGTGGGCTGCCACTACCGAGAAGACCTTGGAGAATACTCTGTGGGCTGAAGAGAGGCCAAAAAGGGAGTGCTCTGTACTGGTAGTGGTCTTGGCCTAGTGTAAATCATCTGTGACTTGGTATGGTTGAAATGTAAAAATACGCATCTTGAAGGTCGAGGGCCAAGAACCAGTCTCCTTTTTCTAACGCTGGAATAACTGTTGCTAATGTGACCATTTAGAACTTCTGAGCCTTGACAAATTTGTTGAGCGCTCTGAGGTCTAGTATGGGCCTCCAACATCCCTTTTTCTTCAGTATCAGGAAGTAATGAAAGTAGAAGCCTTTGCCTCTTAGATGTGTGAGCACTGGCTTTATGGCTCCTGTGCTGAAGAGATAGTTTCTCTCCTGTTGTAGCAGGCTCTTGTGAGAAGGATCCCTGAAGAGGGATGGGGAAGCGGGGGAGGAGAGGTGAAATGAATGGAGTACCCATCTCAAATAATCTCCAGCACCCATTGGTTGTAGGTTATCCATTCCCAGGTGCTGCGGAAAGAGGTGAGATGGCATCCAAAGGAATGGGTGAGGTTTTCCAGCATCAAGTGGTGTTGAGAAGAGTGTTCTATGAGCACGTCAGCCAACTCGTCAAAACTGTCTCACTTTGAGGTGGAAGGTTGAGAGGAAGTAGGTTGAGATCTTGATGGTTTCTGTCTGGGGAACCTGGACTTCTTCCGCGGAGCTTCATATGACCTTTGAGATGAATATTGCGACGAGCAGAGTTTGAATGAGGGCTGAGGACTATACTTTCTTTTCTACTCAGATGTGTAGATCCCAAGGGATCAAAGAGTAGCCCTGACGTCTTTTAAGGTATAGAGGGAGGTGTTAGTCCTTTTTGGCAAACAGTTTTGTCCCTTCAAAAGGAAGATCCTCCTCAACTGTTTGAACCTCTTTTGGGAAGCCGGATAGGTGCAACCAAGAGGGTCATCTCATAATGACGGCAATAAAGATGGAACATTCCACCATGTCAGCTGCATCCATGGGCAGCGGATATCATAGGTACAGGAAGGCGTTGCCTTCCCAAACAGTCTGACGTCCCCTGCCCATGCTCCACCTCCAGGCCCCATCCTGCCTGCTGTTCTCTGGGGCAGGCAGGCTGTGGGCCGTGCTGTGCCACGCCACCCATCCTCCCAGAGCTGGGGTCGTGCTGCCCACCCATCACTGGGGCCAGGGGCACTCCGGCTGCACCACCCGCCTGTCGCTGGGGCCGGGGTTGCTCCGGCTGTGCAGCCCACCCAGCGCTGAGGCTGGCAGCTCGGCCAGGGGGCGCCTTCAGGGGCAGGCGGGCCAGCCAGGGGTTGGGGCAGGCAGCACAGTCTGGGGAGGCTGGGGCCGCATTGCCTGGCTCTCTCGGGCTGGGAGGGCTGGGGCCGCGCTGCTTGGCTCACTGGCGCTCCAGGGCTGGGGGGTGCTGGGGGCACTAGCCTGGAGCAAGGGCCAGCGGCCACAGTGGGGGCTGGGCTCCGGTGGGTGCAGAAGGGGCGGGGATTCAGGCAGAAGGGGCGGTCTGGGGGGGCTATTCTCCCCAAGCCAGGGCTTCACCCACCGCCCATGGCTGCATTGACTGCAGACTGAAGTGATGTCTTTGCCACCAGTTGGCCTTTATTGCTAATGGCCTTGAATTGTTCCTTGTGTGAATCTGGGAGCTGTTCAATAAAGGAATTGAGTTTGAATAGTTCTGGTAATCATATTTTGCCATTAGGGCTTGATAGTTTGTAATGCGGAATTGAAGAGTGGCTGAGGAGTGTGTTTTCCTGCCAAAAAGATCAAGGTGCTTCCAATGCCAGTTGTAGGGGGTGGCCCTTTGATTTAATCGTGTCCACTATGATTGAATTGCAAGGTGGGTGTGAGAAGAGGAACTCAGTATCTTTTGCCAGCACATAATATTTTTTGTTGGCCCACTTACATGTTGGAGGGACTGATGTAGGAGTCTGCCATGATTTTGGCAGTCCAAGAGAGCCTCATTAATAGGGAGGGCTATTCTGAACGAGGCAGAAGAATGTAAAATGTCCACTAGTTTGTGGTGACTTGGTCACCTCCAATAGTGGAATCTGTAGTGCCTTTGCCACCTGCTATGGCAGTTCCTGAAATAGTTTAGAGTCATCTGCCATCAATGGCGAAGGGAGCATCACCAACTGGTCTGGTGACGACGATGAGAAGTTAACCTGAGGGGTATCTTCCTCCTCAACTTCAGCCTCTTGTTCCTCCTTCATCTGTTCAGAGGGTTCAGATGCCCTCACAGCAGCAGCTGAAGGAGGATGTCTCCTTGGTTGCTGGTAGGCCACACTAGAGTTATGGAAAACATGTTGTTTTTGAGCCTGCCAGGAATCCCAGGAGGGCCATTGTGACGGTGGGAAGGGGACCAGTGGTTGGTACCCTGGCTTCCCAAACCAGGGAGGCTGTGGATAAGGTGGATCAGGTGGTTATGGTCTATAGTGGAATTGGGCACCACGTGGAGGGTGAGAAGAGCAGTGGGAGACCACTTCCTCTTGCTCATTTGCTGACTCGGAGGATGAAAAGGGTGGTGCATGACAAGAGGTCACCGGCAAGTCAAGAGCTCTGGGAAACTTGGTACCATGGCCCCAGTTCTGAGCAGATGTGAATCCGGTGTGTCAGACACTGAAAGGTCCATCACATACCAGAAGTCTGGCAGCACCGAAGGTGTCTGTTCCAGTATTGTCGGTGCTGAGATGTCTATACGAAGGTGTCGGTGATGTGGGCTTGGTAGTATGGCCTGTCGGTGCCCGGCGTACCATAAGCAGTATTGATGTTGATGTCAGTACCGGTGGTGCCTTCCCTGATGCAGATTTTCTATGTTTCTCACACCCAGACGGTATCAGTGGTTCCTTGCCTGTGCCTACTGGGTCCTTCGGCAACCCAACATGCTCAGTCAGGACAGTACTGTGAAAGCCCTGGGTACCAGATTTAGAAAGTTTCAGTGCCGTCGGTACTGATGATACTGATTGTTTTTGGCTCAATCGAGGCTTCTTATGGGCACTCATGGCCCTTTTCCCAGAGGCCTTACATGTGTGGCTTGTAGACATCACCTTGGGCTCATCTCCCTTAGATGTAGAGGGTTGTGGTGAGTTTTCCTGCCATCCGGGGTCTTGGTGCAGCTCAGATGGCTAAAGGGCTGCCTCCATGAGTTGGAGTTTAAGCCTCAGTTCTCTGTCCTTTCTGGATCTGGGCTTCAGTTGCTGGCATGAACCACACTTCTGTGGGATGTTTCTCTCCCAGGCTGTGGACGCATTGAGACTGTCCATCAGGCACTGGGATAGATGCCTTGCAACTCAGACACTTCTTGAAGCCCGGGGAGCCAAATATACCCTGTCCCAGAGGGTTCCCAGACAGGGGATTGAAGAAAGAACAAAGTCCTTTTTTTTGCTTTTTAAGGCAATGGCCAAATAAAGGATAAACAAAGTAAGAAAGAAAAAGAAGCTTCAAAAGGTAGCTACAGATTCACAATTCTAAAGAGGTAACAATGCCCTAACGGACAGCTAAAGTGCCATCTCTAGCCAGGGGCAGTTGAGAAGGAACTGAGGAGGAACTGGCAGAGCATGAGGGGTGGCGCATGCATGGGCTGAATGGACATTGCTATCAAAGGTTTCCGATCAGCAGTGGTGGGACGCAGACACGCCTACAGTAGAGCACCCACAGAGACACCACTCAAAGAAGAAACATGAAAGTTTTAAGGTCTGAAATTATGAGCTTCCATAGCTAGAACTACATGAGTTATACCACTGAGAAGATGACCAGTCATATACAATATTTATCCATAACCACAGCAGGGTTGGACCTTAAATTCATAATATCCTGCTTTAGCTAAAATAGCTTTTCTATAACTTTCAAGAATTAAAAAATATAATAGTATTAACTCTTCTCCACCCTGGGGTCTGTACATGATAATGAAGGCAACCAGGCAGAGGGCTATGGAAGAGCATCAATAAACATTTTAAAACTGCGTGTTTTCTAAAAATATCTTTTAAAAGATGGTAAATATAATCACCATAATGCATAGTGGCATAAAGAATTTATTGGCAATAGGGGCCATGATTCCTCCACAGGAATTTTTGGTCACCAGATCTGCCTTGTCACAGATACAGAAGTCCCTCCTCCAGCCCAACCACCATCACTTTTCCACAAGTCCACTTGGGCCCAGCACTGACCCTCCTCCAGAGGGTGCTGAGTCCTCCCTGTGTATCCTCTCTGTCCACTGCCTTCCCCAATAGATCTACTCAGAGACCTATGTAATACAAAGGGCTTGAGATTGTTCCTCTATTCCAGGGACTTTTTGGCCTGAGGGCCACATCTGGGTATGGAAATTGTATGGCGGGCCATGAATGCTCACGAAATTGGGCATTGGGGTGTGATAAGGGATGAGGGCTCCGGCTGGGTATGCAGGCTCTGGAGTGGGGCTGGAGATGAGGGGTTGGGGATGCAGGAGGATGCGCTGGGTTAGGACTGAGGGGTTCAGAGGGTGGGAGGGGGGTCAGGGCTGGGTCAGGGGTGCAGGCTCTGGGCGGCGCTTACCTCAAGCAGCTCCCAGAAGCAGCGGCATGTCCCCCCTCCAGCTCCTATGCGGAGACATGGCCAGGCAGCTCTGCGCGCAGCCCTGTCTGCAGGTGCCGCCCTTGCAGCTCCCATTGGCTGCTGTTCCCAGCCAATGGGAGCTGCGAGGGTGGCGCTTGAGGCAGGGGCAGCGTGCAGAGCCCCCTGGTTGCCCCTACATGTAGGAGCCAAAGGGGGCACATGCCGCTGCTTCCAGGAGCTGCATGGAGTGGAGCAGACCCCCGACTCCGCTCCCTGGTTGGTGCGCCACAGCACGGCAAGTCCCAGACCCTGCTCCCCTGCGGGAGCTCTAAGGCCAGATTAAAACGTCTGGAGGGCCGGATGCAGCCCCTGGACTGTAGTTTGCCCACCCCTGCTCTATTCTCTCTCTCTCTCTCTCTCTCTCTCTCTCTCTCACACACCCCCCCCACACCCCCTCCCCAAGTTGGATTTCACTCTTTGGAATAGAGTGCCCATCCCTTTTTAAGAAGCACCTTACATTTATGTAAAAAACAAAAACAATTATGGGGGGTGCAAGTGGCTCAACACTTCCCATAATCTGACTGTTTTCAGTTGCTTATAAGTTTGCCAAAGTTTGGCCCGTTGGATGTCTGCCTCAGGCTGAGCGTTTTGAGAAAGTTTCAGCAAAAATAGTTCAGCCTTTCCCAAGAATGATTAGGGAAAAATACATTGTTTTGCCTATGTTATTTTTTTTTTAAAAAAGCTTTTGTTCAGAAGCTGTACTGCCTACATGCTTTCAAATAAGGGCTTGAAAATGGGCTGGGGTTCCCCTGGGATCAAAGATCTGCCTTTTGCTGTTTGTATGAAAAAAAACCACACATTTGGCCAAACTATGAGCCTTTGAAAAATTTGTTTGCATATGCTCAATAGAAACTTGTTAGAAGTTGGCAGCTAAATGCTCAGAAGAGGCCATCTGCACTGAGCATTCTCTAGCCCAGCACTAAAAGGACTGAGCAGGACTTTCCCTGAAATTGCTGTTGTAGCATTGGGCTCAGGAACTGAGAGCAGGATGATTGCCTCACCTGTGTTCTCAACCCTAACCAGACAACGTGGAGGAGGAAGCTGCTGAGTCGGCTACAGAGGGGACAAGAGCTGGACTTAGAAACCTAAATGGGGAGACTAGGACAGGGAACTGGTGGGAAAGCTAGGATTGGGTAGTTAAGGAGACTGGGAGCCAGTGTGGGTGGAGGGGGAAGAGAGACTAGGAAGGGTGGGCAAGGAGACTGGGAGACATTGGGGGGCAGGGGGGCGGGGGGACTTGGAGCCTAAGATTGAACAAGGAGTTGGGGGAGACTGGGGAAGGCTGGGGTTGGCTGGCAAAGAGACTGGAACTGGAATGAGGAGCCAGGGAAGAGACAGAGTGAGAACAGCTCAGGCTGGAGGTGATGTGGCAGGAGTCAGGCTTGGAACGGAATAGGCAGAAGGATCTGTGACCAGGAGACATACTCCCCTTCAAACCCAGAATGGTTGAGGAATAGAACCAAAGATTCCCAAATGTCAATATTCCTCTGCTGTTAGCAAATACCTGTGAACCGCCCTCTCAAAGTTTGTGTCTCATTCCCCCTCTAGTGACTGGTTCACATAGAGGATGACAATCTACTACTGCTATTGGTTAGCTCAAGCGGCAGAGGTCTGTGCTGTGGATCAAAAGGTTCTAATCCTGCAGATGACCCCTCTGGATGTCGCTATGATTGCACTACATATGATGGAATATCTGGTTTTTGCATTGCTTTTTTATAAACCTAGGGAACTCATCCCTAGAGCACAGTCCATCGTATGAACCGAATGAGACTTCAGTCCTGTGGAAACAATTGTATCATCATGTATATGCACAAGGACGCTGAATTAAGGTTTTACAGGCATATAGTTTGTGTGTTTGTGTTTAAAGATATAGCATGTAAGATCAGGACTATAAAATACACATTGGTGTGTGGCAAGCTAATGGTTTTATAGGCATGAATTTGGAGTGACTTCATTACTTGTGTCACCCAATCAAATTACCTGAAATCCAAAATATACATGTATTTAACATCTTACCTGCTTCACTTTCCAAATGGATAGAAGTTTCCTCATCCAACAAAATTAACCTGATTCAAAAACCAAAGAGAATTGGTCAGATTGAGCACTAAGATGCAAGATGTGTTGAAATGTTAGTGGCTCAACGCCAAAGAGAGAATTAAGGCCTACTTTTCCTTTCGCTAATGTTGTTTTACATTTAGGTAACTAAGAATTTCAATGAGGTAGTTCTGGCTTTACACTGGTATGAGTGAGAGGAAAATCTGGCCCCTTGTTTCAAAATGTACAGGGCTAAAGCCAGATCTTGAACAGGCTGAACTCCCTTAATTCCCAATAAGTGATCAGCACTTCTATAAATTACACCATTTATTAAATGCCTAACTATTGATTTAGAAGTCTAACATTAGGCAGTCATTTTCAGACCATCCTGGCCTGTGTTCATTTTGTATTTTTACTTTTTAAATTAACTTCTCTGTGCTTGGTGATCTTAAGGTAATGGAAACTGATCAAGACAATGTAGTGAGAAAATGGTATTGACCGATATATAGAGAGTAACGCATATGAGCTAATATCTATTTACTATATCTGTTTTGTTTTTATTAAGATTGCAATAGGTCCTAAAACATGTTACAGATTGACACATTTCTTATAAACAACTGTGTAACTTTGCAAACTTTGGCAAAGTTGTGTAACATTTTTTGTTTAACATATATAAATTAATAAACAAGTTATCATCAAAGAAGGTCTAATCTGGCTAAGAACACTGACTACAAACAATTATTTTAACCTGATGAGATGTTTTTGGTGGAGGGCAAAAAAAACAGAAATAAAAAAATCAAGAAAATGCCAAAGTGGAAAAAGAATGAAAAGGGTTTTAAAATGGATGTTGGAGAAGAAAGTAAGTTTATATATTATTATTTATGAATACTAGGAAGCAGAGACCCTCTTCCTAATGCCCACACCAAACAGGTTCAACGTATGTTTTTAATCCTCTACAATCTCTCATCATTTTTCTTCTTGCTTACTTATCAAGGTTTGTATTGATGGTGTCTTTCTCTATCTTCTCTTTATGTTCTTCGGTGGGATTGTTTAGGGAAGGCTCCTGTGGTTGCTGAGAAGTGGAGAAAATATATTTTGAGAGGAAACTGATGATATCTACAAATGCACCTCTCCAGTCTAATGATTTGAACACAGTAATCTATGTAGCAGTAACTTCTCTCTCAATTACCTGGTTGTAACAACCATTTTTTGTAATTAAGAAATTCTGGTTACACTTTGATGCTGTGACTGTAGTTACACTGTAATATCACAGATGCACTAAAATTTTGGTCATACACTTTATATAAAGATTCCATTTAAAAAGATTAATAGATATTTTAGGCATGTTCCAGACATGAGTAGTATGTGTTATAGATTATTATGAGCACATCATTAGACGGAGTTATAGGTCATGGATAGTAATAAGAGATCTGTTGGGCTCTATAATATTCTAACAATTAACCATTTATTAAATATCACTTATTTATTAGCTCCTTATATATTCCATTTTTATAAATGGAACCTTAATATAAAGTGTGACTACAGGGTTTTTTGCTTTTCTTTTGTTTTTTAAATAAAAATCAGATAAATGAACAACTTATTTATCCATTTGATAAACTTGCAAAATGAGCATGGGGAATGGACTGGTTTGTGCCAGACTTGTCAGTAGTTTAATTCTAGACAAATAAATTACAATTATTATTTGAATTTGAAATTTACTTCTCCAAAAAAATAGTTTTCATTTCAAGAACCTTATATCTTACAGAAATAACATGAAAACTTCACCTCAAGTGCAACAGAGTGATATGGGTGGACACCTATGAACTCCTCATGGATCTTGGACATCAGTCCTGCTGTCTTCTTGCAGAAGTGCAAAAGGGTTATCTGGGAAGGAAAAGTCAAAGAAGATATTATACAGACTTACCTCTGACAGCTATTTATATCATTATTTCCCTGTCTCCTTCGACATAAGCAAATTCTAAACAAATTGGGAGTTCTTCCCAATCCTGAATCTCCCATTTCAGTAAGAATGATATGTAAGGGATGTTTCAAGATGGAAACGTGTAACTCTATCCTCCCAGCCATCTGTTCATAGGACTTTGTATGTTCCACAGAGAGAAGAATTGCTTCTGAAACTACAGTCTTTTCTTCCAGATATTGCTGTGGAGAGGACAGGACAGAGAGAAAATAGAAAAGTTCACTAGTATGAAGGAGCACAGACTCTTCTGTTGAGAGAAAGATTGGAAAGGAGGATTTCTCTCGGTCCACGATATCTTTTGGAACAATTTTGCAAAACCCCTGCCATTTTTTTATTTCAACAAGGATGAAAAAATGTATAAATATGGACACTCTCCTCTTAACAAGAAGCCCAAAAATGTGCAAGATTCTCCATTTTGAGGGTTCCTGCCAGAAGCATGCTTACTTGTGAAACACTCAAGTGCCAGCACATTTGCAGTGAGCAGTAAACTAGGGCTGGACAGGAGTGACTTGAGACTCACTGATTTTTCAGCCTGCGGAGTTAGGGGGAGAGTAGCAGTGAAAAGGATTGATATTGGATGGAGGAAGATTTATCTAAACCAGGAAAAAATTGTTTAGGTTCAGTTTATTTCAGGGATCAGGTTCGTTCTTATAGCTTGAACTGGTTTTCTTGTCCAGGGGCCATTGTAATCCATCCAGAAGGCTTTAAGAGCTGCTCCCATGACAACTGACGAGCAAAGCCTTTTGGGTTCACTTCAGGTAGGAAGGCAGGATGGAGAATTAGGCTTGGGAGTTCTGAGAATATCAGAAGCAGTGTAGGTGGCAGAAAATAAACACAGCTGAGCAACAGAATCCAGGCACGTACTTCTGCTCAGTTAAGCTTTGCATGGAAGCACAAGCTCTTCGGTTAGAGGTTCTGTTTTGATAGCTGAATCTGTGGAGACTGTGTTACAGTAACTTTAGGGACAAAGTGAGAAAATGGCTATACAACATCAATGGCAACATTTGCCTTCAAAAAAAGTCCTGTTAATTAGAACTAAGACTCCCATCTTTCTATAGCATATACACCTCTAACCTGATATAACGCGACCTGATATAACACGAATTCGGATATAACACAGTAAAGCAGCGCTCCGGGGGGGGGGGGGGGGCGGGGCTGCGCGTTCCGGCGGATCAAAGCAAGTTCAATATAACGCTGTTTCACCTATAATGCGGTAAGTTTTTTGGCTCCCGAGGACAGCATTATATCGGGGTAGAGGTGTATATGTTTCCACCTAAATGCCTTTCTTCAATACATATTTCTAGTTTCCATTCCGTTCTCTCCTATTTTCAGCTCATTCTGGAGTTTTCTCCAGATGTTGCTAAAATTCAAAAAGCACTGAAATGAGGAAAATGGGCACTTGTAAGTTGGATGGATCACAAACTTCTTGAGCCTGATCCACCACAGCATTGCTTCAGCTTCATGGCAATTTAACTTCATGCCTTTACTCTCTAAACCTGGGATACAACACAGCCTCTTATAAAATAGAAATTCTTCCAAGAAATCCCAATGGAAGGTGCTAAAGCATTGTCTGTACGAGTTTGCTATGTATTTCAAAATGTTATTGCAATATTTATAAATTAATCAGTATGTGTATTGAAATGCTTCCTTCACAATGGAGATATCGACCATCAACTATGTCCTGTAAATATCAGAAGAGAGGATGCTATCACCAATGCATTGCTGCTTATAAGACCTTGTTCACTTCTTGCTCTGGTTTAACAACTTCATTTTCCCACATTATATCAAAAAGTTAGATTTCCTTCAAATATCCAGGATAAGGCATTCTGCAAAGCTAACATGGATACCTGATAGATAGCAAGGGAATGCGACAACATATTGCAGCGACTAGCTCCAAGTAGATCCACCTTCTGACAGACATCCATTTTCAACTTGTCAAACTGGGCTTTGGTATTTTTCACTTGCGTCTGCACCTAGAACCATGAAAGTTGAAATATATAATAGCAAAAGGAGATCATAGCTATGTGTGTGTTTTGCAGAAAAGAACCCCTGAAAATGTTTCACAGTCCTAGTATGTATAGCAGTTTCATCCTGGAGAATCTATACACTCAAGATTGCATGGCAATCTGTAGGAGTAATTTGTAGGCCCCATTGTTATAGGTATTGCACATGCACACATAATGTAGAGATTGTCCCTGCCCTAAAGAATTTATAATAAAATGTCAAAAACCCTAGAAATTAGCTGCTAATTATGTCTGCCAAAATGATAAAAATATCCTGTTTATATGCAAGAAAGTAATGTTAAAGTTGACATAGCATTCAGATAAACACAGGAAATTCAGAAATCCACAGCACCTTTAATTGCCCACTTGCAGGAATTCACTACAATCTGGTCTTGTGACTGCATACAGGGGCACTATCTGATAGTAAGTAAGGAGTCTGACTTCCCTTCACCCCACTCTTTGGTCAGGGAAAGTGCTAAAAGAATAGTTGCAGGAAGGCTAGAATGAAGAAGGCAAGGCGCTACACCTGAGTTGGGAAATCTTTATGATGTATATTTTTTGCTTATGGTAACGTGCTTTGATTTTTGCTGATAAGCACCTTCTCCTGCTTCAATAATCAATAATTTTTTTTTCCTGACTTCCCTCAGCAGCTTACATGTAGTGTCAGGGATTTTAAAGCAAGAAGGAGAATATATGTACGCTAACAACATGGAGCAGAAGAACCTAATGAAGTGGTAAAAGGAACAGCAACAGAAAGAAGAAAAGCAACATCAGCTCCAGTAACTTATGCAGTGGCAGCAGCAACACCACCACCAACAGAAATTGAGATGATGAGGCAAGCTGCTTTGCTTGTCAAGAGAGGTGATCTGTCTTCTGTTACCCTTACAGGAGGAGGGTTTTGAACCAAAATGGAACCTCTGTATTATAATGAAGATCATACAGTATTCTGTTTTTCAATTATACTGTATTTTATAACTAGTAAGTCACATGACCTTGTATTGTGTGACCACATGATTTACTGTAATCAAATACTAAGACATGTTTCTACTAAGAAAACTTAAAACATCCTACTGGTGCATCCTAGTATAAAAGACAAGGCTGTGGTGGCCAGACACACCCGGCTGTGGTGGCCAGACACACCCAGCTGTGAGCTCTGTGCCTGGAGTCCAGGCAGCTCCCAGGAGCCTCGGTGCAGCTGCTAGGCTCCCCACAGCTGAAATGGTACTGTACATGGTTTGTCCTTGTCGACACTTGCAACTAAACCACGTTCAGTGGCACCCATTGCTAGCAAGAAGAAGGAAATAAATACTTTTCTGAATTTCTCCATTTGCTTGCAGGTGTCAGGATCCAGTTCTTGGGACACATCCTTCATCCACAGTAAGGCCCCTCTGTATTCTATGCGGGCCTGCTCCATACGATCAATTGTTAACAAGGTATCAGACACAGCCCTGTGACTGAATGTTGCCAGTTCCTGCCCAAGGCGAGACAAGGGGGTACAAAGGGCTACCCTGGAGGTAAAAGAAATGAACAAGTAGAATGGGTTATATGCCAAATGCAAATACATATTCGGTTGTGGGGGAGAGCTGGGAGGAAACAAACAGTAAATTCCAATAGGAGACAAGCTACAATTTTTGTGTATGTGTGACTATATGTTTTGGTGAATGCTTTCTTGCATGGCCTGACTCTGAAAGGTACTGACCACCTCCTGCTAGATGCCCTCTGAAGTGAATGGAGCTTGCCATTTTGCAGGATAAGACCTAGGGTACATGACTACACTGCAGCCATAAGTGTAGTTTGCAGCTTATGTAGAGGTACGCGTACGCATGCTAGCCATACTCTAGCTCAGGGCTAGTCAACAGCTGGACCATGGGCCAAATCCAGACCACCAGATGTTTTTGAACAGACCACAAAATCTTTTTATTTACTTATTATTATCATTATTGTTGTTATCTTTGTATTATTCTCTCTAGAGTCCGGACCTTGACTATACCTGAACCAAGAAATTTGGACCTTGACAAAAAATAATTGGTTACCTCTGCTCTAGCTGTACATACCCGTCTGAACCTCCCGAATACATACCCACTTGTGCAGCCTGTACTGAAGCCCATGCTCCTGCATCCTCAGTTCTATATTTAGTGGGCTAGATAGAAAAAAGCTAGCAAGAGTACATCTACACAAGCTGCCATTCACATGTGTGGCTGCAGTGTAGTCATACCCCAAAGTGGTCAAACGCTACAAATGCCAACATTCATAAAAGAGAATGGTCACACATAACTTAAAAGAAATGTAGCAAGCTGCCAGGACTGGAAGGGATGCATTCATGTAGTATTCATTTGGAATTCCCTTGTTTCAGAACACAAATGGAATTAAAATATCATACAATAGTAATGAGTAATGTTGTGCTCTTGGCATCACATACTAGACAAGCAGGTGAAGGTTCTGGTCCTGATAGCATGGGTGTATGTTTCTGCACACTAGCAGCAGTACTGTTAAAAATGTCTTCAACCTTCAGCTAGCTGAAAGTGGGCATTTATAACTTGACTGCATAACGGTTACGGTTTAACACTGCCTAAGCAACTCTGTTCTAAAGGCCCCTTTTCAGCTGTTTATAACTTGCCAAACTCTCAGCTGTCAGGCTGAAACTTGCCAGGTTTGGTTTCTACTTATGAGTGGACTTTTTTGGAAAGTTTGAACAACATAGTTGAACCATGTTTTTGAGAAAAGAGTATGGGAGAAAAAATACACCTTTGGCATAAAATATGTGTGACAAACCCACCTATTATCAAGGCTGCCCAATGCTTTCCATTATAAGACCACATTTTCAGTTGCTTATAAATTTGTAACACTGTAACCATTCAAATTTCCCATGCCAGGTGTATGCCTTAAGCTGAATTTTTTTTGAAAGTTTCAGCCAAAACGGTTCAGCCATTTCTGAGTATGAAGCAAGGGAAAAATAAGTTGTTTTGCCCATGTTATAAGAATTCTGGTGAGCATAAAAATGGCCATGCTGAGTCAGTCCAATGGTCCATCTAGTCCAGTATCCTGTCTTTCAACAGCGGACGGTGCCAGATGCTTCAGAAGGAATGAACAGAACAGGGCAATTTATCAAGTGATCCATCCCCATCATCCAGTCCCACTTTCTAGCAATCAGAATTTTAGGAACACCCAGCGCATAGGGTTGTGTCCCTGACCGTTTTGGCTAATAGCCATTGATGGATCTATCCTCCATGAACTTATTCTACGGGTTGACTATGCGTTGTGTGAAGCAGTACTGCCTTATGTTTCTTCTAAACCTGCTGCCTATTAATTTCACTGGGTGACCCCTGGTTTGATATGTTATGTGAAGGGGTAAACAACACTTCCTTATTCACTTTCTCCATACCATTCATGATTTTATAGACCTCTTATCATATCCCACCTTAGTCGTATCTCTTCTAAACTGAACAGTCCCAGTCTTTTTAATCTCTCCTCATATAGAAACTGTTTCATACCCCTCATCATTTTTGTGGCCCTTCTCTGTACCTTTTCCCAATTCTAATATATATAGATATAGATATTTGAGATGGGGCAACCAGAACTGCACACAGTATTCAAGGCGTAGGGTACCATGGATTTATATAGTGGCTTTATGATATTTTCTGTCCTATTATTATATCCCATTCTTAATGTTTTCTAGCATTTTGTTACCGTTTTTGATTGCCACTGCACATTGAGCATATGTTTTCAGAGAACTATCTACAGTGACTTCAAGAGCTGTTTCTTGAGTGTTAACACCTAATTTAGATCCTGTCATTTTGTATGTATAGTTGGGATTATGTTTTCCAATATGCATTACTTTGCATTTATCAATATTGAATTTCATCTACCAATTTTTTTGCCCAGTCACCACATTTGATGAGATCCCTTTGTGATTCTTCACAGTCTCCTTTGAACTTAACTAGAGTAATTTAGTATTGTCTGCAAACTGCAAATTGTTTACCCCTTTTTCCAGATCATTCATGAATATGTTGACCAGTTCTGGTTCCACTACAGATCCTTGAGGGACTCCAGTATTTACCTCTCTCCACAGTGAAAACTGACCATTTTATTCCAACCCATTGTTTCCTGTCTTTTAACCAATTACTAATCTATGAGCAAACCTTCCTTCTTATCCCATGACTGCCTACTTTGCTTAAGAGCCTTTGGTGAGGGACCATGTCAAATGCTTTCTGAAAGATTAAGTACACTTTAGCCACTGGATCACCCTTGTCCACGTGTTTGCTGACACCCCCAAAGAATTCTAATTGATTGGTGAGGCATGGTTTTCCTTTACACAAGCCATGTTCACTTTTCCCCAACAAATCATGTTCATCTATGTGTCAGTAAAGAACTGAATTATCAATTGTTTCAACCAATTTGCCTGGTACTGAAGTCAGACTTACTGGCTTGTAATTGCCAGGATCGCTTTGGGAGCCTTTTTTAAAAATTGGCATCATATTAGCTATCTGCCAGTCATCTGGTAGAGAGACTAATTTAAGTGACAGGTTACATACCGCAATTAGTAGTTCTGCAATTTTACTTTTGAGTTCCTTCAGAACTCTTGGGTGAATACCATCTCGTCCTGGTGACTTATTACTGTTTAATTTAGGTTTCAGAGTAGCAGCCGTGTTAGTCTGTATCCGTAAAAAGAACAGGAGTACTTGTGGCACCTTAGAGACTAACACATTTATTTTTTGTTTAATTTAGCAAAACCTCCTCTACTGACACTTCAGTCTGGGACAGTTCCTCAGATTTGTCACCTAAAAAGAACGGCACAGGTGTGGGAATCTCCCTCAAATCCTCTGCCATGAACACTGATGCAAAGAATTCACTTAGCTTCTCTGCACTGGCGTTGTCTTCCTTGAGTACTCCTTTAGCACCTCAATTGTATGGTGGCCCCACAGATAGTTTCGCAAGCTTTGGGACTGGGATGAGATGCCTGAGAAGAGATTGTAATTGGCTAGTTGAGGAGAATGGGACTGGGACAAGGAGTCAGGAGTGCGGATGATACAGGCCTGGGACGGAGACAGGGCAGAAGAGGTCAAGCTCGGGGTAACTGGGCAGAAGAGTCTGTGCCCACTAGAGCATACTTCCTTGCAAAGCCTGGAATGGAACCCATGATTTGTGAATCTCACCATTCCTGTACTGTCAGTACATATTTGTGAAACTCTCTGTCAAAGTGCCCTATCCCTCTCTAGTCCAGGTCCATATAGAGGATGACAACCTATTTTCACTATCAGTTACTCTGTTAGCTCAACTGGCAGAGGTCTTTGTGGAGAATTTAAATTTTCCAACACTGCAAAAGATCCATGTGGATGCCAATACAATGCTATATGATGGAATTTCTATTTTTTTGGTTCACTTTTTTAAAAACTTGAGAAATTAAACAAAAGCTACTTTGGGCCCCCTTGTGCATATGCATATGCATTATGATACAGTGTTTAATTACATAATCACATAATAATTTTTTCCCACAGGAGTCCTGCTTGATTCAATGCATAGGATGGACTTGCTCTGGGGATGAATCAGGGTTGCGTAGTGAAGAAGGCTGTTGTCTGTACAACCCCTGCTTCATTGTAAAGGCAACCTTAATTGTGGCATTTCTTAACTTTTGAGTGGTTGATTTTGCAACCTTGATGTTTTTTTATGTAGTCTTTTTGTGTTTAATGTATACAAACACACACATTACAGTTCTCACTTCAGCAGGAGGCAAGAGAAACAACATTTGGTATAGCGGTAATACCTAATTGGACTTATTGATGCTTTTTGGTGGTCCAATAAAAATACTTTGACAAGCTCTAGGGTTTTAAAAATCTATCATGAAGATACTATAATTTTAAAAATTATAGTAGGAGATGGTTGTCATTAATATCCCAACATTCTATTACCACTGCACATTTATGCACAAAAGAACAGAGTGAAATTTTAGATCAACACATTAAAAATGTGTGGAAAAATAATCTCCTCCAGTGTTATCATTGAGGCAGGGTTAAGGAGGATCCTTGCCTTGTTCCATACAGTCTTTGAAGGGCTTCAGCCTTGCCTCATAGCACTGTCTGGCAAATAATTCTACATTTTGGAAATTAACTTTATCATTTAATTTTTTAAAAACCCTAGGAAATTCCAAGAAAAAAACTGCATTAAAAGAAATTGAAGACCATGATCCTGATTAATTTTCTGCATACAAAGTTAAATGCGAGTCCTCCTGTGCATAAAGTTAAGCACCTGCACAAGTGTTTGCGGTATCAGGACGTAAGATGTAAGGTGAAGAACTCAAAAAGTTAACTAACTTTGCCCCGCATTCATATAACTTATGATAGTCTTACACAATCATATGCTATTATTTCTAAACCTGGTTGGAAATTTTCCAATAGAATATTAGTTTGTTGGAAAATGCCAATTTGTGAAAAGCAAAATGTTCTGCGGGTTTCAAAGGAAATTGGCCAGGGTCTTCCAGGTTCAACTAATCTTTCAAAGGAAATTAGCCAGGGCTTTCTGAGCTCCTGGCTCATCATCAGTCCGCCTTGTGGCTGCTGAGGCTCCAAGGGGTTCCAGGTGTCTGGCTCCTCAGCAGCCTGAAAACTTCAAGGCCAAGTTCCAAGGCTCCCAGATTCTTGACAGGTTTCCTGGGATGGGGGCAGTCATGGAGCAGTGGAGGCCAGGGTTTTCAGGCTACACTCCTTGACAGCCCCAGAAGCATATTTCATTTCAGAAACAAAATATTCCAGAATTTGACTTCCACAAGAATTTGAGGTTTTGATTTGTCCCGATTTGAGCTGAATTTTTTCTCCACACCTCAAGTTGTTTTGTTTTTGAAGAGGTGAAATTCACTTTCTTGTTCCATTATATTTATTTCTACAGGTCCCCTGCTACATTTGATGTGTAAACTGAATGGTGAATAGTGAATGAGGCAAGGTTAGACAGTCAATGAGAGGTGCTGAGAGCCAAATTGTTTGCAACTACCATTCACTTTACACTTGTGTAACTGAGGCATTTTCTAGACTAGAATTGAAGGTGTGATGTTAGCCTGTGTTAGCATATATTACACACTTTGAAAGTCTGCACGCTGCCTTTAACACGTGCTAAACTGGTCAAGTTAAACCTGGGGGGATCCCAGGCTTCAATTCGACCAACTGAACATGTGTTAAAGGCAGCTTGCCTTGTCTGCACTAGACTGATGTGTTAGCATATGTTAGCTAATGTGTGCTAATCTATTTTAATTCCTAATCTAGATAAAGCCTGAGAGCACATCTCGGACCTCCATGGACAGAGTAGACTTTATATAGTGAATGAAGCATGATTAAAAATACATATTTAATCAACTGTCCTTCATCCAACCTGTGCTCTGAATTAGTCATATTTATAGTGGAAATAACGGTATGTGATCATTAACTAACAAAATAATGTATTATGATTCAAAGTGGCATAATTAAGGTTGTCTGGGTAACCTTAACCTTTGGTATGCTTTACAATTTTTTTTTTTAAACATAGGTTCAAATTTAGAACTTACATATAACTCTTCGGTGCACTTTAGAGGAGGGTAAGTATTATCATCTCCATTTTACACCTGGGGAAAACTGAAGTACTTTGTCCAAGATTACTCAGCAGGTCATTGACAGACCTGGGATTGGAGCACCCCATTTAAGATAAACTAACACACCCCAGACTAATTAAAATGTTCTGTGACACTTCTATCTTTGCTTCAAACAGCAGTGAAACCCATTATGAATGGCCTTATTAAAGAACCTCTTTTCAACAACCAAAGTACCCTTTTCAAGGCAGAGATAGCAAAGAAATCAGTTTTAAAGAGAAATATTACTTCCTTCTATACATCAGATTGTTTTTCCTTTGTGAGCTTGAAGATATTTGGGTAAAATGCAGTCATGGTGTAAATAAATGCAACACCCATATAAGTCTCTGGCTAACTTCGATGATGTAAATGATGTACATTAATCAGAAAACTGATGTAAATGATATGGTAGTCTAATTTGCAAGAGAAGTCCATCAGGCCTGATTCTGCCACCCTTAGTCATAATAGGTAATAATTCATACTCATAGGCCCATTAATTGCAATGGGACTGCTTACATAGTAAGGTACTACCTGACATAAATAAGGTTGGCAGAATACAGCTCTCAGCGGAGATTAAAATGAGTAACTTACACACCAAAGGCACAAACAAGGGAATACAGCAGGAAAACCAGCTAATAGGATGGTGTAACAGCATAGGGGAGATGCAGATCTGTTCCCTGCTGCAATTTTCCTGCTGCCCCTTCTCAGTGCAAGCTATACTACTTTATCATTTGCACCCACTTATAATGTTTTTTGATCAATTTACTCATGACATTTAATTTACCCCACAGTGTAGACTGCAGAATTTGTCCCAGTATGTTTTGTGCAACAGTATGGGGTTTTTTTGTAAGTTCAATTCAATTCTATATTTATATTTGCAATTCAAATTACACTGATCTTACTGTCTGTACTTCTTGATTATTTGTATTTTCTGTATATATTTCTTCTATTATAGTCTATTTGTTTTACATAAAATTGTATTTGCTTTCCATGGATCTAACCTCAGAATCTTAAAGCACCAAACAGATGCATTATTTCATGTACATAACTTTATATTAATAGCACCAAATGTAACTTGAAGGAAGACTACATAAAATAATTGAAAACCTTTGTTGAGCAGAAGAACAGAGGATCTTTCCAGTGGCTTCCATCATTTTGCCAGCTTTAGTAGCATCTTGCTCTCCTTGAACCTTTAAAAGGAGCCCAAGCTCATTTTCCTCCTCAGACATAACTATAAAAGGAAATAATTGCACAATATAAATAGATTAAATACATTGGAAGTGTTAGTTTATCATATTAAGAATAGTCCCCAGAGGGTGGGAAAACAAGCACATTATTGTTCAAAGTGATAAAAAGATCTTTAGGTTTTGACAGCATATACAGTTGGATATGGTATGTATTGGTGGAGAGGAAGGAAAGAAGGAATACGTTTTAAAGTAAAACATGCAAATGTCCAAGTCAGACTTTTCAAGTACTTTTTTTCATGTGGGATAGTTGGGCATCTGAGACTCTCTCTGGTAGGAGACACTGATAAAGAATATAGAGTCATACTACACAAAAGACTTTAGTCATTAGTATCTTGTTGTTTATGGTAATTTATTACTACATTTAAAAATACTTTTAATTGAACTCTGATTCATAAAGGATGTACTTTAAGCAGTGATCCTTGTCTGCTTACTTTTATTATCCTTTGTTACTTGTACTATCTGTAGAACTTTATAGAGATAATACTGCGCCATAATTTAAGTTGGAAAAACTCCCAATTTTATTTAAAATCATTTATTTTCATAAACAGGGAGGAGCTTTTCTGAAAATTTAGGGAAACTAAAATTAAGTTTTATATAAACCACTGGTCATGTTTTCTAATAGTTGTAATGGCTTCCCTTAGTTCAATGAGAGCCTCAAGAATTAGGGCTTCTAGAACTAGTTGAATTAGCCATATAACGGCGTTCTTCATTTTCTGCAATTAGTATAAATATAGGTAGCATTAATGTATTCTATCACGAAATCCCAAATCTTGGCACTCAGGGTTTACACTAAAATAGTGACATTCTCCAGAAATTAAAAACCGTTTCAAATATGCCAGAAGGTTGTTTTAGGTTAAACAGTTATCTGGTTTTAACAATGGATTTAAATTCAAAACATTAAAAAAAATTAGTGGTTGTTATTACACCAAATTAAAATACATATGTTATTACATACCATTGAGTCTCTGCTGGTATTTCTCAATAGTCTTTAGAAGATCTATACAACTTGCCTGAATGGAGTGAAAAACCTTGGGGAAAAAAAGAGTTAGTACATTAGTCTATGGAAATAGCAATGTGACTATAAATAAGAAAATGTCTGTTTGGTATATAACGTTCTACGGGCTAAGATTGAGCAAGTTTACCAGTAAAAGAAATTTAAAGCTAGAGAGATTCTTTTAGAAATCACTTGAGATAATCATATATATGACTTCCATTGGTAAATATTCTTCTAGGCAGAATCTATCCAAAGCCTATGAACCAAATTCATCTCTAGCATAAGCAAATGCAATGAAGTCAAAGGATCTTGCACCTCCTTACACTGGGGCTGAATTTGACCTGCAAACAAACTTACTCAATATAATCAGGAAAGACACACACAAGAAATGAAGGTTACTTATACGGGGTATGTCTGCACTTCAAGCTGGAAGTGGAATTTCCAGCTCAAGGAGATATATCTTCACTAGCTCTGCTCAAGCTACCATGTAGTCACAGCAGCGGGAGGGGCTGGCCACCCCACATATGTGCGTACCATCTCAGACAGATAAGTACTTGAGCAGCAAAACATAGATTCCATGGCTATTTCCATGCTGTGGACTATATGGGGCCCTCCTAGTTGTTGAAAACCAAGACCTTTACAACTAATACCATTACAGCATCATCAGTATTTTCTTTCCAGTCACCAACCATTTGCCGGATGTTTAGTAATTCTTTTGATGGTGGAAAAAATCAGTAGCAGGGACATCTGCAGGATGAATGCAAGCATGAAGGAATGTTTGTCAAAGGCAAGTGCTACTGCATGAAGTAGAAACCCAAATACCATAACACGGTAAACAATTTTTGGTTATATATGTGGAAATATAGGAATACCGAAGTGATAAATTGTAGTTGCTATCCATGATAGGTGGTGAGGGCTTAGAGGGGAAGCTTGAACTGACGGCCAGTCACCCATGAGATGTCAGGGAGACAGGCCAAGATTTGTTTCTTTTTAGACATTTTAGATCTTTTCCTTGTGAGAAGAGAGGGTAGCAAATACTCAGGAAGCCAAATGTCAAGATGGTACTACTGCAGCAATGAGTAAAATGTTTCTGTAACAGGGTGGCATGCCCCTTTTAAGGGTAAAAGGCTTTGGGACAGTCAGCCCTGTTCTGTAAGCCCCACCCTGCTACATCTGTGTAGGATTGGATTTAAGAGGAAGGAAGCCCTGCAGTGGGGAAAATCGAGGAGACAGATTGTCCTATGGCCTCGCTGAAGACAGGACCCAGTCAGGGATTACAGCCTGCCTCAAAACCTGGGTAAAGGGAGAGTATGCCAGCCTCTAGGTAGTGAGGTTGAAGCCTAGGAACTAGGGTTTGGACAGTTTATTGCAGCTGGGGTTAGCCTGCAAAGGAGGAGGCTAATAGTCAAGCCTGGCTGGGCTGAAGATTTGGTTGTTTTGCTATGTTCTGTAGACTTTAAGTGACAGACTCTGAGGCCCCAAAAAGATCGGACTCTGTTACATGGCTTGACCAGACAGCTAGAATGAGTCGGAGAAAATACTGGGTAAATTTGAGGCAGGGCTGCTGCAATACCACTTCCAGCCATTGGTGATGGTTTCCATTTCCCTCCTAAAGCTTCTATAATAGACCTAAAAGAGCACTATCAAAAGCTTGTAAAGCGAGATCAGAGAATAAGGAAATGTGGAAGGTGATGGTTAAGGCTGCATGTCTGTCACGGAGGTCACGGATTCCATGACTTTCTGTGATCTCTGACTTCTGCAGTGGCCAGTGCAGCTGGCTCTGGGGCTGCTCGAACAGATCAGGCAGCCCCTGGGCCGGCTCTAGGCACCAGCAAAGCAAGCAGTTGCTTGGGGCGGCAAATTTGCAGGGGCGCAAGAATCCAGCATGGGAGCTGAGAACCAACAGGGGGCCCTGGGAGCTGTAGTTCCTTGGTTAGCTCCCTGTCTATAGAGCCAGCCCTGGAGCAGGGAAAGAACTACATTTCCCAGCATTCCGTTGGCGCAATTAACAGGAAAGGGAGGGGGAAGGAGTGGAACTGAAATCTCATGCTGCAGTTTGCTGTGAATGGTAGGGACAGAGCCAGCTCTAGGTTTTTTGCCGCCCCCCACCTCAGTCCTGGACTCTTCCCCTGCCCACACCTCCCGTGTTGCCCCAGCCCTGGACTCTCCCCCGCCCACACCCCCTGCTGCCCCAGCTCTGGCCCCCACCTGCACCCCACTGCTGCCCCAGCCCTGGGCTCTCCCCCCACCTGCACCTCCTGCCGCCCCAGCCCTGTGCTCTTCTCCCCCCACCCCCTGCCGCCCCAGCTCTTGTCCCCACCTGCACCTCCTGCCGCCCCAGCCCTGGGCTGTCCCCCAAAGAAAGAATTGGGTGGACTAAATGGACAGTGCACCTCTCTATCTGAAGCCTAGCAAGGGAGATCCCACCAGAATTTAAAATGAAAAGTAAGGGAGGGGAGGCTCTACTAAGACCTGGGCAGCTTTAGGTACAGTACCAGGCACGTAGGAGGATTTACACTTCTGAGCCATGGAAGCAGAAATTGACTTTTCTTTTCCAGATTTAGCTAATATTCAGAAAGGGAATCTAGCACCTGCCTTCCAGATTTGAACACCCTCAAAATTCAGGAGTGCTCAAGCTCTATTTGGGCAGCTGTTACTTCCTTTCTCCCAAATCAAATATACTGATCCACTCAGGGCCGGCTCTGGCTTTTTTGCCGCCCTAGGCAAAAAAACCACCCGCCGCTCCCCCTCCCCCGCCAGCGCGGCAGGGGAGGGCGCCAAGCAATCCCCGACCGGCCGGAGCGCCAGGGGGAGGGCAGCGAGCCCGCCGTGGCTCTGCTCTCCCCGGCGGCCAGAGGGCCGGGAGGAGGGCGGGGAGCCCGGCCGGGGCTCTCCGCTCTCCCCGGCGGCCAGAGCGCCGGGAGCAGGGCGGAGAGCCCGAGCGGGGCTCTCTGCTCTCCCCGGCGGCCAGAGCGCCGGGGGAAGAAGGAGAGCCCCCGGCGGCCAGAGCGCCAGGGGGAGGGCGGCGAGCCCGACCGGGGCTCTCCGCTCTTCCCGGCAGCCAGAGTGCCGGGGGGGAGGGCGGAGAGCCCCCGGTGGCCGGAGCACCGCGGGGAGGGCAGCGAGCCCAGTCGCGGCCCCGCTCTCGGGCAGGAGTGCCCCGCCGCGCCACCCCCCTCCAGGCACCGCCCCAAGCACATGCTTGGTGGGCTGGTGCCTGGAGCCGGCCCTAGATCCACTGTAACTTGCTGTAGAAAAAGTAGAATAAATTGAGCAAGAAATGCTTCCCAGTGCTTATTAGGACTGGAATTGCTATTTTCAACAGCCACTGTTTTTTTGGTTTTTTTTTAGTTTTAGTTGTTTAAAAGGAAGACAGTAACATTGCATTGGCAAATTCCCCATAGAAACAAAGAATGAAACAAAAGAATAATAAAGGCACCTCAACTTTTCCTCATTTATGTAGGACAGTCTTATAATATGCATCCAGATATCCTCCAATCACACAAGCTGAAAATTGTTCCACTTTACTGCAGTTCTGTAACCATATGGGAACCAATCCTGTCTGTGTTCTGTGCACATCCAAAATTCCTGCTGAATGACCCGCACTGGGAGCGAGTTACCAGTGACCCAGGGCTGGGGCGGCAGGAGGGTGCAGTTGGGGGGGGGAGGGGGAGAAAGAGCCTGGGGAGGAGGGGCAGCCAAAAATTTTTTTGCTTGGGGCAGCAAAAAACCTAGAGCCGGCCCTGCCAGCCGCACCGGCCACTGCTGGGGCACTTTGGGTGTAGGAGGGGCTCAGGGTTGGGGTGTGGGGTGGCACTTACTTGGGGGGGCTCCATGGAAGTAGCCGGCATGACCCTGCAGCTCCTAGATGGAGGGGCCAGGGGACTCTGCAGCCGTGCGCTGCCTGCACCCACAGGCACTGCCCCTGTAGCTCCCATTGGCTGCGATTCCTGGCCAATGGGAGCTGCAGAGCCAGAGCTCATGGCAGGGGCAGCGCAGGGAGCCCCCTGGCCTTTCCTCCCCCTTGGAGCTGCAGGGATATGCCATTCGGAGCTGAGTAGGGAGCCTGCTAGCCCTGTCAACCCTCCCCCTCCCCAGCACCAGCGGGGGTCCTGCGCTGCATGCTGCCGCCTGCTCTCCCCCAACTCTCCAGCACCAGTGGGGATCCTGAGCTGCGTGCCACCTGCCCCCCCCAGCAGGGTTCCCAGCCCCCACTACCCCTGGACTGCCCCCCTAGAGAACCCACAACCCCCAGCCCAAGTTTTAGTTAGGGGAATATAGTACAAATCATGGACTGGTCACAGGCCGTGAATTTTTGTTTACTGCCCATGACCTGTCCATGACTTTTACTGAAAATACCTGGGACTAAAATGTTGCCTTAGTGATGGTCAGACTAGCTAAAGAAATTGACTAGCTACAAGTGTGTGTCAAGATGTCTTAAATGCAGCTTCACAAATGTCTGGAAAATGGTGGTTTTTCCAGTTTGTTGCACTATTATGATGCATGCTTGAAAGAATAGACAGTGATAACCTAAGAAAAAATTCTTCTGTTTTTATGTATTAAGGAGATCTATTTTAACCAAAGGTTATCCTTCATGAGAGAACCTATGTAGTAAAAGAAAGGCTACTGAAATGATGTGGATAATAGTTAATGAATGTAATGTGAAACTCACTTATTTAAATAGTTCATATTGCAGTCAAATAGCTTTCATACCACAAATGTTATTGTTGCGTCTTACATGTAATCAAAGGTCTGGAGATGCTCCAAAAATTCAGAAGAATGGATAGTAGAGAAATGTCTGGGTTGTAAGGGGCTTTCCTTGCAAAAATTAATGCCTCCATTTAGCACGCAAAAAACAGGATTTGGACATTTAATTTGTAGCAGATTAGAGATTGCTTAAAATGGCTGGCATCTACATCTCAGACTATTTTTCTTAACAAGACATCTGTTGCTTTGATTCCCTTGCTTGGATAGACTGGATTAGAAGAGGAGAATCGACCATAATTTTTCTAAAAATTCAAGTTACTACAGAGAAATCATTTTTGTAATTTCTTTCCTCCAAGAGAAGGCTTTTTTAAAAACACATCATCTGATTTTTTCAAAGGGGTTCTAATTCTTATCAATTTTAAACTAGATTAATTAAGGCTGTAGGAGGTCAAATTAATGATCTCAAGTCATACAATCAGTGAGTTAGATCTGGATTTCAATTACTGCCATGTAAATCTGGATTAACACCATTGATTTTGCTAGAGCTGACTGAATGGCACCATTGTTTTTAATTGAATTACTCCGGATTTACAATTGTCTAAATGAAGTCAGAATCTGGCTCAGTGGAGTTTAGATCTAGGATTCCTTCTGATGTTCTCATCCTCTTACTCTACTGTAACCTTGTTAAAAATAACTGTCCACTGCTGGAGGCAGGTTAATAGTTTTACTTTGTGTTCCTATCAGCAAGAGGGCAATTATTTAATTTGTTTATAAATCTTGTAGCTACATCAAGAGGACCACTGATCTCTTGATCTAAGAAAGAGGGGAAATGTTTTGTGCAGTGCAAAGACAGAGACTGCACTCAGTCCAGAGCACACGCTGCCAGAAAATGACTTAAGGCATCCCTCGTTCATCGGCAGTGAGCCTTCAGTTATCAAATCAGACACATGGAGGAGTTATGTCCCCCAGTAGCCTTTAATGCTGCATCTGTTCAAAACTGAACAGAAAAGCATATTCCAAAATCCTTTCATAAATAAATCCTCGGAGTCCTCAATCTAGCTGGCAGAGCCTACATGCTACACTTAAGTTAATGCAGAAAACAGTAAACAGCTAAATTAACCCACTATAGTTTGTTAAAAATAAGCAGTGATTTATGTGTAGACATACTAATGACAATTCAGTTAACTATAAAGTATTTTATTGTAATAACTCCTTTTGCTTCTGAAAAAAATTGATAAGAAATTAATGCCACTCTTACACTACAATCCACGTGAGCTTCAAGTTAGTGTGAATTGCCCATTCCACTGCAAGCAAATAGTACTTGTCAATATACTATTAAGTCACTGGTAGTAAATGCTAAGAAAATGTAATGTATTCACTAGAATTCTGCAGTGTGCTATGGATACTTTTTCCATCACTCTGCCAGACACCAATTCTGTTGCTTCAATGTGCACAGGCCTAGTACACGCTAACGTTAAGTCAATTTAAATTGCCAGCTGTCGACCTACTTGTGCTTAAATTTATCTCTGGCTAACTTAAGTGCCCCATTACAATGAGCCAGTAAAACCACCTCCACAAATGGCATGGAGCCATGGTTGACCTATTGAGGTCAATGCAGTGCAAGTGTAAACATGCATGTAGTGCATGACCTGTGTCAACCCTAACAGTCCTCCAGGAGCTGTCCCACAATGCCCCATTCCCTGCAACAATGACTGCCCTAGTCACAATTGCAAACTCCACCACCCAGGAGTCACAGAAACCAGAAGACAGCCCCACCTTTTAAAGTGCCTTGCATATTTTTGAAATGCCTTTTCTTGATTGCCTGCCTTGGTGAGTAAAGCTAGCAGCCCTAATTTGTTGTATGCATCTGCCCAACCAACCATGCTGGCTCCATAGAGTAGACAGGAGATATTGGATCTCCTGGGCCTGTGGGGAGAAGAGGCTGTGCAAGCATAGCTATGGACCAGCTCTAGAAACATGGACATCTGCAAACAGAATGCATAGAGGATGCAGGCGGAGGGGAATAACAAGGATCAGTAGCAGTGCCACATGGAAACTAAGGAACTGCGCCAGGTATACCCAAAGGCCAGGGAGTGCAGCAATCAATCTGGTGCTGAGCCACAGATGTGCTACTTTTACAAAGGCCTGCATGCCATACTGGTGGAGATCCTACCAGTACCCTTCAGGAAACCTTAGAGAAGCCTGAGACAGACAGCCCTGCCATGATCAGTGATGAAGAGAAAGAGGAGGAGACAGTTGGGGGGCTTCAGCTGTCCCATGAGCCAGAACCTATTCAAGACTCCACCACAGTCCTGGCAGCTGAGCATGGACAAGCCCAATGAAGGGGAAGGGACTTGGGTAAGTGTGCGCATACGTTTTTCCTTACAACGTTTAAATTTAAAGAGGTAGCAGTACAACAAGCAGAGGTAATGTTGGCATCTGCTTTTCATTCCCCTGTTGAATTAAATGGCGAGGGGAAGACATGTGGAGCAGTTTGTGTATATACATAGGGAGATGTCCCTTGTATCCTCCAGTGAGATCTTGAGGAAACTTCAATGGAAATACTCTGCAATAATCTCCAAGGGTTGATAAGGCTGGCTGTATTATTTCTTCCTTCTTGGTAGGACACTTTCCCACAGCACTCTGTGATGAGTTTGGCTGGCACCATTGCAGTAAACAGACTAGAGGCATATGGGCCCAGGTGGTTTCAGAACGCCAGTAGCAGCTGTGCTCTCTGTGTCATTGTTGCCTTCAGGAATGAGATATCAGCTTTAAACCACCACTGCCTGTGGATAGAATCATAGAAACCAATTTTTTTCAATCTTCCCCCATAGGTCATGTTTTCTAGACCTTTAATCATTTTTGTTGCTCTTCTCTGGACTTTATCCAATTTGTCCACATCCTTCCCAAAATGTGGTGCCCAGAACTGGACACAATACTCCAGTTGAGGCCTAATTAGCACAGAGTAAAGTGGAAGAATTGTGCCATTGCCTTATACTCATACCCATGGAATAAGAACTGAACATTTATTGTTTCATGCAACTGAAGTTCCCTCCCCCATACTCCTCCCTAGCGGGCAATAGTTATTATGGCTGGGGTTGTGGAGCGGTGCTGTGCAGAGGCGCTCCACAGCCAAAGTGTCAATAAACATGGCTTATTAAAAGTTTTTATGGGAATAAGGGAAGGGAGTTTTGAAAATTTTCTTTCCCTTTCTGTTATGACTGTAAATCCAATGATACATCTGTCTGTTTTTATCAGCAGCAGTTGCTGCTTTGAGGGATGCCCCCTCCATACCTGCAGTATGGCTAACTCTGATGAGGAGAAAAAAGAGGATGAGGGAGAACATGTTCAGTGAGATTGTGCAAATCAATGCTGCGTTGGACCACAAACACCAGGCATGTCAGACAGCATGGAGAAGAAAAGAGCGGACAGGAGACAGGCCGAGGAATCCCAGCAAGAAAAGGAGAGGAAGATGCATCAAGACATTATGGGTCTTTTCAGGTAGCAAATCCAAATGATGCAGACCCTGTTTGACCTACATGTCCAAAAATCCTGGCCTCCCCACTTTTTGCAGTCCTTGGAGAACTCCACAGTAGCAACTCCCTACACCCCCCCACATTCCATGTGGCATCATAGGCCACCTCCTTACCCCCACCCATAGGCCACCTCCTTACCCACCCCCATTCCATATGGGGGGACAGCAAGGAAAACCACAGCTTCACAATTATGTGAGAGCCACAGCTACATGGACTACATTTGTGCAATGAAATGGAAAGAAATTATTGCTGCCTTTCCAATTTCAAAGTCCCATTTCCAGGCCCAAAGAACAATCCATCACAGAACACTACTATAGCTGACTGTTAAAGTGTGGTTTCAAAGCCTCCTTCAGCTGCATAGCTGTACATTGGGCTCCTGTAATAGCCCATGTCTGGCTGTTCAAAGTCAGCAGACAGCTTCTCCACCTCTTCCCAGTCAGCAGCTTTCCCCCCTTTGCCTGACAGATGTTACACAGGACACATCAGGCAGTTACAACCATTGGGATATTTTTCTCACTGAGATCCAATCTAGTGAGTAAGCACTGCCGGCATCCCTTCAATCTACCAAAAGCACATTCAACAGTCATTCTACACATGCTGAGTCAGTTGCTGAATCTTTCCTTGATGCTATTGAGACTTGGGACTCGTGTATAGCTTCATCAGCAAGGGATAGACTGGGTCCCTCAGAATCACTATTGGCATTTCAATATCTCCAAAAGTAATCTGCTGGTCAGGAAACAACGTACCTGTTTGCAGCTTTCTCAACAGTCCTGTGTTATTGAAGATATGAGCATAATTCACCTTCCTTGACCAGCCCACATCAATATCAGTGAAGCGTCCCCAGTGATCGACCAACGCTTGGATAACTATAGAAAAGTAGTCCTTTCTGTTGAAGAACTCTATGGCAAGGTGGGCTGGTGCCAAAAAAGCAATGTGCATGCCATCTATTGCCCTCAGTCCAATTCAGGAACTTCACTGCTATAAATCCATCCACTATGTCCTGAATATTGCAAATAATCACAGTCCTGCATACCAGAAGACAAATAATGGCCCTACACACTTGCATGATGACAGCCCCCCACTGTGGATTTTCCAACTCTAAAATGATTTCCCACTGACTGGTAGCAATCCAGTGTTGCAGGCTCCCAGAGAGTGATCACAATTCATTTCTCCACTGTCAGAGCAACTCTCATTCTGGTGTCCCTGCGCTAGAGGGTTGAGGTGAGCTCAGAACACAGATCCAGGAATGTGGCCTTTCACATCAGAAAATGCTGCAGCCATTGCTTATTGTCCTGAGCCTGCATAATGATACGATCCCACCAGTCAGTGCTCAATTCATGGACCCAAAAGCAGTACTCCACTGTCTGCAACTGCTCCATGAACACCATCAACAACCTTGAATTATTTTCTGAGATGTTCCTCTGCAAAATGTCCAAGAAGAAATTGTCATGTCCCCTGTGTTCTTGCGGTACTTCCTGAGTGTTTGAAAATACAGGAGAATCATGTGTCCTGTATTTGCAACATTCATGAGAATAGTGCAGAGCACTGTGGGCTCCATGCTTCTGTCTGAGATGGTGGACACCAAAATGTGCTGCACAGGTTTGTGGGATTTAAAAAAAAAAAGGCATAAAAATTATGCGATGGAGTAAGTTGCATTCTGGTAACCTGACCCCTAGCTCCCAGAGATTCCTTGGCAAGTCATTTCTATCCCACAACACATTGCGAAAAGTTCCTAAAAGATATCATGTCAAACAGCAGCGTGAGGCACACTGAGATATCTACCCGTGGTGCACTGTACTTTACATCAACACAATTACACCTAGAGAATATGCGCAGTGCTGACGCAAGCAGCCAAGTATGCATGCACATGAGCAATGCACAAACTTTGGTGGCTATACAGCAATGTAACTTGCATCAACCAAAGTTTGTAGTATAGACATGGTCACATAATCCTTACGTTTACCTCTAGTTTGGCATCCAGCTCTGCATCAGATGCAACCACATGCTCGTCTTCTTTCTTTCCTGTAACTTTGATTAGGACTTGCTTTGTCTTCCAGTATTTCTTCTGCATTCTGCTGACTACAGACTGGTCTTCTGACCTATATTTTCCATTGGTATCCTCGGAGTGACTATGAGAAAGAGATAAGTAAACAGATCAAATAATTGTTTCAGCAATTTACTATGTATACAACAAAGCAAGAAATTAATAAAATATTACTATTGCAAAACGATTTAGCCAATCAGTGCTGACATAGTACTTTCTGAATGTTCTTTGAAATCTATTTGTGCATTATGTCTAGTTGGTATGAAAGCCCCATAGTCCATCATAATGATGTCTGAATTGGTACTTACATATTTTTAATCATTAGGACTATTTACTGCAGCGTAGCTTGAAAGTGATTAGTACAATTAAAGCTATATGGAAAAAGGAATTTTGATATTTCAATGTTTGTTTTCATCCCAAACTGGGATGGGAACTCAAATTTTCACAAAACAAAAAGGTCTGAAAAATTAATATCTTGACAATGTTATTTTGCAAAAATTATTTTAAGAATTTTATTTTATTTTTAAGAAATAATTATTTTAATTTAAAAATATTGTCAAAATATCAATTTGAAATAATACTCTTTTACTTTTAAATAGACAGTTAAAAATTATTTTCCTTTTGGAGCTGACATTTCACTTTTCTCAAAAGAAAATGTTTTGATTTCTGAAAGAAAGGAAAAAAATTGCAAAAATCAACTTTCCCGCAGGAAAGTTCAATTTTGACAAACCCATCTTTTCCAATGGGAGAAAAAGGTTTGTTTAAAAAAAATGCAACCAGCTGTATATACAATGTTGCAGGTATTTGTAAACTTCCAATTTTCTACCCCACACATAGCTACTTCACCAAACATGGTGCTTCTGCTTATGGCCACTGACTAAACAAAGCTCAGAATTCCTAGCTACTTTAAAATGTGTAGAATATAGGCTGGAAAAACAAAATGAGGGAACTTTTTGGCTCAACAGCTCAGATAACTGATTTTCATTCAATAGAAATTATATCAGTGTTTTGTCTATATAGCTTTTAGATATTTTGAATGTTAGCATGCTTTCAAAGGTTTAAAGGTAATTTCCAAACGACTCAACAAAAAACACATCTGTTCATGAAATATATACTGAATGCCACAGGCGCCAACTTTGTGATTTCCCGAGAGATGCTAGACCCCCGTTCTGCCCCAGGCCCCACCCCCACTCCACCCCTTCGCACAAGCCCCTGCCCTGCCTCTCTCCACCCCCATTCCTGACCCATTCCGCCCCTTCCCCCCGCTTCTTCCTACCCCTTGTTCCCCCCTTCCTCCCAGAGCCCCCTGCACACCGCTGAACAGCTGATCGCAGTGGATGGGAGGCGTTGAAAGGGGGGGGGGAGCTGATTCGCGGGGCTGCCGGTTCCGTGGGTGCTCCAGTCCCAGAGCATCCACAGAGTCAGCACCTATCATGACTGCCCCAAATAACAAAGTCAAAGGGACATAACTCGCCTCAAAATTTTTATCTTTCAGGTTCTCCAAAGTAACACCAGTTCAGATCTCATGTGAAGACCTGACAAGTATTGGTTGACTTTCACTAGAGAGTCCATTGGAAGACATTTCACAGGTTTGCAACATTTACATGTTTTAATTTTGTATAAAAATAATCTAATTGCCAAACTGATAATACACACAAAAAGAACAAAGCTAAATAAAATTTGTCATAGTTTATGATTTCTTCAGCATTCTTTAGTATAACTCACTTAATTGGGACAATCTGGTGGATTCCAGTTCATTCTGATTAAGCATCTGTCTCATTTAAACTAAGTTCATCTAACTTTACAATGTTGTAACTGCATATGGCTGCACCTCTCTTTGTAATTCACAGGACAATTAACACTTGTCTTCACTGCTGAGTTAGAGAAGTTAGAATTATACCTCGATTGGTGCCCCAATTCAAGTCCTACCCACACAAAAAAAAACTTTGAGTGTGGGGGTGCTTGTAACTGGAGTTGCCTGGCCTGCCGGGGTACAGGCTACAGCTGCAGTTAGTACTAACTAACTGTCGGCTACTAACATGACCACTCTACAGCTCAAATGTTATTTCAGAGTGTGGCCACTCTCACTCCATGTAGGCTAATTTAAGAAAAGTTAACTTGAGGCTAAATAACCTGATTAACTCTACAGTGAAGACATATCCTTAGACCAAAATAATCCCAGCTAGGCAACTGGAGCAATTTTGATCATCCTATTAAAACAACATAACACTCATTCTGTTTTATTAGGGATAGGGGAAAGAAATCTGACTGGTTAATTTCTGTTCTTCAAAAGGGGGTGTGCATCACATAGGCACTGACTCTGTGGGTGCTCCAGGGCTGGAACACCCAGGGGAAAAAAAATTGAGCACCCACCAGCAGCACCCCGATCAGCTCTGCCCCTCCCCCCAGCACCTCCCACCTGCTGGCAGCCCCGCCAATCAGTGCCTCCCCCTCCCTTCCGCTGCGATCAGACGTTCCGCAGTGTGCATGAAGCGGGGGGGGGGGGGAGGATGATGGCGGGGCATGCTCAGGGGGGGGGCAGAGTGGGAGTCAGGAAGAGGGAGGGCGGGAATAGAAATGAAATAGTGAGCACCAAATTTTTACTCTTTGTCAAACATATTTCCACCTCTTGACTTGTTTAAATATTTATGTGACATAGCCCCTATTATCTTAAACCACATCTAGAACATGCCAGGATAGATAGCAAAGTGGGACTTTAAAAAAAAAAAAAAAAAAAAAAAAAAGCTATAATAGGATTATTAAACTTGCATAGAATAGTCCCAGATATCTTACAACTATTTAGATACGTGGACAGTTCATTGTAGTGTTTGGAACTGGTAACAACAACAAATGCTAAACATGTCTATATAATAAAGAAGATATTGTAATTTTTAATGAAGAAATTAAAGCCTGTGGACATGCACATATGTTAGGTGGCTCTAGAGGATCAGGGCTAACCATCTGTCATTGCCATATCATTTTTCAGTATATTGATCTTAAATAAAGAAGAGAAAGTCTAAACAGCTTCACAACTTTAAGATCCTGTCAGATATTGTATTAGAAGAAACAGTTATTTGAAACCTTGCAATTCTAGAAGCCTTGTAAAATGATGCCAGACACAACATCTCCATTTGATACATGCAAGCTTGATTTAGAAACTGGATCAGCACTACTGGATACTATGGCTCCTGAGGCCTGATCCTGCAGGTTATTAGATGTGACTGATTTTAGAACTGCTCTGTAATTTATGAATACTGCATGTTGACCTGGTTATTGGGGTGTTTAATGTATAAGTATATTGATTTAGTTTTAATAGGATGAGAAAAACAAGCAGGATAGGAAAGAATGGCTCAAAATAAGTCACTTCTCAGCAAACATTTGAGAGTTAAGCGACAATGCCCAGAAAGGAAAAGCCTGAGAACACAGGAGATCAAAAGAGATGTGGCAAGTTTAACTAGGACTGCTCTTTCAAAAGAAGGGGGAGAGAGTTGTTTGGGGGAACCACACTGAGACACAGGGACCTACTGAGTGTGTTGGAAGAAGTTAGGTCTGCCTAGTTTACAACCAGGTGACGATAAGACTTTAGGTAAGAGAGAAATGTGTAGACTGTTTTAAATTTCGTTTTCTCTAAATGCATTGTTCCTACTGTTAAAAATAAACAATACTTATGTTTTAAGATGACAGTTTTATCACAGTATGCCATTGGTCAGAGACTCCCAGAGAACTGCAGGTGTTTGAACTCAGTTGGTCCTGCAGAGTAAGAACAGTTGATACACAGGGTATTGTAGCCAATAACTAGGTCTATTTATGAGAGATTTGTCGAATTCCGTCCCAGAGTTGACCAGATGCTTGAGGGCATGCACTTAGAGAGACCAGAAAGGGGACAGAGGTGCCCAGTAACCATGATATTGAGCATCTCTCTGTTTCTCAAATGAAGTTCATGAAGACCTCACTGGAGCTATTTCTACCAAAAAGTAACTGTCACTTTTATTAAAGACTCTATCCTGCAAACTTGCAGTTTCCTATCAGCTTCAGCAAGACTCCACATGGGCATAGGGGTTGATCTGCACAGATCAGCTTGCAGGATTAGTGCTTGAAGCCCCAATCCTGCAAACAGATATGTATATGCTTAACACTGCATAACTTTCAATGGAACCATTCATGTGTTTGTATGTTTGCAGGACTGGGATCTAACTATGTAAACAGTGTATGCAGCCATATAGAATAGATGAATTCCTAGGAGGCAAACATGGGCGGGGGTGGGGGTGGGGGTGAAAATCTCCTTCAAGAACATAAATGCAGAATGTTAAAATAAATGTTTAGGTTGACAAAAGTAAATAAAAGGGGAATATCAAAGCTAAGGCTGACACACTAGAACAGGCTTGTGCCCGTGGAACCCAGGCTGCAAGTACTGATGGTGTAAGTCTACCTGGAGTGTTGCTTCCTGCAATAAGTGTTGACCCTGTCCACATCAGCAAGGCAAATTACTTCAATACCAGTTGAGAAGGGATCCAGGGGATTAGTTCTTTTATACAGTGTGGATTCAACCTAGAACTTTCATATGGAAGACTGTTTAAACAAGAGAAAGGTGGCTGGGTACTGAAGGAGAGGAACATCAGATAAGATGGGAAAGAGAGAGTATTTGTGCCCTAGCCAAAACTGGCTTTTACATTTTTTTCAAAAAGCAATCTTGAAAACCATTACAGGAAATAATTTTGTAGCCTCTATTAATCTAAGGTGATGGGAGAAACACCTTTTAAAAAATATATAATTTTCAAGCCTATGTTACTGCTTTGGCTAAAAAACAGTGTGAAGCTTTCCTCTTTTCCACATGGCTGTGCTACCTGAAACACTTTTCAGGTCACT